>NC_058406.1:18458938-18745377 GCF_002201575.2 Neomonachus schauinslandi | reverse complement strand
ACCACTGATCTACCATCCACTCATCCATCCATCCATCCATCCATCCACCGACCTATCCCTTCAGCAATTGTGTGTTCATCTGTTCACAAAATAGCTATTGTACACCTCCTATGTATTGGGCACTGTTTTAGGAGTGAGGCAGACAGGGTGAATGACTAGACAAGATCCTTGCTCCCAGATAGCTCACATTCTACTTGGGGAAGACAGACAATGAACAAGTAAACAAACATATGCATGGGGTAATTTTCGATGCTGATGAAGGCAACGAAGAGAATAAGTCTGGTGTATATGACAGAGAGAGGCTGTGAAAGGCCAGTTTCCAGTGGCATTTGACTTGACCAATAAATGGGGCCCAGCCATTTGAATGCTATTCCATGTAGAAAGGACAGCAAGTACAAAAGCCCCAAGGTGGGAATGAGTCTGGTGTGCCTGAGGAAGGCTGGGGACCAGAGCTGGGAGTAAAGGGGAAAGAGTTCAAGGTGATTGGTAGGTCTAGATCAGGTGGGCAAAGGGGAGGAGTCTAGCTTCTTCCAAGTGCAAATGAGGAGCCAATGAGGTAGGGACATGAATTTCCAGTGCTTCTGGCTGCTGTGTGGAGGGAGAACCGCCTCCGAAGGGGACAGGAGCAAGAATTCTACTTTAGGGGACACAAGACCTCAGACCAAGGTGGTGGCAGAGTAGATCCAAGCTGCTCAACTTACGTTAAGGGGAAACTAAGGCCTGGAGCCTACCCAGTGCCTTTTCCTTAGCTGGGCTCAGAAGTATCTAGTGATGGGCTGATGGGATTCCATAACCCCCGTGCAAATAGCTCAAGCTAACCACCTCCCTCTTCCATCCTAAAGTCTCCCTCTCTTTGGAGAGACTCATCTCAGCCTATTATCCCTTGTTGAGAATTCACACCCTGTAGACCGACCAGCAGTGGTGAGGGACAGTGGGGGAACACTGGGACGGGCTCAGATCTGGCTCTAGCTCCAGCTCCGCCAGCTCTGTACTGTGTGGCTTTGAGCAAGTGCCTTCCCCTCTCTGGGCCTCGGTTTCCATCCACGTAAAGAGAAGGAGCAGAACTGGATGCTCCACTGAGGGAGGCCCCTCCCTGCTTGCACATGCTAATTACATCACCCTTGGTTCTGCAGGGAGATGGCTGAGGATCTTGCTTTGGCAGCCTCATCTGGGGCCTCCCAGGCCAGTGTCTGGCTGTGTTCTGGGCTCTGACACATTCACGGAAGCCCAGACACCATGATTTCCGAATCAGACTGACTGCCGCTTCCTGTGAGACCTCGGACAAATGGCTTTACCTCCATGAGCATGGGTTTGGCATCTGTAAAACGAGGATGCTAACATGGCCCTAATTTCAAGGCATTTGAGTACAGTCACAAGCTGCGTGTGCAAAGCACGTGGCTGGGAGGGAGACTCTCTTGTTCTTCCAGCCAGCTCGCCACGGAGGAGGGGTGGGCAAGGAAGGCCCTGGCACTCAGGGGCCAGTGCCAGAGCTGGTGGTGAATGACCAACTAAAGTCTTACCTCCAAGGCTTCGTAGTACATATCTTTAGCCTCCACATCTGTCTTGGCCGACATCAACCAGGATTTGATCAAATATTCATAAAAACTGTCCCCGAGGCCTCCAACCGAGACGTGGTCTGTGAGGAGAGAGAGGTCACAGAAGCATTATCTCCAATTGCTGAGGCTGTCGGGCAGGCCTCCCCAAGGGATTGCACCCAGGCAGCGAGTCTCGTCCGCCAGCCTCAGTGGCCCCCCCAGGGCCATGTGCGGGGGAGGGGGGAGCAAGCCTTTAACCAGCAGCCTCTGAGCCCTGCAGGAACAGGGGCAGAAAGGAAGCCCCAGGCTGAGACTCGGGGAACCCAGGGCCATCCTGAGCACGATCACCTGGCGCACGAGTGCACGACTCACCCGGGTGTATAAATCATGTCGCTTTAGCAGGCCAAGGATGGCAGGGCCTCTGGTTATTAACTGTAAATGAGTTGCATTTCTTTAAAAAGATAATCTGGTGGCAGGGAGTTCAGAGATTTTTATTACCCAGTGACAAACATGGTAATTAATGCTGGGCAGGTTCATAAAAGGCCACGGAAAGGAGGAACAGGAGGCTTAATTTAGTCAGAATACAGAGCCACTTGGAAAAACCGAGCTTCCATTGAGCAGACTAGGATAAATGGAGTTTCCAAGGAGAAGGGGTTGGGAAGAACTGGGTCTGAGGAGCCTGTCTTTGCCCTGGTGGCATCTGCCTGGAGTCGCCCATGGACAGGACTGAGTGACTCCACCCAGTGCTATCCCTGGAGAAAGACGGGTCAACCAGGATCACTTAACCAGAGAAGAAAGACATGGAAAACACTTCACTCACATGCTTTAAAAATTAACAACAGGGAAACACAAAGGCATTTAACAGATGTAACAAAGAGCAACTTCAGTTCCCTGTTAAGATGCACTTAAGCAGAGAGACAGAGAGAGGAAGGAAAATGGGGGCAGATTAAGGCGGGGTAGGGTTGGTGCGGAGGGTATTTCCAGCTCCTCTGGAGAAAGTGGGGATAGGAAGAGAAGGGAGGGAAGGTAGGTGGGGGGATGAGAGAAAGAAACAGAGAATCCATCAAAAGCTACCATTTCTCCAGGGTCCACTGTGGGCCAGGAGCTTTACTGTACTATCTAGAACAACCTCCCAAGAATCCTGCAAGGTAGGCATTGCCAATCCCTCTCCCAAATGGGAAAACTGGGTGGGCCTACATAGCTCCTCCAAGGCCACCAAGGTGGCAGAGCCCTCGCTTTCTGCTGCTTTACAGCCAACCAGAGCATGAAAACATGCTTCTTCTATGCCTAGAGATAGAAAGGACAAGTGTGAAGACAGCGGGACCAAAAGTCAGAGGGTAAAGACAGGTGAGGACCAGGAAAGTGGGCTGAGAGGAATACCCAGAGTAAACCAGCCCTTCCAGCTCCCTCCAGCCCCATAAATAAATCATGGCCCAGCAAGGGCTCAGGACTTGCAAAAATTGAACAGACCAGAGAAATCCTGAGCTTTGGGGAGGCGCGGGAGGGGGTCCGTGCAGGCCGGACCCTGCTGTGTGAAGAGACGCTCACCAGCACAGCATACCCCCCGACCCCCCCTTGCTACATGGAGGACACGGCACAAAGGGAGGCGCAGGGGCATGCCAGGCCCAGCGTGCTGATGGCGTGTCCGAAGCTGGAGCAGGAGGTCTGTGCCGAGCAGGGGTTGGGGAAGGCTGCAAGTCAAACCGGGCCAGCCTCCGCTGAGGGGACCTCCCACAGCTCACAGCCCACAGAAGAGGCACACAGGCACGCAGCCAGGGGTCCTGCCATCTCCACACTCTTCCGGGCCTGTCGCCTGTCACCGTTTTCTCTGCCACTCCAGACACTCCTAGCCCCCTGCCTTCCCACTTATCTCTCACCTGTGGTGACCCCTTCCCCCCCCTTGCATGGCTAGCACTTCCTCACTGCTACACCCCAGCTCGGGCATCCTCTCCGCAGCAAGGCCTTTCTCAGTGTTCTCCTAAGCCTGCCCGCCGTCCTTCCCTACATGAGGAGCGAGTGAGACAGGGTGCACGCAAATCTGGCCCCACGGCGCCTCACGTGGGAAGCGCTCCGCGGCAGCCGATCCTTCTGGTGCTGGGCGTGTGCCTTGCCCTTGGCGGCTCCCAAAGCGGTGGTGTCCGTATCTGCTTATGGGTCCGCCCCCCACCCCCACCAGGCTGTGGGCTCTCTATGGGGAGGGGCCGTGTAGGATTCACATTTTATGCCCACTGCGGACACCCAATAAGTCCTGAATGGAAGAAAGAGAGGTTTGAGCTGTGCTGGGAAGGGCCTCGAATGCCAAGCCAAAGAGCTGGGACTTCATCATGTGACCGCAGCGTGTGCATGACGTGGTTAAGGGCGCGGCCTGGCAGGTGTGCAGGAGAGGGGAGCCAGGCCCCCGGGAGCTCCGTGGGTGTTTGCGACAGGACACCCTCTTGGGGCTGTGTGAACGATTCTCCTTTGGAGGTCCCACTGCTTCCTGGCTAGTGTGCGTCTGCGGTGTCTACCCCCCGAAGCGTGTGGTACACCGAGAGCCCAGAGCGGGAACTGGAAGACACAGATCTGCCATTAGCTCAGGGCAAGCCATTCTCCTCTCTGGGTCTCCAGCTTTTGGTCAATAAAATGCAAAAGAGGAGCGTGCCGCCCTCTGAGCTCTAAGTGGCTCTGTGAGGATGGGTCTCGTCTGTGCTAGGTACCGGCAGAAACCTGGTGGACTTGTCCTGGCTGTGAGTCCTAGTGGCAGGAGGGTCTTGGCCTCCTCTGTTACCCTGCAGCTCAGCTTCAGCAGGAGGGGGGAGCAGCAAGAACATAGGCCTGACACCAGGACACAGCCCCAACTCTCCCTCCCCAAGCTACAGTTTCTGTGGTTGCAAATGGGCTAACCAAGGATTCAAAAAGAGGAAAGAAGGTGAACATACTCAGCGTATGTAAGTTGGGAATGTTATCGTCTTTTGGAAAAACACACAATAACCAAAAAATCCCAGTGAAACCACAGAGAACCTGAGATGGGCTGGGGTGCCAGATCCGGGGGGTTGGGGAGGGGAGGCAGGCAGGTGCCCAGATGAGCAGGACTTTCTAGCTTTCCCTCTGTTCTTTAGCAGGCCTCAGATTCATATTTTATTAATATGAAACAATTTTCCATATGTGACTGACCTTACCCAGGCCTGCAACCTGAAAAGAAAGTTCTGCTTCTCAGGGGGGTGGGGGTGGGGCGGCTCCCTGGAATTTGCCAAGGTAGCTGCTCAGACAGGGAAGCCACACCCCCTCTGCCTCTAGAAGGCTTCTGCTGTGTCGTCGGGGAGCAGCTAAGGCCAGCAGCCGGGTAGTTTATCTCTTTACCCAGTCAAGCCTTGCAATTAAAAGCAGTAACGGTTATTGAACTGTCTTCCCGTGGCCATAATGTGTAATTCAAACCTTCATTTTCTCCCTGCACTTTTGGATTTGGCAGTGTGCTTTTGTTAAAAATACTTTGTATTTCTGTAAGTGGTTCTTGCAGGAGGCCACTTGGGGGTGAGGTCATCACTGGGGAAAATTCCTGGGTCACATTTTCTGGGCCTCCTGGATCTGCAGTCACAGAGGCCCAGGGTTGCAAGAATAGGCCTCTGCAGTTTCTCCCCCGTGTCCCTGAAGGCTGGCCTGGCCTCCAGGCCCTGCTTGCATACCTTTACTGATGGGCACTCGTTACCTTTTGGCACAGCACATGTCATCTTTGGAAGATGAACTGAAATCTGTTTCCTGCAGCTTCTGACCATTACTCCCACATCCCTCCGTGGTGCACAAAAAAGCTATCTCGGGGTCTTCTCCCATTTGCAGGAGACGAAACCAAGGCTTGAGGAGATAAAGTGCATTTCCCACAGTCAGGCAGTAATTAGTCTCAAGTACTTTGCTTCTGAGTCCCTTGCTGATGTCATAACAAATAGGGCTGGAGGCAGGGGAAAGGGAGAGGACTCCTTGTTTCAGCAGGAGTGGTGGAGGTGGGGGAGGGAGCCCCTAGAGGCAGGGCCCAAGGAACCTGTGGCCACCAATTCCCGCTGTGACCTCATGATCAGGGCCTCTTGACAGGGGTGCAATCCCAGGGTCCTGGGAGACTTTTCCACACCCTCCAGCCTGCAAGTCCCCCAGACCCCATTCTGTTTCGGTGGGTGGAGCTGGGGACTGTAACTGAGGCTCCCCAGTGACCCACACCCGTCTGGGTTGAGGCACAAGCCTCTGAACAGAGAACAGAACTCCCAGGACCCATTCTGTCAGGTGCAAGATACAGCGGTAAATTCACGATTTTTGTATTGCTATATAGTTAGGCTCTGCTTAAAAATTAAAAAAAAAAAAAAAAAAAAAAGGATTAAAGTTGGAGGTGGGGCACCCGATCCTGGGAGAGGATGCGTGGTCTTTCCCGGGGCCATTTCTGGAACGGACAGACGGTTCTATGTGGAACACCCCCACAAGTCTGGGGGACGGCCAGAGATGCTTCAGTGGTGCCTTAAGAGATGGAAGCCTGGAGACAGGGAGTGTGCAGGGGACGCAGAGGGCAGGCCTCTCAAGGGGGCAGCCACCACACCTGTCACAACAGCCCATCAAACACGAGGACAGTGAAGACCCCAGGACGCCTGGCAGGGCGGGTGGGGTGCAGGAGCACAGAGCAAAGGCCTCACTGGCCTGCGGCTCTGAGAAACGTGACCCTGCTCACTTGGCCCGCACGCCTTGCATGGGATGCTGACCGCAATCAGTGGAAGGCGGGGCGGCGGCATCTCCATACTCACGTTGCATCCAGTTCCCGCTCACTGGGCTGAGGAAGTTGGGGTAGAGGCCGAAGGGCTTGTTGATCTTCCTGAGGACTTTTCGGATGTTCCTGACCTGCCAAGAAACGGACACCAGAAGCACCTTCACTTTCTGGAAGGAGCCACCGGCTCTTAGCCACCGCCGCAGAAGGAGGCAGCTTGTTCGGATCCGAAGAGGACACCACTCAGACGAGGCAGGACGGAGAGCTGACAACAGCAAGCCCCAGCCCGGAGGTGGCGAGACGGCCACTCCCTGGGCCCACGGGTGGGGCACTGCAGGACACGGCCACAGGGGAGCCTGGCCACCGCCTTGGGGCCCTGCGAGGTCCCCACGCTCCCCTCACTTCACCCCTTCCTCACGGTGCCTTGCTTTGGGGCATGGGCATTTTCAGGAGAGGGGGCGGTTCCTCTAAGCGATAGCCGCTCATTTTTAAGTGCTAGGTAACACTGCCTCTTTGATAGGTCAGAAATTGTCAATCCTGGCAATTTCATAACATTCAGCCTAGAAACATGTTATTGTATCGGACACCATAGGAACCATTCCAGAGGAAAGGCCTGGGCTCCTCCACACCCCTGCCCGAACAACAACGGCTGTTAACATTTCTCAGTCCTTCTGAGCCAGACCCATTACATGCATCACCTCGGACCCTTAGAACAACCCATCTGGTATTATCTCTGTGTAACAGGTGACAAACCCGAACCCCAGAGTTTCAGTGGCATGCCCGTGGTCACTCAGTTCGTAAGTGGCAGAGCCAGGACACAAGGCAGGGCTCGGCTGGCCACACGGAGTAGCCCTTGTGTCCAACATGGGTCAGGGCAGGCCGTGCAGTCACATGTCGCAGAGGCTGCCTGGCTGGAGCAAGAAGAGGCTAGATTTGCAACCTTTGGGGCTACAAAGGGTGAGAAGCAGGAAGGCTTTATCCCTTGGGGTCTGCTCTCTGGCAGTACATGAAATGCTTCCAGCACAGAATCCACTAGAACAGCAAGGCCCTCAGGGACGGTAGTATATCATGCTTGTAGATTTATCTACAAGGCAAGGAGCAGGGAGAGGAGCCTTTTAGCTGTCAGACCTTTCTTTCTAGGGGACGGCACTTAGCTTTACCACATGAGATTTCATATCCATTTATGTTAACGGAGTCCATTATAGGGGACAGGAATGTGCTTGTACCTGAGTTATTCTCGACTGTCCTGGTAGTGAGCAGTGAAGCAGGCTAAATTAGCTCCCCTGGAGGGTACGGGTGCTTCTAGAATTTGGGCCAATTTGTTGACTGCCAATAATCGCCTCTGTGGGAGGCATGATTGGGGGATGAAAACAGCCGGAGAATATAAATGTAGAGGGAGACAGAAAGACAGGCAGATGGACTCGAGAGGAAAAGCCTGAAGCCTGCTATACTAATCTGGTCTTGAAAGAATGTGGGCTTCGGAGTCAGAGAGTCCTGGGCTTGAATTCTAGCTTTATCTCTTAGCAGCTAAATGACCCAGGACAAGAGACTGAACCTCTGAGTCTCAGTTTCCTCCTCTGTAAAATGCGGGTAACAGTAAGATCCACCTCAGGGTTTGCAAGGGTGGTTAGGGACACTATAAGGTACCCAACAAATAGTAGGTGCTCGGGCAGTGGTAGCTAGTTTGCCCAGGCTAGCCAGGGACTAGAGTGAGCTCCCTGTTCCGCTCCAGTGTGAGCCAGTCACAACCTTCCCAGAGGAGTTTGACTCAAGAGCAAAGGGAACAGGGAGGCTGGGGGAAGGAGGGTTTGGGAGGCAGGAAAACGGATCAGTAAATAAGACCCATCAGGAAGTGGGATGGAATTTCTTTCATGAACTTGCCAGGTGGGGTGTCGCACGGTGGCAGAGTCCTCCCAGTAAAGGCCCTGAAGGGCAGTTCTGACATGACAGGCTATTTAAGGGGGGTGGTGAGCCCCAACCCAGAGGAAGTGATCAAGGGGCTGAAAAGCTCTCCTTGAGCTTCCCAAGAATGCTCGGGGGGATTCCCACACTGAATAAGCAGTGCTCTTAAATTCGGCATCAAAAAGCACTTGGTGCTTATTAAAAATGCAGATTCCCGGGCCTGGGTGACACCCAGAGATGTGTTTCCTACAGGCACGCCGGGTGATGCTTTGAGGCTGGTTGGTGGACACACGACTGGGAGCCGCTGGGTGGAGGTGTGAATCTATGATGTCCCAGCTCCCTTGGCACCCCAAGAGTCTAACCCTCAGAGAAGGGAAGGTTTTGGGAGTGGAGGCGCCTCCAAAGGGATATTCTTGGAGGCGGGACTTCACCTCCCTAGGCAGGGCTCAGGAAGGGACAATTGCTGATGGAGCCCGAGCGCCCTCTGAGGGTGGTGTGTGTACCCTTGCCTTCCTTGGGTTTAGGGTTAGACCCGCGCGGAGGCACTTCCAGACGGTGGGACTGCTGAGGGCTGTCAACGTGGAGGAACTGCTTCTTCTGGAGGGCTCCACAGAGGGGCAGGAGCAGGCAGCTGTCAGGCTGGCCGACAGCCTGGATGCTAGCTCTTAGCACCCCTTGCAGCCTAAGCCAGCCCGGTAACAATGAGGACGAAGAGACGTGTGCCTCTGCCGTCGTAGAGTGAAATCGCTTTGCCAACCTGCTGACAACATGAGCTAGGCGGGCATCTGGAAGGAAAAGGCAGCAGATCTCACATGAAAAAGTTAACTGGCTCTGGAAAGGGGACTTTTGCACCCGGTGGCCAATTCCTGCCAACGCCCGCAGGTGCCTGGATTTCAGTTCCTGTGCTCTCTCCAGATTCCACGTATGCGTGGTTGCCCCGGTGAAAACCTCGCCGGCAGCCTCCTCTCCTCCCTGCCCCGGCAGAACCCTGATTACCCACTGCGCGCACCTTCCTGCCATCTGGCTTCGGGCACGCTCAGGGCTTCCACAGCTGTATTAGCGGTGGCTGGACGTGCCCCCCACCCCCCCACCCCCACTGATCGGGGACCTGCTGAGTGTGGAGAAGAGGGAGACACCCACCATTCGGAGGTGGGGGGAGCAGGGAGAACACTTGCCTTTTCTGCGAAGACCTGGTTGCCAGAGAGCTCGGTGAGGTGTAAGAACTCCAGGTGCAGGGATCCAAATTCAGCCAGGATGCTGCTGCTCCCAGCCATGGCCCAACCCCAGCTCCTGTTGGAGCCACTGTAAAGAGATGGAAGCACCCCCTGTCACCCCGCTGCTGGTGAGGCTGGCTCCCCTGCTGAGAGTAACCGGTGTGGGGGGGAGATCGCGCAGTGGGGGAGCACCCACTCGTGCCAGGTCCCATCCTGGGCGCTCTGGCCACCTGGTCTCCGTTGCTCCTCCCTGGGAGTCAGTAGCAGTCATAGCCCCAACTGCTGATGAGGACACAGAGGTCACCTGCACTATTCTTTGTTTCTATCGTCAAGCAGCCCCTGGGAGATGTGTGGGCTCAAGGACGGTAGCAGAGCTGCCTTGGTGGCCAAGACCCAGCACCCAAGTTACGCTAAATTTACAGGTGATATGGACAATGCCGTCAGGGACCACAAGGACCCTGCAGAATGCTTTCTGTCCTCTGGCTGAAGGCAATCCGGCTGCCTCACAGTCTGTGGCGCTGTGTGCGCGGGGCACGCCGCCGTGGCTGGGGTCGGAACGGGGCAGATGGAAAGCGGGGACCCTACCTGGCTCTTTCCCTCTCCTCACACTGTCAGTGCTGCCCAAGGACACACAGTGGCCCCTCCGGGAATTTTGTGGACCCCACACCTGACGGGCAGGTGACTCTGGTACGACCACGTGCCCGGAGCTGCAGGCTCCCTGGGAGGCCCGAGGTTAGGAATGAAACGAACAGCGGCTCTTGGAGTAAAGGTCTCCTCAGCTGTTAGTCATGTGTGTCTCAGGAACACCTCAGACAGATCCTCGCTGGAGAAGGCTGTCTCAGTCCCGCTTCCAGGTCCGGGGTGCTTCCAAGGAGGAAGAGCGCAGAGGTGGGGTCTCAGGAAATCCTCCCACTTGCCCCTCTCACAGATGAGGAAAACAAGGCCTTGGATGGTGACGTCACCCACTCGCCATCACACAGCACGTGGAGCAGCTGGGACTTGAGGCTGGCCTGACACCAGAGCTGGTCCTAACCACTGTGTGGCCTGCCTCTCCTTAAATTATATAATAAGCAAGGACGCTGCCTTTCCAGGTGTTTTCACTTAAATCTCTATAGCCAGGGGGCCAGCATCAAGTTTCTTAGCTGAGAGGCCTTGGGCAAACCATCCCCACCTTATGCACCTGCATCATCAAACTGGGCGAGGGTAATTGGTCCTGGTCTCTGTTCCTAGGGCTTTTGTGGGGTGAAGAGGGAAAAGAAAAGCACAGAATGTGGGTGTCCTTTCTGCCTCCTCTCCCCGTGCCTCAGTTTCCTCATATGTACCGTGATGATCTTTCCTGTGGGACATTTAGGACAACCAGGGGGCCAGGGTGGGGATGGAGCAGGGTGGAGTGAGTGCCCCTATCTGTAGGGGCTCCAAGGAGTAGGCTGAGGCGGCTGGCTCTGCCCTGGCCTCTGGGAAGCCCCTCCACTTCCTTGCTGGGATAGCTCTGCCTCTCTAGGAACTGGCCTCTGTCTGTCTCCCGGGGACAGGACATAGGGAGGCAGATGTGGGAGAAGGTGGGTCTGGGAGGTCACAGTGCCATCTGAGGGGCACCCCTTTTCCTGGGGTGGGCTGGGGCTCTCCTGAGGCTGCCCCTCTCCTCTCCAAACTCCATTACCTGGCCTGAATATAGTTTCTGAAATCAAACTTATCAGTCTCAACTTCCAGAAATAGGTGGAGGACTCAAGTTTTAGGATCTGATGGAGCAGGTGGCCTCAATAAACAGAGACGACCACTGGCCCCTTCTTCCTGTCTCCACCTCTTTGGGTATTTCCCTGACTTGGGGGCAGGTAGAGAGGGATGGGCTGCACAGAGAGGGGAGACTTGGCTCGTGGATAATAAATAAAACAGCTTCTGTGTATTGAGCCACTACAGATACCAGGCACTGGGTCAAGCTGTTTGCTTCTTGACTTCATTTAAAGCCTACAAGGTAACACATCATTCATCCCAATATACGAAGAGGAAACTGAGGCTCAGAGAGGAAAGTAAGCTATTGGAAGGTCAGAGCTGGTAGGTGGCAGAGGCCAGATTCAGCCTGGGCTCTGTGCATCCCCTAACGGTCTCCCACCCAGATGGCCCCACATCCACCCAAAGGGAAGGGGAAGGTGTCCCCTCTCTGTTCTTCTTCCCCTCAGGCCAAGTGAGACTTCTCTCTCCAGCTATCTCAGTGGGAGATGTGGGTACCCACAGAGGGTTTCCTGAATAATGGATGCTTCCTGCCCTCACAGAGAAATTCAAGGTCAAAATAGCCACTGGTCACCCAGTTGTCTTTTGTTCTCATTTTCCCCCACATGAGCCTCTCCTTCCTCTCCCCTCCCTCTGGAGTGGGATCCCTGCAGTGGAGCCAGCCAGGCAGCCAGGCAGACCAGGGCTGGGCAGAGGTGGGCAGTGGGCGGGCGCCTTCCCTCTCCTGTTTGTCTTCAAGCGCCGGCTCCCGCAGCGCCCGGCCGGGGGACTTCGGGCAGGTCTGCTGATCTCTCCCGCCCTCAGTTTCCTCATCTGTTAAATGACCAAACCCACACCTCTCAGAGCTATGGTGAGGTATAAATTAGGCATGTAATTACTGTCATTTTTCACATTATGTAATTATGCACATATAAATCATGTGTTTATAGTTTATTAAAATTATTTGAGTTATTGAGTTCCTGAGGGGTGCCAGACAGCTGTAGTGTCTTATTTCACCTTCACATCCAGCTTCGGAGGTAGATACCACGATTCTTATTTCATAGGTGAGGATGCTCAGACTCTGAGAGGGGGAGACACTTCTTCAACGTCACACAGCAAGGGACAGAACTGATAGAGCTGAATCCAAATCCAAACCCTAGGTATTCTGTGCCCCAAATGCACCTGTTCTGGGCGGCATCCAGAGACCAGGAGGGCCTTTCATCAGCCCTGCAAGGCAATGGGCTAATGAAGCTCTGCCCTCTGCCTCCCTCCCTGTCTGTTAAGTCTGCAGCCTGTGTTCTCTGCCCGGGGAGAAGGGGTCGCTCCACAGTGCCCCTCCCCAGCACGGCAGAAGCTCCCATGTGTATCTGTATGTCTGTGTGTGCACTCATGTGTACGGTATAATTGTGAACTTTAGAGCCAGACAGACCTGGTTGCTAATTCTAACTTCACTCTACTGCTGTGTGACCTTGGGTAAGCTACCTCACCTCTCTCCGCCTCAGTGTCTTCACTGGTGAAATGGGGTCCTTGTGGTCATTGTGAGGTTGAAGAGAGAGAATCCAAATCATGTGTTCACATCGTGTGTGGCGCACAGTGAATGCTCGATAAACATTAGCAATTACTAAGATGCAGATATCTGTGTGTGGGGGGAGCGTGTCTATGTAAATGCATGTTTGTGTGTGTGTGGATGCAGAGCATGTGATACAGGTGAACTTGTGTATCTCGGCCTGCATGATTTGGGTGGGTGGCAGCCAAGTGTGTCTGCGTGTGTGAGAGCTTAATCCTTGGACTGGCCACTGCCACTCTCTCGGATTCAGCAGTCCCTCGGAGGTCACAGCTCACAGGGTCCACGCCTCTGCCTCCCAGACAGGAAGGGCAGGGTTAGTTATCTACCCCTCCCGCTGGGACCCGGTCTGGCCTTTCCTCCTGGAGCTGCCCAGCGCAAGCCCTGCCCAGGGCGGGGGCGGCAGTGTGCGGCCCAGGGCGGGGGCGGCAGTGTGCGGCCCAGCTCCCACCAGCAGGCCCTCTCCAAAGAGCAAACTCAGCGCCCCACGGGCCGAAAACATCCCTGACATTCCCCCCCGCTGGAACAGGGAGGCGTTTTTTTAGCAACAGACTCTCTTACCCAGAAAATGAAAGGGAGGTGTTGCCAGGAAATATGCATATACATACATATGTATACAGCACTGGCAGCATGCAGATAGCCTAAAAATAAATGCGTTTTCTTAATCAGAAATGTTAGGATCTGTGTCGCATCTGGTCCGGGCTCTGAGGAACAGGGGTAAGGCAGACAGCCAGGGCAGTGCAGATGAGGGAAGGATGACTGAGGTAAGGTCCTATCCCAGACTCCAGGCATTGAGGCCCAAGGAGCTAGCCCTGGGACAGAGAGCCACAGAGATACCGTGTTTGTGTCTCGGCTCCATGATAGCTGGGCTGTGTTTCTCCAGGATCAGTGTTTGTGGGAAAGGAATCTGAGCAGTGATCCAAACGTCTGGCTCTGAGAAGTCAACCCTGGCACCGAGAACGGGATTCGATTGGCCCTGGGGGCCCCTTTGTGGCCTCTGGTGAGGTTTATGTGAGGTCACACCCCAGGAATGCTCTTGGACCAGAGACAGTAAGCGAAGGGGCCGAGCAGGCGAGTCCCCTCTCCTCTGCGAGGCCCCGGGCAGGCTGACCCGAAGAATGGGACCTCCCCAGGACAGAGAGGAAGCCGAGGCACGGAGGCACTCACCAGAGCCCACGGCCCCCCCCTCCCACGCAGCTCCTGAGGTAAGACATCACCTCAGGAGATGGAACGGGGAAGTGTGGTGAGACAGAAATATTACAGCCTTCCTCCCAGACTCGGGGTTGTGGGAGAGCCTCAAGAACGGCCCCAGGAAGCCCCTGGGTGCCTTCTACAACGTCTCTCGGGGGGGCTGCTCCTGCAGCCCAGGGACAGCAGGGCTCCCGTCTGAGGGAGGGCCAGGCCGGCCTCGAGAGCAGAGCTTTCCATCTCTAACCAAACGGGCTTAAATCGTATCCCCAATTACCTAGCAGCTGGAAGACTTTGGGCAAGTTACTTCACCTCTCCGAGACTCTGTTTGAATAAAGGGTGGCTGTGAGGAGTACTCGGTGAGGCCACGTACGGAAAGCCTTAGCACAATGCCGGGCACAGGGAAGTGCTCAGAAACGGTCGGCACAGTGTCATGGTTCATCTCTCATCCTGCACACAGTCCCGAGCACAGATATTTGTGGAAGGAATGAGCAAAGAACCGGACACGGATCCTGCCCTCAAGGAGCTCCCAGGCCAGTGGCGAACATGAAGAGGGATGTGACGGGGCCGTAAGGAGGCAGAGAAAGTGCCTGGAGACCGGGAGAAGTTAAAACGCTTCTAGCCCTAACGGCACAGGTGGCGGGCGAGCTGGCCTTTGAGAGCAAGTCGACCGGTGGAAGAACAGAGCGAGGAAAGGCAAGACAATGGGGCCCTGGGGAGCCCCAGGAGCAAGACTCATGCTCATGAAGATTCATCCATCATCCAGCTGGCTGGCCATTGGTTCTCTTGACTCTGAGCCCATCCCTTCCCCTCTCTGGGTCTCAGTCGCCACATCTGGAAAACGAGTGGATATAAACACACTCCTATCCCCACGAGGGGGAAGGGCATCTGCGAGGGGGGCAGGTAAGCACACCCCCCCCCCCCCAGGCGCTGGAGCTGGACCCAGCGGCAGCCCTGGCTCTACCTTTCTCCCGTGGCACCGCCCAGGGTCCCTTCCGTGTTGACATTCTGTGACTTAGTGACTACCCAAAAAGTCTCTAGTTCACACACTGAATTAAGCAATACCTCAGGAAGGAAAATCATGGAAGCAGCCAATGAAAATCAATGTTTTAAAACCAAGCCAGTAGAAAGAAGCATTACCGGTGGTTTCTTTGATTAGTGGAGCCACATAGGAGTTTTCCGGTCTTACCTAACACTTTTGGTTTAATCCACATTTTCTGCAATGAGAACTTACTATTTTTTTTTTAAGATTTTTATTTATTTATTTGAGAGATAGAGAGAGAATGAGAGAGAGAGACAGCATGGGGGCGGGGGGGGAGTGTCAGAGGGAGAAGCAGACTCCCCGCCAAGCAGGGAGCCTGATGTGGGGCTCGATCCCGGGACTCCAGGATCATGACCTGAGCCGGAGGCAGTCACTTAACCAACTGAGCCACCCAGGCGCCCCGAGAACTTACTATTTTTAAAGAGGGGGAAATTCCAGTAAGTATTATTAAAAATGGAGTTGGAAGTCCTGGGTTTGTGTCCGGGAATGGTCAGTTACTGGCTTATGTGACCTGACTAGGCCCTTATTCCTTGGAGGCCAAGCCTCCGTGGGCTTGATGCCCCGAGAAGCCCCTCTGGGTTCTGACAATGGGTTCCTGAGACCCAGTCCAGCGGTCCCTCTGCTCAGGGTCTTGAGACCCCCTAGCAGTTTGGGGTACCTCATGGCAGGAGGGTGTGATGTGCCTCCTGGTGCCTGACCCTAGCTGGGCACACCTGTAGGGCTGTGAGTCAAGGCAGTATTAGGGAACGATTACAGACCAGCTGCTCCCTCCCCACCTAGGGAAGATCAGCCCTGGAGAGCCCTCGGCTAAGGCCAGTCTCCACTGTGCCACTGACTCGCTGGGATTCCCAAGGCGGGTCCTGTCCTCTCCATGCTTCAATTTCTTCACAGATGCAGCCAAAGCCACAAAAGGGAAATCAGAAGATGTCCTACCTTTTGAAGTTCACAACACCTTTTGGGATTCCCGTGGGGGTGTTGAAGGCCGGCAGAAGCTTCTCTCCCAGCTTGATGGCCTTTACTCGGAACACCTGTAAAGGAAGAAGCACAGGGCATCATGAATGGGGCTGGGTGGGTGCCATCCCCGCCCCAAGCCCCGCTCCTGCCGGCGGCGGATGCACCCAGGAGCTGCGGGCGCAGAGTGGGAGGGGGCGCTGCGTCCGGCTCTGGAGTCAGACGGGCCTGGATGTGAACCTGACTCCGCATTTCTGGCTACATGGCCTGAGTTGAGGCACCTCCTCTGAGCCTCAATTTCCCTCTTCAATCATAAAACAAGGCCACAGCGGCCTTCCTCAGAGGCTGTCGGGAGGAATGACAATTAGGTCATTGTTGTAAAGCCCACAGGACAGTGTCAGGACTGTGACGAGGGCTCAGTGATTCCAGCTGTGCTTCCGGTGGCCGCCGAGGGGATGAAGCTGCCAGGGCGGCGGTCACCAACAGCCAGTGCCTGCCCACACGGTGGGGCCAGGACGCCACAGGTGGGGCGTGTGGGAGCACATCTGATGGAGCGTGAGGAGCACTGGACTGGGAGCCCTGCCCCGCCCCGGGTTCTAGTCCTTGCCTCGCGGCTCGGCTGCTGTGAGCTTCTCAGCAAAGCAACGCCACCCCGTGTGCAAAACCAGGGGAAGGGCCGGACATTCTGGATCTTCCCACCGTTCCCATTTTACAGACGGGAATGAGCAGAGAAGGTGAACGGTTAAGCTGCTGACATGATGGCCAAGGAGCCGTAAGGAGGCACCCCGGCCTCAGGGCCCTGATGGAGGCTCTGACCCCCTCACACCGTTCTTCTAATTCAGAAGCACCTGTGACCTTCTGATGCCTCAGCTTCCCTCTTAGGAATCTATTCTAAGGAAATAAGTAATCAAGGATGTTGTAAAGATTGAACTTTAGGGCTATTTATTCCAGCATTGTTTATAATAGTGGAAAAACGAAGATCTTCTAAACATCAAATACAGAAGTGGTTAAATTAGGACTTATCCATGCAACGGAATACCAGGCAGCCACTGGAATGATGTAGACAATTACTTAATAGCAAAGAAAGGGTTTGTAGTTTATTAAAAGAGTATTTTGAAATAGTATAATTCAACTTTAGTAATTACATGCACACAGATGTGTGAGGAACAGATGAGAAGGAAATACACCAAAATATTAACAATGCTCTCCTAGGGATGCAGGGTGGGCTCATGGAGGAATTTTGTTTTCTTCATTTGGCTTAGCTCTCTTTCTGTGCTATTTTATAATAAAAGCAAGCCCAGAGTAAATATTATTTATTTTTGAAAACGTGAGACGTAAGTCACTTAGCAACTGTTCTGAGTGGAACAACACACGTTTCCTTTCGCTTCCGAGCTCAAGACCGATCTGGTTCGCCGACATCCCGTGTGCGGCAACACCAAGTCCTCTTGAGTCCCCTGGCCCCAGTATGGGCCACTGAACGGCTGAGGCAGCTGCAGAGGGCCTGCAGTGGGGAGGAGTTAGCCGGACTAGCTGGGATGTGGCAGGGAGGCCTCTGAGGGCAGCTATGGCTCCTGCTCAGGAGGGGGGGGGGGGGGGGGAAGAACCGCACCTGGGGCCTGGCAGGGACGGGCGAGAGGAGAGGACAGCGTCCAGCGCCAGACAGTGGGTCCCAGAAGTGGGCATGGGGGCCACCCACATCAAAGTCCCTGCGGAAGCGTGTCTAGAACCCAGATCCCAAAGCCTTGGCCCAGAAGTCACTGGTTTAGCAACAACAAAGGGCTCTCATCTGAGGCACCCGATAGTGTCACTTGCCCCCCGAGAGGCTGAGCAGTGAGGCGCAGAGGAACTGAACTCACACCTGACCCCAGTGCTGAGGCTCCAGGCAGCTGGCCGGCTGCCCTCCGCCCTGAGGACTCCGAGCTCAATCTTCTTAAATGCTCTTAGGAATTTCCACGTCTCCACCTTTGGAAAGCCCTATCGCTGGCGGGCACTGCAGGATCTCAACCACACCAGGAAGGATGCTGAGTGAGTGTGTGTGGACCAGAGGGGTACCACCGGGAACAGAAGAACACGAGTCCTACTTATTCTCTTGGAAGTGAGTAGGTGTGGAACAGATTCTGAACCCGATTCCACTATGTGTGTGTGGGGGTGTTTCCCCATACCACCAAGCAATTCGCCAGACACCAGCTGGGTGCCCTATAATTCAACCCAGTTCTGACACTATCTTCCCGGAGACAGCACCAGATTCCAGTTTGAGGATTCAGTCCTTACAAGACTGATGCCCCCCCCGCCCCCCCCACTTCAGACACCATTCCTAAGTCCAGCCCGTTACCTGTGCTTCTGACCCACGGTCTCTAAATCAGAGGTTCTCACAAACCTCTCTGTGGGTTTGATTAATTTGCTAGAGTGCTTCACAGAACTCAGGAAACATTTTACTTAACTGGTTTATTATAAAAGGATGTAGCTCAGGAACAGCCAGATGGAAGAGATGCTTATGGCAAAGTATGAGGAGAGGGCACAGAGCTTCCATGCCTTCTCCAGGAGTGGTGCTTTCCCCGAATCTCCCGGTGCTCAGCCACCCTGGAAGCTCCATGGCCCAGTTCATTACATGGGCACGACTAATTAAACCACTGCTAACTGGTTCCTGATTCAACCTCCAGCCCCTCTCCCGTCCCTGGAAGTCAGGGTGGTGGGACTGAATATAACAACCCTCTCACCTTGTGGTTGGTTCTCCTGGCAACCAGCCTCTATCCTCAGGTGGGGTCCAAGAGTCACCCAATTTACATAACAAAAGACACATTTATTGCTCTCAGTGCTTAGGAAATTCCAAGGGTTTTAGGAGCTCTGCCAGAAATGGGATGAAGACCAAATATATATTACTTATTATAAATCACAATGTATCACTGTGCCAGGTGTCTTATCTACACGACCTTCAATCCCTGCAATAGCCTGGTGGGGAGGGTGTTGACCACTTTGAGGATGAAGCAATCTGCCCAAGGTTGTGGAGCCCGTAAGTGCTATCAGAGGCTTTTCCAGCACAGAGAAAGGCCGGCAGCCATGGTAAGCCACAGTCAGGGGCCCAGAGGTTCCAGAACAGAGGTGAGAGAAACTAGCAAGAATTCTATTCTGTAGAGTGGAAAGTTCTCCGGGCTGCGAGTCAGAGCCCAGGTTCAGATCTTCCCACTTGGCAGCTGTGTGACCTCAGGTGAGCCATGTACTGTCTCTGACCCTCGTCTGCACAATGGAACTGCTCATGTGCCCTGGATGCTTCAGGGATTCTGAGGCACTGGGGCTTAGCAGGGAATTTTCTGCGTCCCCTGGTGGCAGGGGGTAGGGATGATATTTGTCTCAGGGTGGACAGAGCAGGGAGAAGTGCAGGGAAGGGAAAGGCCAAAGACAAGGCATCCAGCCCTAGAGCAGCGGTTGCGTTGAGCAGTGTGGCCCTCTGGCTAACGGGGAGCACAACAATGGATGACCCATGTCCTGGGGACTTGGACAACCTCATGCCCAGATACTTGGGCTGCGCTTTCATGGGAGCTGACGAGGGGATGAAGAGCCTCCCATTTCTACAGAGCTCTGTGGTTTTCAAAATTCTCTTGCAGCGTGGAGAGTATGGGCTTTGGAGCTGGTCAGCTCGGGGTCAAACCTTGTCCTTCCTGTCCCATTTCACAAGAGTTCTGTGAGCCGATCCCCACGGTGGGGAAGGAAGCGAGGCCCAGGGGTGGGAGAGGACTTGCTCAAGGTGTGGGGATAAGACCCAGGTTTTCTGACTCTGTGCCCAGGGCTCTGCCTTCTCCCCACACTTCTCAGCCCTTCTGCTGGAAGCCGATGCCTGGGGCTGAAGCCTTGCACTTAGGGCATGTGACCAGCAGTGGCTGTCCCATGTCCCGTGGCCGCTGGAGACCTGGAGCGGTGGCTGGCTGGTGGCTGGCCCAGGAGGGGAGCAGACAGGGGTGGCTGTGGAGCAGGACAAGGCCAAGGGCCCCTAGCGGTGGAAATTGTCAAACAGTGGTCTTGGCTTCATCTATCCTGAAAACCAACACCTGCAAAAACCAGTCCAGCAGCTCTACAAGCCCGAGCTGAGCCCAGAGCCTGCTGGGTGCTGTGTGGGGAGCTGCATGGATGGTGTGAAGAGACTAGTCGTGCTCCTTAGAGAATTTACTACCCACGTGGGAGCCCGTGGGGCTCATCTGGGCAGCAGAAGGGAAGCATCAGACAGAAGGTGAGGAAGAGTCAGCAGGTGGCACCGCGGACGTTGGGTGGACTTGGGTGGCCCTGGGCAAATCCCCTTGCATCCCTGTTTCCTCACTGGTGAAATGAGGGAGTGGGATTGGATGTTCTCTGAAGTCTTCTCACACCTGAAGGGTCCAGGGGCCTCAAAGGGCCAACTTACCTCTTCTCCCGTCAGGTAGAAGGCTGAGAGGAGTCCTCCGATGTACCGGATGTTCACCTCAAACAAGGATGCTTCTCCACTCTGCAGGGCCGCAGGAAAGAGCAGTGTGGGGGCGGGGAACCGGGGTGGGGGAGAACACTTGTGAGCTGCCTGCAGGGCTCCCAGGGACAGCCAGGCCCTTGAGACAGGTCACTCCGGCCCCAGACTCCCCCCCACCCCCCCACCCCGTTGGCCTGGCTACCCTCATGCTGAGCTCCGGCACCTTGCCTGGCAGGCCGGGCTATGCTGGGTGGTGGTTTTCAGAGCAAAAGTTGAGAGGGATCAGCACCTGCTTGGCAGGCCACTGCAGCACGTTGACAGCATTAGAAATAAACGCTGGGTTTGGCTTCCTTCCCCAGCCCTTGCCGGAGGCCCTTGGAGCAAAGTTGTGCCTGGCTGCTCTCCAGGCAGCTCAAGAACTTGGTGGGG
This sequence comes from Neomonachus schauinslandi, assembly GCF_002201575.2. Classification (NCBI taxonomy): domain Eukaryota; kingdom Metazoa; phylum Chordata; class Mammalia; order Carnivora; family Phocidae; genus Neomonachus; species Neomonachus schauinslandi. Next base: position 18,724,696 of record NC_058406.1, on the reverse strand, counting down.
GAGCTGGGGCTGAAGCTTAGCCTGAGGGGAGGCAAATTCTTTAGTCCAGCCACCTCCCCTTCCTGCGGGAACTTCCCGGCTTAGCAGGAGGGAGGGGAGACAGGGGGAAGACAGGGGGAAGACAGGGGAAGGTTCTCTGAGGAGGTTCTGGGGCAAAGGGGACAAAGCCGAGGCTGAGAGGCAAGGGTGCCAGGCAGACACTTGCAGGCAAGCAGCAATTCTCAGCCTCAGGTCTGCGGCCCACAGGGCATGTCCACAGTTGCCTTAATCCGTGCTTTCTTTCTTGGGTCTGGACTGCAAATCCGGGGTGTTGGGGCATCATGCCAAGGACCAGCTCTAGGTTAAAATCCCACCTCAGCCTCTTACTTGGCTTTGGGACGTCGGGCAAGAGATTTAGCTTTTCTCTGCCCGTGGTTCTTCACCAGGAGCAGGGTGGCTCTGAGGCATTGAGGGGTACAGCTGAGATACCCGCCCGGCGCCCCGTGTGGCTTCCTAAAGGTGCCCGCTCTGACCTCCCCTGCGCCCAGCGCTCCCCACATCATAGCCTTTTACCGCTAACAACACGCAGTGACCATCCCTTCATGTGGGAGAGCCTCGTGAAACAGAAAACTGCAAAGCCATTCCCTCTTTTAGCCTCCCCGTGCTCAGCGAGGTCACCATTCCCATTTTCCAGATGAGAAAGCCAAGGCTCAGAGAGGGGATGTGACCCTATCTTGCTTTCTTCCGAGGACCTTCCCTAACCTGCCCCAGCTTGCTTGAATGTCCCCAGGCTCCCCGGACCTGCCAGCACCTGGCACCCTAGGTAGCTGCCTGATGCCCATTCTCTCTCCACCATATGCACAGAGGCAAGGTGGGCCTGTGAAGATACCCCTTCCTTCTCCCACCTCGGCCTTTCTCCCATTCAGGAAGGATTGTAAGCTTCCTCACACAGACTACCAGAAGGCGTAACATGCCTCAGAAAAATGGTAATGATGATGAGGAGGAGGAGGATACCACTCTACATCCAGATCAGACTTGATTGTGTTATGATGCTTGTTATAACCCTCCGCGGTAGTTCACCTCACAACAAGCCTGTGAATTAGGCAGTGTCATTGCCGGGGCCGACCAAATGGCTCCCAATCCTCTCACCTATCTCCTGAGGGCAGCAGAGGGTGGGGTGGGGGCTCCGGGTCAGAGCAGCTCTGAGCAGATAAGCCCCTTTGGTTGCCACTGTTCTGTTCTACAGATTCAGCCCTAGAAGGGACTTCCTGGGAGCCTGCTACCGCAGGGAGGGGAAGGAGGGGTCGTTGGCTGTCTTCCCTTCCTGAGGAGAAGAGGCTGGTAAATACTCATGCGCTGGCCAGGGCTGGAGGGATCCCCCACCTTGAGGCTGGTCTTAGGAGAGGACAAAGTAGAGAGTGCACGGAGCCCCATTTCCAGCACTGCTCTGCTGGGCGGCTTGGGGCCAGGGTCTCTGGGTCTCCGAAGTGATAGGGTGGAGCTGGCCACTGACCTTCCAGGCCCCTTTTGGCTCTAACACTCCAAGGGTCTCTGACTCACCACGTTCAGGTGGAAGTTCTCTTCAACCCAGGTCTTGGCCTCCTGGAACTCCTCCTGCAGCTCCATGAGGTAGAGGGTGTCAAGGGAGTCAATGATGGTTGCCCCACTGAGACCTCCTGTAGGCATAGATCGAAGGCATGACCCAGGTTTGTTCCTATCCTTTCCATCCTCAGCCACATAAGCCCTCATTCCCCGGCCCCTTCTAAGTGCCTGGGCAAGCTCCAAGGCCAAGGCTGGCCCAAGCACGATCCAGGGAGACTCCACCAGTATTCAAAAGGGGGGAGTCCAGGAGCAAGCATCCCCCCTCCCGCCCACCCTAGGCTGCTTCCTGGGCAGTGGGCAGTGGGCAGCAGGCTGGGAAACCGAGTTCACAGGCCGAACTGCTTCCTAGACCTTCAGGGTCCACACATATCCACCCGAAAGTCAACCATCAGTACCAGCCAGGCACCCACCACTTTTCTGTGACATGGGGGAGAGGGCGAATCGGTATTGGGTTTACTCTATCTTAACAAACATGCCAGTCCTCTGACTTTTCAATTTCATTCTTCATTTTATTCTAAGACCAAAAAAAAAAGATGTTGACAAATATTTATCCAGGAAGCTATTTATTGCAGTACCAGATACAATGGAGAAAAGATGGGGAAAAAACTCCAAATCCAACAATAGGGGATTAGTTATATAAATTGTGGCTTAAATATAAAATAGGACACGATGCAGCCCTCCCTGCAGGTGAGGTAGACCTGTGTTTACTGGGGAAATATCCATGGGATCTGTTAAGTTAAAAAATGTAGGTTGCAAAAAAAAGGAAAGAAGCACAGTATAATTTCTTTGTTGTATGCCAAATGTGGATGAGCTTTTGCAGAACTAAGTCTGGCAGGATGTGATCAATGGTTATCTCCAAGTGCTGGGATTACAGGTGCTTTTTGATTTCTTCAGCTCATGGATTATTTTTATAACCAGAAATGTATTTCCATTTGAAAAAAAAAAGTTTGGGCAAAGAAACCACACAAATGCACAAAGCAAAGATTTTGTGGCCGCTCTAGGACAGTGAGTACAGAAAGCACGAGCTATGAGACCAGGCCCCTGCCACCGGGCCTTAGACTCTTGTCCTGGGAGTAAAGGCTGAGATAATGGTGTAAAATATCACAGCTTTCCACACCACGGACTGGACAGGAGAGTGATGAGGAAGGCCTCCCCATGTGGCACAATCAGAGCCTGAGTGCAGAGTACCGTGAAGGAGGAAAGGAGGGAGAAAGAGATGTGCCTGGGGTCATCAGGAGGGCTTCCTGGAAGAGGTAGCTCCCTCCCAGCAACTCCTTAAAACTACAAGTAGGAGCAATTTCCTTTAGAGACCAGCATTTAGCTTAAGAGGACTGATTCTTCGACTGATTGTTCCTTCAGTGTCCTTGCAGAGGCTCAAAAAGCAGTGAGAACCACAGGCTCCACCTTCCCCCAGCGGGCTGAGCCTCTCTAGAGTCTGAAGCATGAGCATGGGCTTTGCGGGCACACCTGCATTCAGAGGTAGCATCTAATCTCCTTAATTAGTGCTTCCCTAACTGCTCGCTTGTGTTGACTTTGCAGGCAGAGACTCCTGAAACTCAAACCACCACCTCCTAGGTCGGGCAAGGTCTTGTAAAGGACATGGCCTAGAAAAGGATGGGAGGGAGATCAGGAGAAATTGGGAGAAGGATCAGGCTGGAGGTTTCAGAATCCACTTCAAGAAGCAGGAGCTTCCCGATCCAGAGTCAGGCATCCCAGGTTGGTTTCAGTATTGGGGTGGAAGTGAATTTCCAGAATGTCAACCCCTCCTATGCTGAAGGATTGGTAGGAAAACACCCAAAGCCAAACAAAGTTGATCTTTCCTGGTTTGTGCTGGCTGCTTCCCCTGCAGGTGCCAAAGGCCAAACACGGCTCACGGGAACGCTTTACCGTGAGGTAGAGAGGTAGTGAGGCATGAAAGCACGGATTTACCCCAGATGCCACAGTTGCTGAGAAGCGCCTGCCTGGTGTCCATCCTCTTGGCTCCAAGCTTATGCCACAGGGCCTCACACCTGATTTTTTAAGGGCCTGAAAGGATTTTTAAGATCCCACTACCCTGCCCCTAAATTTCATAGAGGACCCCCAGAGAAGGGTTGGGACATGCCTAGGATTAGACCAAAGGAGGAGAAGAACCCAAGTTCTCTTGTTTCCCTGTGAAAACGGTCGGATCTGATTGCTAACCGTGCCCCACCCCCCAACGGGGCAGGAGGCCACTGTGACCCGTGAAGGCTTAAAGAGAAGCTCAAGGCCAAGGGCGACGCGGCCCAGAGTATCTGATTTCCGAATCCTGCCCTGGGTTGCCTGGTGTTTTCACCCCACGGGCCCTGCTTCCCTGGGCTGAGCCTGAGCCCGGAGGCCCGAGGGCCTAGGCTGGGCCAGGAAGGCAGCCAGGGCTCCTGGTGACCGGTTCTCCTGCCCAAGTGCTCTGAGAAGGCAGCTCACTGAGGGATTTATTGGCAAGGCTCCACCCTGTTCTCAGGTTCCTGCATCTTCCCTCGGATGATCTCTCAGCCCGGCCCACACCTATTGTGCAGCCAGGCTGCGGGCCAGCTAGGCACTTATTGGAAAGCCTTTCATTCTAGGCCAGAAGTTACCCAGCGGCCAGCCTGGGCAAGAGGGAAGGCCCAATCCCGAATTCAACTCTATCTGTACCTGCAGCCGGCCTGGGGCGGCTTCCCGGGGGGAGATGGGGGGAAACACACACACCTATTCAGTGAACAGGCACAGGATTTCTATGCACAGAGCCAAAGGGGGACAAAAAGTCAGGCAGCCGGCTTGGAAGCTCCACTGGGCTTGTCCCTGAGGCAGGCTCCAGGTTGGCTCCCTCTCCCACCCCCAGCTCTGAACCCTTGCTGTTCACAAAGGACCGACCCGCCCCTGCCTGCCAGGCAGGAGGCCATGAGGCGGGTTAAAAGAACACAGCCCTGGGTTCAAACCCCAGCTTGGGCCAGCAACACATCTACTCTCAGTGTCAAAGTTTTCTTCTGTTAAGTGAGGGAAGACCACTGGGTTAGGTACTGGGGAGCCACTGCAGGTTCCTGAGCTGGGAGAAATGCATCACATGTGTGCCTGGCCTTTCTGACAAAGACACCTGTTTGTGCCTGGCACAGAATAAGTGCTTGATCAATCAGTTCACTGTTCTTATTCCTGGGGTCCTGTAGCTTATCTTGAAACACTGGCCCTTTCAAGGAGATGTGGGTTCAAATTCTGGTTCCATCACATACTAGCTGTGTGCCAAGGTAAGTCACTGTACCTTTCTGAGTCTCATGTTCCTCGTCTTCAAAATGGGGATGACAGTGGGACCTACTTCATAAGGCCACAGGGAGGCCTAAATGGGGCGATGGACAGAAAGGAGCTGGCGCAGTGCTGGGTACCTGTGAGCTTAACCCAACTGCGCGGCCCTCCTTGCCCCCAACTGGCCCTGGGCAGCCCCTCCACAAAGTCTTCTGGGGTCACCCAGGCCTTGGAGCGCTCTTGCATCTCTTGCATCTCTGCATCTCTTGCATCTCTGGCCCCTCCCAGGCCAGTGTGGCATGAGACTGCAGCTTGCAAAACCTTTGGCCCAACTTAAAAGTATCACATGGGTCCCACCTGTGTCTGCTGCTGAGGCCATTAACACCCCTAATCTGGGTGTGCACCTAGCCTCTCAAAAGGTCTCCTTACCTCCTGGACCCCTGCCCTTCCCCTCAAATTCACCCTGAACACTGTTACCTGACCTGTCTTCCTGAAACCAGATCCAATTGTGTCCCTCCTCAGCTCAGAAGCTGCAATGGCTTTCGAGTGCCCGTGCAATAGGGGAGGGAGGGGTGAAGCTTCTGGGTCTGTGCTAAAGGACCTGGCTAATCTCATCTCCCATCAAGCTATGCTTCCTGGACACGTGCCGTGCCACACCCTCCTGCCTCCATACCTTTGCATGTGCGCTCTCCTCTGCCAAGAAAGCTGTTCTGTGCGTCTGGGCATACTCAAAGCCCCCATGTTCTCAAAGGTCTGCCTCCCCTTGGCAGCCTTCCCTGATTCCACCCATCTAACCCCCTCTTGCTGAGGGAGCTCCCAAATCATGTGCCTACCACTCCTGCCCTGCCTGCACTGTGGGGCTTGGCTCACCTTCTAACTAACCGTGAGCTCCTTCAGGTCAAGGGTCCCCACTGCCTCTCTGCTCCTCTTCTGCACCTTATCCCCAAGCAGCCCCAAAGGCCAGAGCCCTCAGCCCACGTGGGCCACTCGCCATCCCCTGGGGCCTCGTTATAGCCCCGACTTCCGTGACTCTTCGCAGACTGCCAGCACCTGCCTCCCCCATCCCACCTTCTCCTGGGCCATCTAGAGCCCACCCGGTGTCTCCCTGCCCAGGAAGCCACTGAGATCACCACCCTGCGGCCTACATGAGGTTCTGCCTCCCTGACCTTCCTCTCCTGAGAAATCTCCACCAGCTCCTCCAGGCCCTCACCCAGGGCCCTGTTCTGTGCACCCCCGTCTCCAGAACAAGGGCTGCTCCCCTCTCCTCACACCACAGAGGAATTGTCAGTCTGTCCCTCCGTAACAGCAGGGCTCTGCTCTGCTTCAGACTGGTCTCCAGGCTCCAGCAACAGCTCCCAGTGAAAGTGGGCAGAGGAAGGGCCGGGAGCAGGCTGGTCCATCTCCGACGGCCACACATACTCTCCCTGGCATCGCGCTTGCTCTCAGCTGACCTTGGCTTTCAGGATGCCACTCTTCCTGTAGCCTTTCCTTCTAACCCTGTGACTGGGCCTGCCCAGTCCCCTCTGTGGGTCCCTCCTCTTCTCCAGACCTCTACGGACGGGCTCCGTTGTTGGGCCTTTTCTCTTCCCTGCCCTCCCTCATTCCCTTAGTGATTCAGTACCACCCGCATGCTGAGGGCTCCCAGATGTCCACTCCCAGGACCTGTCCTCGAACCCCAACTTCCCCTATCCAGTAGCCTCCACTCCTATCACCACTGGGAGGTCACAGGCGGCTCACCTTTAACCCGTTCCTCCAAATCCGTTCCCCAACCACAGTGGTTAACGCCAAGCCCCTCCTTCCAAGAGTCTCCTAACTGGCCCCTGGGCTTCTCCCCTTGTGCTCCCCACCCCCCACACCTCCACCTATCTGTCCTCAACACGGCAACCAGAAGGACCCTTTGAAAATGCCAGTCCTGGGCGCCTGGGTGGCTCAGTTGGTTAAGCAACTGCCTTCGGCTCAGGTCATGATCCTGGAGTCCCTGGATCGAGTTCCGCATCGGGCTCCCTGCTCGGCGGGGAGTCTGCTTCTCCCTCTGACCCTCCCCCCTCTCGTGTGCTCTCTCTCTCATTCTCGCTCTCACAAATAAATAAATAAAATCTTTAAAAAAAAAGAAAGAAAGAAAGAAACTGCCAGTCCTAGCATGCTACTCCTCTTCCCAAAATCCTCCCATGGCTCCCATCGGACCCGGAGGCCCTGTGATCTGGCCCTGGCTTCCTCTCAGCCTCGTCCCCCGCTCCCCCTCCCACTTCTCTCCTTCTGCTCCTGCTGCTCGTGGAGCCCTCCGAGCCTGCTCCGTGTTAGGCCTTGGCAGTTCCCATCACTCTGCCAGAACAGCACCCCCATCACTTCTCCCTCACCTCTTTATTCTCCTTGGCACCTTCATCCCAGGGATGTTACATGTGGATGTTTCCCCGTTACTATCTTCTCCTAAGGGAGCACGGGCTTCTGGGGGGAGAGCCCTGTTTTTTCCACTGCTGTCCTCCACCGCCTAGAACACTTTCCAGCATTCGAGAATAGATGGCCCCTCACCCTGGGTGGGGAGGTTTGGAGTTTGGAGTGGGCTGTGGCTCATTCACATTTCTCAGCGCCTGGCTACGGTCTGGTACCCAGAAGTGTTAGAGGTAAACATGTTGGGTTGAACAGACTGAGCCCACCAAGCAGGCATCTGTGGGGACCACGCCCAGGGCAGGCTAGCTAGCTATTTCAGGGGCTGGTGCCAACAGACAGGGGAGACCCTGCCACCAGGCTGAGACCAGATCAGCCAGAGTGGCTAAGTGTGTGTGCACCATCACCCTGTGTGAAGCTGTTTGTCATGCCTGGGTCAGTCTCTACAAGGAACTAGACCTCCGCTCCTGTCACCTCCTCCCCCTGGGGCTGCCTGGGCAGCAGCCCTGCTCTGCTGGACTGAGGTTTGTACCCCCTCTCCTGACTCTGCCGTACTAATGACAGTGAGGTTTTTATGGGATGTTATATTAGCAAGGAGAAAGCGGTCAGGCTGGGGAACATAAACTGCAGGAAGAACATTCAGAAGGAAAAAAAAAATCACCCAAAGCATAGCCTATTACTGCAGTATCCCCAGAGCCATACTCTAACGGGTGCACTTAATTTGATGACATAATCCTCAGAGACTTTTCTTACTCTGTAAAGAAACAACCCAAGTGCTTCTTTCTCAGCTTCCAAAGAAGCCAGCATGGCTGTGTGGCAGGTCTTATTTCCAAACAGGGCACCACAGTGTACCCCACGCCAGGAGAGGGACCCCTCCCACCATTCCTCTCCTTGAATCTGGGTGGACCTTTGTGACTCCCGGGAACAGCAGAATAAACCAGAAGGGAGTTTCTAGACCCAGACCTTAAGAAACAGTTCCCACTTCCTGTCTCTTGAACGCTGGCACTTAGAACCAGCCACCATACTGTGAGGAAGCGCCAGGTAGCCCATGAGAGAGAACACAGGGAGAGGCCACGTGTATGTTTCCTGACCAGCAGCCCCTTCTGAGTTCCCCGCCAACAGCCAGCATCAATCCCACACATGTGAATTAAGAAGCCTCCAGATGGCTCCAGCTGTCAAGTTCCCCTTCAAGTCTTTCCAGCTGAGGGCAGTAAAGCTGTCCCCATGTGCCCTTTCTGAATTCCTGACCCACTGAATCTCTGAGCATAATAATTGTTTTAAGCCACTAAGTTTTGGAGTAATTTGTTATGCAGGAGTAGCAATTGGAATGTTCTGTCGTGTGGGTTTCTAGGATGATTAAAGTGATATCCCCACCACCCCAAAGGGCATTGTTTAAAACCACATCGTCTTGTCTGGCGAGGTCGTCTGGCCACGCAAAATCCTTTCAGGGATCAGGACCTCTGCACTCTTGTCAGGTCCGGGGCGGGGTTTTTCCCCTCCAGTAATAACATTTTTCTTGAATCTTCCCAGGACGGCTATTTCCTGATCACATCAAGTCGTGTCCGGAGGATGTGTATTTCCAGGCAAAGGTTTCCTGGAGCCTCTGGAAGGACTAAAGATATTTTTTAGGAATTTTTCCTGGCACTCGACAGAATGCTCTTCCTAGAGGTGAATCGATAAAAGATGGTCAAATCCGATGATGCTCCTGCCCTTTATCAAGGCCTCAGTGCCCCGATCACATTCAAAGTCCCCGGGGCACCGTGTGCAGGGTGCCTATGGTCCAGGCCTTGGGAGCCTCTGCTATGCTCTGCTGCTCTCTGTGTGGGTGAGGCTCCATCCACATGATCTCACCAGAAGCTCCCCAAATGCCCTGGGGTGACTGCTGACATGGGTCCCTAGGCCTGGGATACCATCCTTTTCTGAGTTGGCTACTTTGTCCTGGCCTGGGCTTGAGTGTTGAGTCTTCTCTCAAGAATTCCTGAGCCACCCAGCAGACCTGACTTCTCCCTCCTGGGCCGGGCTGCCTGGCTCCACCGCAGGTGCCTTGGTCACAGCAATGCCCCCACCACACTGTACGCGCCTGTGAACCCCAGGGGCAGTGGCTGCACCTGACTCTTCCCAGTGGCCTGGATCCACCCCTGGGCCAGGCACAGGGAAGGTGAGAGCAGAGGGCTGCTGAAGGAATGAACGGCTCGTGGAAACACGGACGGCGCTTTCTTAGAGATCCGCGGACACTTGACAAGGCGTCTTGGCCTCGGACAAAACACTCTCCGCAGCAGTGGCCAGCTGTCCAAGGAAAACACCGCGGCCGGGACAAAATGGGTTGCCGCAGATGGCACGGCCTTCCGCCTTCCCAGACAGATGCCATGCTTCGCTGCCACAGAGGCTGCAGAATGTTTGCTGTGGCCGGTGGCTGAGGGGGGCTCAGTGCGCCCCACGACCAGGCCCGGTTCGCTGAAGCGGTCTGCTGGACAGGGCTCCTCATGGGAAAATAGGATGTGTTTCAAAAACGTTAATGCGGTATTTGTTTTTAAGTCAGAGCTCAGGGTGCTGTCTGATCAGGAAACATGTATTTTATTTTTTTTAAAGATTTTATTTATTTATTTGACAGAGACAGCAAGAGAGGGAACACAAGCGGGGGGAGTGGGAGAGGGAGAAGCAGGCTTCCCGCGGAGCAGGGAGCCCGACGCGGGGCTCAATCCTTGGATCCTGGGATCATGACCTGAGCCGAAGGCAGATGCTTAACGCTGAGCCACCCAGGTGCCCCAGGAAACATGTATTTTCAAACTTCTGTTGGGGCGCCTGGGTGGCTCAGCGTTAAGCATCTGCCTTCGGCTCAGGTCATGATCCCAGGGTCCTGGGATCGAGCCCCACATCGGGCTCCCTGCTCCGCGGGAAGCCTGCTTCTCCCTCTCCCACTCCCCCTGCTTGTGTTCCCTCTCTCGTGGTCTCTCTCTCTCTCTCTCTCTCTGTCAAATAAATAAATAAAATCTTTAAAAAAAAAAAAAAAGAAAAACTCCTTCTGACAGTCCCAGGAAAAGAAAAGCCAGAGTCTTCTGCTGCTCACCCCAAGAGATATTAAAGTTCAGCTGCAGCCCTGGCAGCTCCTGAGTCCCTCCATACACTGGCGTCTACCTGGCTTTTACCTGCAAGTTAGAGGATTGCTCATCCAATTTGGAACTGCTTTTTATCTCAGAACATCTCTGAGAGAAGAAAAGGCAGATGGAGGAATTGGAGTCCAGGGCACTACAGTGGTATCTCCAAAGTCACACAGTGGCTCAGCAGCTCAGGGCAGAGCTGTAGCCAGGCACCACCTTCCAGACCATGGGATCTTAGAGGCTTGGTTCTAATCCTAGCTTAGTCCCTTCCTAGCTGTGTGATCTTGGGCAACCAACCTGAGCTCATAAAAATGGGATAATAAGTTCTTTTTAGAAAGGTGTAGCCAATTCAGACAAATGTATACAAAGAGCATTCAGCAGGCATTCAATACAAGAGAATTTGATATACCTAGCACACCACATCTTAGGCGTTCAGTGCACGGGCCTGTTATCATAAGGCTCAGTTCCAGCAGAGGAAGCCACAATGGGGCTGGCAAAGCTAGGATCCCTTGCAGATCCTTGGCCTCCTTAGCCCTGCAGGAAGGAATAGCATGGCTTTCAAGCCAGGCAGGCAGGAGACATGAGTCCTCAGGAAGGTACGATGGAGCTGGGCAGGCTTTGTGGCATTCTAAACACATTTCTTGCCTCACTGCGGGGAAAAGAAAAGCCAGAGTCTTCTGCTGCTCACCCCAAGAGATATTAAAGTTCAGCTGCAGCCCTGGCAGCTCCCGAGTCCCTCCATACACTGGCGTCTACCTGGCTTTTACCTGCAAGTTAGAGGATTGCTCAGTACCCTCCCTCTACCTCCATGGGAGAAGCAAACATCTCCGCCCATCAACCTTGGTCGTGTCCGTGTAATTTGCTTTGGCTTCATGGTGGATGGGGAATTAAGCTGTGCCCTTGATTTTGGGCTTGGCTGTGAGACTTGCCCATGGGATTGGTGGACGTGACTGGAATGAAAGTTTGAATTAAGCCTGCGTGGTTGGGCTTGTCCTCCCGTGCTCCCGCCTTTCACCGTGAAAAGAACGAATCTCAAAGAGCCACTGGTCCAAGAACGGTGAGAGACAGGTGGAGCAGACTGGACCCAGCTGAGCACAGCCTAGATAAAATAAAATCAAGTCCAGCCTATCTGCAACCACACGAGTAAGAAATAAATGCTCATTGTTGTCGGCCACTCGTTGTGGAATAATTTGTTCCACAGCGTTATTTTGGAAGAGGCTGACTGATACAACACCCTTCCAGCCTTATTTCTTACTAGTCTTTTTATGTTCTCCACACTCCAGCTAGACTACTGATTCTCTGGCCCCCTTTTTCCCGGCTTCCAGCCTCATTACTCAAGTTGTTACCTCTGCTTGGAATGCCCTCCTTTTATCCCAAATGTCTCTACATCTCTCCCAATCCAATGGCTACTCTAAGTCCTGGAGAAAATGCTGCTGCTTCCATGAAGACATCCCTGATTTCCCCACCTGGACCTGGGGTCTTCCTCCTCTGAACTCTTTTAATAAAAGAGTTTCTTTCAACTTTCAGTATGGTAATCTGTGTCGTCTGTGTCCTTTTCTCAAGTCCATGACGGGCAGAGAGTGTCTTCGGGGGGCTGATTGTAAGCCTGGTTCATCTATGCTGGAACAGGCCCTGCAGAGGCAAGGCATCTCTGGGATTTGCCGAAAGAAGTAATGGATGCCGTCCTCCTACTGCCTTGTTCCCAGGTGAGGAAGCCTCCCTGACAGCCAGCGCCCCTTGCCAGAGGCTGTTCCTGTGTGGTGTGAGGCGCTGGGGGACAGAGACCAACCCCATGACACCCTGAGGTTTTGGCCAAGGGCTGGCACTCCACAAAGGTTTGCTTGTGGAATGTGGAGTTCTCCTCAACGCCAACCACCAACCCCTTCCTCATTAGAGGTTAACAGAAATAACCGCAGCGAGCACCGGCCGAGAGCCCTGGCTTCGTGCCAGGTGCCATGTTATAGGTTTCACACGCAGCTTTTTAAAACCTCGTGACAACTCTGTTATTGTCCCTCCTTTACACATGAAGATTGAGGCTTCAAGGAATGAAGTCGCTCGCTCAAGATTTATTTCTTCACCCCAAACCACATTTCTGAGTGCTCAGGACATGCCTGATGTTGAAGCACGACGGGGAGTGGACAGTCCTGGCTCCTACCCTCAAAGAGCTGCAGGTCTGGTGGGGGAGAATGACACCAAGCAGGTGTCACACAGACAACCTCTAGGTACAAAGTAATGCACGTGATAAAGGAAGAGAGAGCAGGATCCGAGGCCAGGAGAGGGGCGGCATTTGAGATGAGGCCTAAAGGAAGCACTGGACAAAAGAGGGGGTGGGGGGCAAGCCAGGCTGACGGGCGGGAAGTCTCCACACGTCTGTGGAGCAGAGAGGAGGTCGCATGCAGGGAGGAAGAAGGACAGTGGTGGGAGCGAGGGGCTGGGGCTGGGCTACACAGCCCTGGGAGCTCAGGGAGAGGCCTGGACGGCTTAGGGACCTGATCCTCTGGCTGCTGTGTGAAGAGCGGCTGGGAGGGGGACCCAGTGGGGACCCCATGTGGAGTAATTCAGGGAGCTATCCCTCTTGGTTGGTGAGGGCCCACTCGTCACTCGTGGGTGGGCAGGAGAGTGGCAGGGAGCACCTGGGCCCATGCTCTGAGACCTGAGGACCGCTGGTGATGCCCCCAAGCTGGGGGGCAGCCGTTCAACAGTCCAGGAACAAGAAGAATTAACCCCGAGCACAGTGCAATGTCAGCCAGGTGCCTCACCTCAGCCCCATCAGGGGAGCCTTCTGCTGTCCTCCCAGGCCCATGGGCGCAGGGTCACAGTGCCATCTTGGATATACATTGTGGCCACACAGAGCTATGCGCTGATCGTGGCAAACACAGCCTGTGGACCAGAGCCAAGAGACACAGATGCGTGGCTCTGATAGCAAGATGAATGATGATTTTTGGAAAGGGGAAAAGAAAGGAAATCAAAGAGGCCCTATTCACCCCAAGAAATAGACACATGGCAGAGGCAGTGCCGGGAGAGCCTGGTACGGAGCTACGCCCCAGGGCAGCGTCCTGCCACTTGCTAGGATGGCCGAGCTGCAGGGAATGGGCTAGAAGAAAGGGGTGAGCTTGGAGCCACACTTACTAGCTGCCTCAGTTTCCTCATCTGTACCCTGCCTTGCAGAACCATCCCGGGGGTGAGCGATCACACAGCGTGTGCAAAATACTGGACGCGCAGCCGGCCACAGGGGCCTCGGCAGAGACAAACCAATAGTCGGCAGCCTGTGTGGAGATGGACACTGAGCTGCTGCGTACCCACAGACAGCACCTCTTTTAAGCCTCCAACAACACTATGAGGACGGCACAATTCATGTCCTTTTTCCACAGATGGGGAAACTGAGGCTGCGAGTGGTCACGAACATTTCCCGAGGTTGATGAAGGGTGGAATCAGGATTCAACTTGGGCCGTCTGCTACGGAGACTGCATTTTATTGCTGTGCCACCCCGGCTAGACTCAGAGGGCCTGAGAGGATCCTGGGGAGGTGCCCACAGCCACAAGACTCCCAGGCCCCCTCCTCACCTGTGGGCTGTGGCAATGCCCCTGGGGTGTAGGCACTGACCATGCACAGAGAGCTGGGTGCCTCCCTCTGCAGGAGCCCTGCCATGACACACAGACCAGCCTGGCCCTCCTTCCTCCATGAAGCCTTCTCAGATCCCCTCTAGGGGTGATGCTTCCTCCCTGCCCCATTTTGGGTCCCACTGCTAATCACCTGGCCCAGGCTGATTCACAGGAGGATCTATGTTGGTCTGTCTCTCTGACAGGCCAAAGCCCCAGACGGCAGAGATCCTGACCACATTCATCTTTGGAGTCATCAAAGAGCCTAGTATAACGCTGGGCACTCAGGAGGTTCTGAGTAAGTGTGTACTGAGTTAACCTGGAGACCTGAGAAGTCAGAGAGAGCATGACCAGAAGCCAGACCAGGTGGTCCTCGCCCCCTCGAGCCTTTGATGGGCCCACCTGATTCATTCAGCAACCAGGGAAGAGGAGGGGAACAACTCACCTCACGCCACCTACCAGGGACCTTCCCTTTCTTTTGTCCATAGGCTCCTTCTAGAATCTAACAGAAGTCACACTACCCCCTCTCCTTAACTGAAAAGATACTTATACACATTTTACACAGAAAGTAATGCAGGCTTCCCCCAGCCAGACTTATCTACACTAACCACCTAACTGAGGTGAGGGGGACAGATTTTTATTTCCTACAAAGGATGGGGTGAGGAAATTATTTTGGAGTCAGGCAGGCATAGAGCCAAACCTTACCGTGGCTATTCCTAGCTGTGTGACCTCTGGTTAGCTACTTCATCCACGTGAGCCTCAACATCCTCATCTGTGAAATGGGGATAATGTCAGATAACGCACATCACTAGAGAGACCGATTAGTAGGTGTACAGTGAGTTTTTTTTCTTTTCTTTAAATATAAATGGGCTGCAGGGGGTGCCTGTGAGTCACCTTTCATTTGATTAAATTTAGTGTTTTTAGAGAGCAGTAGCAATAGTGGAAAAAGCATAGGCTTCTGGTCAAAATGTTCAAGCCTTGGCTCTGTATATTATCAGCTGTGTGGCCATAACCAAGTTACTTAACCTCTCTGAGCCATGAGTCTGTATCTGTCAAAGGGAACTGGTAACACCCCCCTTGAAGATGTGGGCAGCTTGGATGAGGCATAGAGTCTGGCAGGAGGAGGAGCAGGAGGTAGAAGGTCTGTGAGTGGGCTGAGCAGGGAGAGGCCTCTCACCCCACTTGCCCACACCCACCCACTCCGCATGCCTGGTATGACAACCCTGAGCATGCTTCCTGGGTAAGAACTGCCTCTGTTTTGGATCTGGGGCCAAAGCAATTCACAAATGCAGCAAATATGCCAAGCCCAGAAGACAGCTCTCCCTGCTTCGGAGAAAACACACAGTTCAATTTCCTAAAGATCGAACCCCAGGAGCCTTTCAAGGCTTTCCCTGAAGAGAGCAGTTCTCGGAACTGGGGAGGCACCACCCTCGTGCGACTGAACAATTAAAGCCCCGAGTATTTGTCATTCTCAGCAAAGGTTTGTGAGGATGACCAAGAAAATGGAAAATAATCTGATTTCAGCGGCACAGTTTTCAGAAATATATGGTAATCCATTTTTGTCAAACCGCAGAAGGCACAGCTCAAATCATTAAAAAGCCATCGTACTTAATCATGCAAAGAGAAGGCTGGTCTATGCCTCTCAGGTCATTTTCAAATGGTTTCAGGTTAACTTTCAAAAACTGACAGGCAAGCAGGGAGGGGATTATGACAGACGGTAACTTGAGGCATTTCTGGTTCTGCTTCTCAGCGGATGGTGAGGGATTGACTTGAGAGAGTATCGCCACCCAGACCTTGGCAAGGCAGTGGTGGGGACAGTGGTGAGGGAGATTCCAGAATGGATCTGCTGTGACTTCTGCCCACAGGAAGTCTGCAGCTGATTTCTCAGAAAGACAGCAATTCAAGGCAAACTATTAAGTAAATGAATAATAATGATGTATTGTGACAGGTGCTAATAAAAGGCAAGAGTTTAGCCAGTGGTTGTCTCAGCTGTGAGCATACATACCTGGCTTTGGGACCTGTCTGCCACTCACCTGCTGTGTCTCAGAGACTTGGCTCCTCCTCTACAAAACGGGATGTTCATCTTGGAGACTTGGCAGGCTGTGAAGGAGTTAATTCCTATAGAGCCTTTCCTACAGTGCCTGGTACACAGTACGCTGTCAGTCAAAGCTGGCTAAGCGGCTCACTGCTGAAGGGGGCCTCATAGACAACCTTTGATTTGGATCGGGAAGGATGAGCAGAAGTCTGCAGGGTGAGGAACTGGAAGAAAGATACCCAGGCAGAGCGCACAGCATGTGCAAAGGCCCCACAGGAAGAGGCTGGTCAGGGAGGAGCACAGCGTATGTGGAGGTATGGGGGTGAGGAGAGGGGGATGCTGCAAGCTAACCTGGCGCCCTCCTGTGAAGGTCTGTGAATGCCAGACTAAAGGGTTTGGACTCTGTCGAGAGGGCCATGGGGAGCCACGGAGGTGTGTCAGCAGGTCAGGCCCGCAGCAGCTGTGTGGGCTAGAAGCTAACTGAGGGGCCACAAAGAGGTCGTGGGAAAGGCTGGGACAGTGTGCAGTCCAGGCTCCTCACAGGGTCAGGAACATCCTGTGTCTTCTTCTAGGTCTTAGTCCACATCCGGCACTTGTTGACCTCTAAGTGACCACCCCCCATCAAACTCTGATCCCGTGTCCCCAACCTCTGTTCCAGGAAAACACTTGTCCTAGGCCCAGCAACAATCCCACCCCCCTTCGTTGGGGCAGAGCCATCATGGGAAAACTGCTGCCCGGTCAGGAACTGTATGTCCCACCCCTTTGCATTTAGGTGGGGCCCTATGACCAAGTTCTGGCCAATGGAATGTGGACATAAAGTACATACACCACTTTGAAGCCTGATCAACCTGTGGGATGCTCCAAGGCCAAGGTAACCTTGGGAGTCACAATCTGAAGATGATGGAGCCTCCATCACCTTGAGTCCCTATCTGGCCATGAGGAACAGAGCCCCCTCCTCCTCCCATCAGTTTGACTTTACATGAGCAAGAAATAAATGTCTCTTGTCTCAATCCATTGAGCTCTCTGGGTTTATCTGTTATAGCAGCTAGTGATACCTTAAATATACCCACTCAATGGAATGATCTTGGGCATGTTAGTTTGCCTCTCTGAGCCTCAGTTTCTCTCATGCAGATTGTCATGAAGGTCCAATAAGATGACAAATGAGTGCTGCTTTGCAAGCAGGACAGTACCAGAGAGGTGCCATTCATTGCCGGTGCTCCTGGCTTCCATCTCTCCGAGAGCCTGAAGGAGAGCGGACTTGGCATAGACCCTGCTGAGGCAGGACAAATGCAGCCAGGGGCTTGGGGAAGCCCCAGGCAAGGGGTCAAGGTCCACCAGCAGATCCTGACCTCACTCCAGGTTTTAGTTCTGTCCCTCGACAGAGATGATACCCACATAGCTGAGCACCCCCCCACCCGGGGGTGGTGGTGGCTGGCGCCTGGTTCCATCTCCTGGCAGCTCCCCTAGTAAGGAGTCAGCCCAGCCTTCTGATGACTTGTTCCAGCCTCTCACAACTCATTAGCAGGAAACTGCAAGCCCTGCCAAGAAGATGCCCTCCTGATTTTTCAGACATGTCAGGTAGACACTGTTATCAAAACCTTATCATGTCTCTGCACAGCCCCCACATTCTCCTGCTCTGGTGTTCTCCTGCCAGGCTCCGTGCTCAGGACACACGCCTTCTGCCTTTGAAGATCTGAGAACCTCGTGTGGCTGAGAGTTCTGCCTGCCAGTCTGGCTGGGACCCAAGGCTCAGGATGGAAGCCCGCCTGGGTGGCTGAGGCTCCCCCTGCACCCCACTCTGAAGCAGTACCGCACTCCCAGCCCAGGTCTGATGCTGAGACCCACAGGAAGACAGGAGAAAGGCCTGAGCAATATGCGATGTGATGAGCTGGATTTGGCCATCCCCAACTTTAACAGGACCCTGGTTATTACCTGTCCCTTTTGCTGAGGGGGCCTCCTCTCCCACCGCCTGGGGGAAGGGGTGGGGAATGCCCCTCTCCCAGCCTCCAGGGCCTCGAGTCAGGGGCCCTGCTGCCTGGTTCTCGGGCGGGTGCAGACCAGACCTTCTCCACCTTCTCTACTTCCCGTGCTCTCACCTTCTCCCACTGGGGCTCGCCAGCCCTGGCTAGGGGCTCCAAGAAGCTCTCAAATCACCTGACGGAATAAGGACCCTCCCTGCCCTGGACTAAGCTCTCTGGAGAGACAGAGGAGAAACAACAAGCACAAAAAGCATCCGTTTCCAAAGTCTTTTCACACACAGCAATGCACCTGTTTGATCCTTACACGTGAGGGGTGCTGTCACCCCTATTTCACTGAGGAGGAAACTGAGGCTCATGCAGATTAGCCACTGGCACCCAAGGCCACTCAGCTAGTCCCCTAGGCAGCAGTCTGTGCTGGGTCCTGCTGCGCGCCCCCCCACCAGGACGCTCTCCCCGCCGGGACGCCCCCCCCCCCCACTTCCGGGACACCCTGAATGCCAAGCACTACGCCGAGCATTTTATTCAGCTCCACGGATTAGGAGGCTATGTTATCTTCATTGCCAGATGACAAGGCTGAGGCTTAGTGAGGCCGAGCAACTTGTCCAAGGTCACATAGCAAGGAAGCTGGAATCACAGCCTTCCTGCTACAGGGTTGGTGCTCTTTCCCTACACCCCTTGTCTCCCTGGTGCGAAGGGTCCCACCTGGGGAAGGCAGGGAAAGAGGCTGCAAGGTCCTATCAAACGACAAAGCAGGACAGACAATTGCACCCACGTCGGTCACCATTCCATTCCACACGTGAGTGCGCGTGGATCAGATGGGGTGGTAGACAGTGGGTGTGTGCCTCCGAGTGCGGTGCAGCCTGGCAACTTCTGTTAGCTCACGGTCTCCCTCGGCTGAATTCTTCTCTGTAAGGATGGCTGAGGGTTAAGGTATATAGGAACCAGGTAGGTGCAGGTGTGGTGGCTCAACCTTTCCTTGGCCCTGGTGGCAGAGGGTCCTCCGTCCCTTTCTCCAGGTGCAAGAGCCACCTGGCCAGGGAACCTCTCCACCTCACCACATTCCAGACACGCTTCGGTCGTGGGCAGAGGTCCAAGCAAACCACTGACCACTGATGTGAGCACTTAGAGCTTTTGAAAAAGTAAAGACTCGTAGGAGGGGGCCTGAAGCAGCAGTTACAGCCCAAGCAGCATTAGGAAGGCCCCCGTGTCTGCAGTCCCCCCACTGTAGACACTCAGGCCAGGCCGCTGGCCTCCAATTGCTCTCTAAAAGGCCCTTGGTGGCCCCGGTCCTGCCCACCCGGGTGGCTCATTACCCACATCTCAGTTCATGCTGCAGTCATACTCAATTCAATGTGCGAAAACACTGAGCCTTTGCCCAGGCTGGACCTTCTGTCCAGGACACCTTCCCTTCCCCTGCCCTCCTATTCTCAAGCTCTAGAATGCACATCTGTGGTTCTCAATTGCCCTGAATCCATCCCTCAGGTTCCAGATTATTCAGAGTCTCCCGCAAAAGGCATATATTTCAACTTCTATTAAAACAAACACTTTAGGAGAATCCTAGTACTCCTAGCAGGGAGAGAGGAGCTGAAAAGTGAAATGGCCCAAAGCCACGCCACACACCTGTGCTCTCAGAGGCCTGAGCTTGGCCCAGGAGGCCCTCGGAGGCCCTGCTCTAGCTGCCTCCGTGTGCGCGCCTGGCTCTCACACTGCCATGCCCTTGCACACGCTGCGCCTTCTCCCTGGGATATGCCATTTTATTCTTCTCTGCCTTCCAGGCCCAGCTCAATGTTACCGGCTCCAGGAAGCTCCGGAGGTAGAATGAGGTCCTCCTTCCTTTGTCTTCCCCACGCTGTGTACATCACAACCATGTGTAGACCCTTCCCCCTACACTCTTGGGGGGCAAGGGACACGGCCACTTCACCTTTGCATCTCTAGCAGTAGCCCAGAACTGGCCTAGAAATGCCGAATGAATGAATGAATGAATGAATGAGTGGGCCTCTTTTGCTAAGATCCCAAGATGCCTAATTCCTTACCTCCTGCGGGACTCCCCTCTTCAGTCACAAGAGGTGCAAACTGGGCTCTTTGTCTTCACACTACATTGGTATTGACCAGAGTTGGGTTTTAATGGTGCTTTGACAAAAGGCAACACCCATGTTCATTTTCCTTGGCTAATTACATTTCCCAATTGAAACGCTTATCTCTGGGCTGGTGTTAAAGACATAATCAGTTTCCAGAATGGATTAAAAAGAGGTGAGAAGCAAGAAAATAATTAAGCCAACTTCTGATTGAATCAAATAATTAAGCAGATTAAATCGGTTGCCTGTGATCTACGGCCCCAGCCTGTGCCTGGGGAGTACATTTCTCTATCGGAGAGATCATTTCTGATTGTTTTAGAGATGGAGAGCATTGCTCCCAAGTAGTAAGCAAAGGAATGACTCTGTCAACTGAATACAGATCAGGGTGGCAGGACCCCAGGTTCCTGCTTTAGGCAACGTACTGTGGGTTTAGTAGAAGAAAACTCACGGGTGGGGGCACTGCTCCAGAGCCAGGCCTGGACACCCGTGGTAAAGAGGCTGCATAAATAGCCCCAGTTCCTCACCCCTTCCTGTGTCCGCACCCTTCACCACTCTGAGCGGGGTGTCTGACCCTCTCCTTTTACTCTGGACTCGGCCATGCCACTAACTTCAACCAATGACAGCAAATGTGATGTGAGCAGAGGCTTGAGAAAGCACTTGCAAGTTTTACCTTGCTTTCTTGCCCCTTTGCCATTGCCATGAGAACATTCCTGGACTAGCCTGCTGAAAATGGAAGACACATGGAGCAAAGCTGAGTTGCCCAGCTGTCCTAGGCAAGGGTCTCCTAGATCAGCCCACACTCAGCTTTCCCCAGACACGAGGGTGAGCCCATTCAAGATCGGCAGTCACTGAGCTGACTCAGCCAGGAGCAGCTGAGCCCTGAAGACCCTCATGCTAAATAAACACTTTTTGTCACAGGCCTGTGAGGTTTGTGGGTATTTGTTAGGCAGCATCATCGTGGCAATACATAACCGATACACTGATGACACTGAGGCTCAGGGAACCAAACAATTAGAAGTGCAAGAGATTGTGGGTAAAGAGAGTGGGCTGGGTAAATGCATTAACCTCTGTTTCTCCCCTGAAACTCCACTAAAACAACAATGTGAGAATTATTTTTCAAAGGCACCAATCCACAAGGACAAAGCAAACAGAGGAAAAGACAGCAGCAAGAAAGGTTTGGCAGCTGGAAAGGAGACAGCTGTGTAACACTGACTTCACAAAGCCAAGAAAGCAGAATATAAGTCCTGATGCTGAGAGCAAACACGCACCAGGTCTCCATCAGCAAACCCAATGGCTCTGGAATTGGCGACAATACCAGGCATCTCTGGAAGTGGAATAATAGGAGGATTTGTTTAAAGTCAGCTTAAAGGCAGTAAGACCCCTAGATCTCCTCCTTACCTTTCTTCAGCCAAGAATATGTCCCCCTCTCATGCCAACAGAAGATTAGAGCTTGAATCATGAGAGGGAGTAAGACATAGGTCCTCTGGACTGTGGGATACCTGGAAGAGGCACAGAGACTCATCCTGAGAGCATGAGGGTTAGGTGAAGATTTCTGGACTATCCCTAGAAAGCAAGAACCTATATCAAGAAGTCTGCTGTCAGATCACCCTATAGTGAGGCATCAGCCAATAAAGCCCAATCACCACACTGGACCTCCAACCATCTTGTCTTCTGCCCCACATTTAACATGAGCACACAACCAAGGATCCCCAAACATTTGTGGAAAAACTAGCATGTGAGCTAGACATACCTACACACACATAGGAAAAGTGAATTGAGAGGACACAGAGGCTCTGCAGGAGGAAGGAAGTTACACAGAATAATATCCTCAGAGGGACATATTGCATCCATGAAATAAGAAAGGGATGCTCAAAATAGAACATTCACGAAATAAAACAGAATTCTTGGAATTAATACACAGTTTGAAGGAAATAAGAAACTCAATAGAAGAATTGGAATATAAATTTGAGGAAATTTCTCAGAGCGGAACCAAAAAAAATTTTTTAAATGGTAAAGGGGCAAAGAGAGAGAAAATAGAAGAGAAATAAGAAACTTAGAGGACCAACTCAGGAAGTCTAACGTCCAAACTATAGGAATTTCAGAAATGGAGAAAAATGGAGGGAAGAAAATAATCAAAAAAATAATTCAAGAAAACTTCCCAGAACCAAAGGACATAGGTTTGCATACTGAGAAGGTCCACTGATTTCCCAGGATAGTGGCTAAAAAGAGATTCACACTAAGACACGTCATCATGAAATTTCAAAATATCATCAACAAAGGTTAGATCCTATAAGCTTCCAGAGAAAAGACACAGGCCACATGCAAGTCATCCGGTATCAGAATGGCATCAGGCTTCTCATCAGAAATGCCAGAAACTAGAAACAATGAACCAATTTCAAAATTCTGAGTACAAATGACTTTTATCTTACAATTCTTTATTTAGCCCATTAGCAATTAAGCATGAAAGTAGAATAGAAAGATTTCCTGATTTTGAAAGTTTCAAATATTTTATCCCCTCAATTCTCCCCATTGCACTCTTTTCCAGGAAACTACTGGATGGTGTAAACTAAGAAAAAGGAAGATAAGAGATCCAGAAAATTGGGGCTTTAAAACAAGAGGGACTCATAGCTAACATCCTACTTAATAGTGAAAGGCTGAAAGTTTCCCCCTAGGATCAGGAACAAACAAGGACATCCACTTCTACTTAACATTGTACTGAAAATTCTAGACAGGGCAGTTAGGCTGGAGAGAGAAACAAAGGTATCCACATTGGAAAGGAAGGAGTAAAACTATCTGCAGAAGACATAATCTTCTTATTTGTTTTTTTAAATTCAGTTAATTAACATATAGAGTATTATTAGTTTTAGAGATAGGGTTCAGTGATTCATCAGTCTTATATACTACCCAGTGCTCATTATATCATGTGCCCTCCTTAATGTCCATCACCCCTGCTACCCCATCCCCTCACGCCCCTCCCCTCCAGCAACCCTCAGTTTGTTTCCTATGATTAAGAGTCTCTTATGGTTTGTTTCTGCAGAGGACATAATCTTACACATAAAAACCCTAAGGAATTGGGGCACCTGGGTGGCACAATCAGTTAAGCATCTGACTCTTGGTTTCAGCTCAGGTTGAGATCTCAGGGTGGTGAGATTGAGCCCTGAGTTGGGGTCTGCACTCATTACAGAGTCTGCTTGGGACTGTCTCTCCCTCTCCCCCTGCCCCTCCCCCACCCAAATAAATAAATAAATCTTTTTAAAAATCCTAAGGAATTTTAAAATCCTAAAAATTAAAAAATCCTAGAACACTATTAGAGTTAATAATAATGATTCTATTTACAATAGTACCAAAAAGAATAAAATACTCAGGTATACACTTAATAAAAGAATTTCAAGACCTGTACACCGAAATCTAGAAAATACTGTTGAGATAAATTAAAGAAGATCTAAATAAATGGAAAGATGTTCCATATTTGTGGACTAGAAGACTTTAATAATGACAATACTCCCCAAATTATTTCAATGTAAATGCCTATCAAAATCCCAGCTGGCTTTTTTGGTGGAAGTTGACAAGCTGATCTTAAAGCTCATAAGGAAGTATAAGCACTCATATGAGGAACAGCCAAACAATAGCCCAAACAATCTTGAACAAGGAGAACAAAGTTGGAAGACTCACACTTCCTGTTTTAAAAACTACAAAGCTGGGGGCGCTTGGGTGGCTCAGTAGTTAAGCATCTGCCTTCGGCTCAGGTCATGATTCCAGGGTCCTGGGATGGAGCCCCACATCGGGCTCCCTGCTCAGCGGGAAGCCTGCTTCTCTCTCTACCACTCCCTCTGCTTGTGTTCCTGCTCTTGCTCGCTCTCTGTCAAATAAATAAAATCTTAAAAAAAAAAAAAAATATTTACCAGACTTGTCCTGAAAGGATTTCCATTTCACTTTTGTTTTCCCAGGACTTCTTGTCATGGAGGCACAGATGAGTTGTGAAAAGGACAGCTGCAGTACAGAGGAGGGTGGGAGAGGGAATGTGTCCAAATGATAGGTCAGGTCTGCTGGAAGAACTGACCAACTAGGGAATCCCCTCAAAAAGCGGAAAGTTGACTAGAGTTTGGTTCTTTGGTTCCCCTTGAGTTGGACAGGAGCAAGTCCTGTTCTGTGCCTTTCTTCTTAAAGCACAGTGTCCTGATTAATGCTAATGTTAATCAAGTAGAGACTTGCTACTGAAAAAATGTGGTCTGTTATCTAGCAGCATGGACATCACCTGGGAATTGTCTTAGAAATGCAGGTTCTCGGGTCCCACCCAGCTTTATTGAATCCAACACTGTTAACAAGATCCCCAGGTGATTCATTTGCCTAATGGTTTAGAAGCAAGGTGTTAGGGGCGCCTGGGTGGCTCAGTCATTAAGCATCTGCCTTTGGGCTCGGGTCATGATCCCGGGGTCCTGGGATCGAGTCCTGCATCGGGCTCCCTGCTCGGTGGGAAGCCTGCTTCTCCCTCTCCCACTCCCCCTGTTTGTGTTCCCTCTCTCGCTGTGTCTCTCTCTTCAAATAAATAAAATCTTTAAGAAAAAAACAAAACTGCAAACCTGTAATAATCAAGACAGTGTGATATTAGCATAAGGACAGGCCTGGAGATCAGTGGAATAGAGCTGATGGTCCAGAAATAAAATCTTACATTACAGTCAACTGCTTTTCGACAACACCACTAGATGGAGAAAGAATAGTCTTTTCAAAAAATAGTGCTGGGACAACTAGATATCCACACATAAAAGAATGAAGTTGGACTCCTACCTCACGCCATACACATCAAGCAACTCAAAATAGATCACAGTTCTGAAATAAGGGCTAAAACTGAAACACTTTTAGAAGAAAACACAGGAGTTCATGACGTTGGGTTGGGCAATGGTTTCTTAGATAGGACACCTCAAAAGTACAAGTAACCAAAGAAAAAACAGATAATTGGATTACAACCAATTTAAAACTTTTGTTGAAAACTAGACCATCAAGGGGCGTCTGGGTGGCTCAGTCGGTTAAGCATCTGCCTTTGGCTCAGGTCATGATCTCAGAGTCCTGGGATTGAGCCCTGCGTAAGGGAGCCTGTTTCTCCTTCTCCTCCCTACTTGTGCTCTCTCTCACTATCTTGGTTGCGATCTCTGTCTCTCTCTCTCAAATAAATAAATAAAATCTTAAAAAAGAAAAGAAAAGAAAAGAAAAGAAAACTATACCATCAAGAAAGTGAAAGACAACCCACAAAATGGAAGGAAATATTTACAAACTATATATCCAAAAGGGACTGGTTATCTGGAATATAGAAAGAACTCTTATAACTCAACAATAAAAAAAAGATAAATTACCCAATTAAAATATGGGCAACGGATTTGAATATACATCTCTTCAAAGAAGATATACAAATGATCAATAAGCACACAAAAAGATGCTCAACATCATCAGGTG
Organism: Neomonachus schauinslandi; assembly: GCF_002201575.2. Classification (NCBI taxonomy): domain Eukaryota; kingdom Metazoa; phylum Chordata; class Mammalia; order Carnivora; family Phocidae; genus Neomonachus; species Neomonachus schauinslandi. The sequence continues at coordinate 18,699,265 of NC_058406.1, read as the reverse complement.
TTAGGGGAATGAAAATCAAAACCATGATGAGATCACTTCATTCCTACTAGGATCACTATAATAAAAAGGATGACAGACTATCACAGGTGTTGGCCAGGATGTGGAGAAATCAGAACTCTCACACACTGCTGGTGGCAATGTAAAATGGTGCAGGTTCCATTTGGCAGTTTCTCAAAAAAGTTCAACAAAGAGGCCTCCCATGACCCAGCAATTCCACTCCTGGGCATCCATACCCAAAAGAAATAAAAGCATTCGTTGACACAAAACTTTGTACATGAATGTTCACAGCAGTATTATTCATAGTAGCCAAAAAGTGGAAACAACCCAAATGTCCATCAGCTGATGAATGCATACATAAAACGCAGCAGATCCTTAATGAAATATTATTCAGCAATAAAGAGAAAGCGATGCATGCTACAACACAGATGAACCTTGAACACATGATGCTCAGTGAAAGAAGCCAGATGCAAAAGACCACAGACTGTATCGTTCCATTTTTACAAAGTGTCCAGAAAAGGCAAAGGTACAGAGACAGAGAGTAAACTGGTAGTTGCCTGTGGCCGGGGGTGGGAATGGGCACAAGGTTTCTTTTTAGGCACCGAAAATGTAAAATTAGATTGTGGTGCTGTTTATACAGCTCTGTAAATATACTAAAATTCACAGAATCGCACACCTAAAAATGGGTGAATTTTATGGCATGTAACTTATATGTCAACATTAACTATTAAAAAATAAAATCAAGAGAGGCCAAAAGATCCCCAGAGAAGAGCCGCTGTGCAGCAGGCCTGCAGGTCAAGTCTTCAGAACAGAGCAGGTCAGAGGTTTAAGGGGAGACTTCTTCAAGAGGAAGAAATCGATGCCACACCTAATGCCCTTGAACATGCTGAGAGGAATCTACACAGCAGGGAGAGTGTGGAGATGTGGTGGTAACTGTTACAAACAAGCAGCAAACAAGTGGGACAATTACAAACTGCAGAGAACAGGTATGTAGGAAAGAGAAAGGAGTCACACTGTATCGGGATCAGCCATGAAGAGCTGCTATGATGTTCAACACCGAATAATCAATAGTTCGTCAATATTTGGTAATAGAAGGAATGGAGAATGGGAAGTGTGTGTGTGTGAAAGAGAGAGACAGGGAGAGGGATGAGTGTATAAAGTAAATAAAGCTACAATGAGATATCAATATTTATCCACCAGAATAGCTAAAATTAAAAAACAAAAAAGGCCAACAATACCAAGTGTTGGTGAGGATGTGGAGCAACTGGAACTGGGGGCAGGGGATGGAAAACGGTACAGTTACTTTGAAAAAGAGTTTGGCAATTCCTTACAAAGTTAAACAGACACTTCATATAATGCCCAGCAATTCTGCTCCTGGGTACATGCAGAAGAGAAATGAAAATATACATCCGCACAACGACCTGTACACGAAGATACAAAGCAGACTTATTTGTAAGAGCCCCAGAGTGAAACAACCCAAATGCCCACCAGCTGGTGACCGGATAAACCAACTGGAGTCCACCCACACAATGGAACACTAGTGAGCAATAAAAAGGAGCAAACTACTGATACATACAACAGTGTGGATGAACCTCAAAAACATTATGTTCAGTGAAAGAGCAAGACATAAGAGTATACACTCATTTTATATTTATTATTATATTATGATTTTATTTTTAAGAAACGCCAGAAGGTTCAAACTAACCTAGATTGACAGGAAGCAGATCGGTGATTGCCTGAGCCAGAAGTTAAGGAAATATGAACTGCAATGGGGCATGAGGGAACTTTCAGAGGTAAAAAAAAAAAAAAAAAGTTCCGTATCTTAATGTTGGCAGTGGTTAAAAGCATCTGTCAAAAGGCCTTGAACCATATGCTTAAAATGTACACATTTTACTGTACGAAATTATACCTCAATATAATTGATTAGTAAGTGGGGAAAAAAGGGATAGAGCTATTTGATTGGGGTTAAAACCAGGGAGACTTCATGGAGGAGGTCGTGTGTCAGCTTGGTTTTTAAAAATGAATTTGAGAGACATACAGAAGAAAGGGCAGGGACCTGTGTGCAGAACAAAAGAACAAACAAGTGTGGCCGAGTCTGTTAGCTGTTCCCTAATGTCCATTCTCCCTTGATTTCCAGAGAAACAGAAGCCACAGCTTTAGCTGAGCACAGGGCCATGAGAAGAGAGGCTCTGTCTTCAGCCTCCCTTGTAGCAAGGTACAGGCACGTGAGCACGTTTCGGGTCAACGGGATGTCAGTGGGAGTGGTGGATATGTTTGAAGAGCGGCAACATTCCTTCTCATCCTTGTTTTCCCTTCCTGCTTGCTGGGACGTGGACATGATGACTAGAGCCCGAGCAGCCACCTTGGATCACAAGGTAGAAGGCATCACTAAGGAGGAAGAGACGAACGGGAGTTGCTGTTGAGAGTGGAGCTACCATACCAGTCCTAGACTGACTGCCCAGACTTATAAGAGGGAAATAACTTCTATTCTGTTTAGGCCACTGCTATTTTGGGTTTTCTTTTAGTTCCAGTAGGATTCCATCCTAAGTAAGAAAATGAGCAGAGGCATAACAGTGAAGTGCTCTTCTCCCAGGTTTAGGCTCTCCCAGACACCACCAGTAGGATTTGTCTACACTGCTTGGGGACTGGGCCCTGGTGCTCCCCATCTTTCTGCTTTCAGGGCTGGCACACAGCGGGTTCTCAGGAAAAACATCAAGTTGTCTGGAAGACCATGATTCAAGTTCCAGCATGATGTTATAGACTGAACGTTTGTGTCTGTCCAAAATTCGTATGTTGAAACCCTAACCCCTAAATGATGGCATTTGGAGATGAGGCCACTGGGAGATAATTAGGGTTAGACAGGTCATGAAGGTGGGACCCTCTGATGGGATCAGTGTCCCCGTAAGAAGCGATGCCAGAGAGCATGCTGTCCTTCTGTCTCTCTCCCTCCCCTGACATGTATACAAAGAAGTCAGGTGAGATGTGAGCACACAGCATGACTGCACCAGCCTACAACCCAAGAGAAGAGGCATCAGAATGAAGCTCACGTTGTGGGCACCTTGATCTTGGACTTCCAGACTCCAGAACTGTGAGAAATAAATTTCTGTTGTTTAAGCCACCAGTCTATGGTATGTTGTTACAGCAGCCCCAGTTAACTAACATACACAAGACAGACTGAGCTTGCTCTCTGTGCGCAGGGCCTCCACCCTCCTGGTCACCACTGTAACCCTTGTACCTAGCTCCAGAAGATGTGCTGTGGGATCTCAGGTATTTGTGGAAGGAAAGAATAAAAAGCTGATGTAGCAGAAGCCTGAGGTTTCAAAGGTCAGTATCCACACATCCTTCTTTAAATTGCCTTCTGGGTACTTCTTCCCCTCCTTCACTCCTAGTCTATGTCCTTCTTGGGGTGGGACCATCCAGACCCTGAGAAAAGGGGATGATCATGTGATCCAGACTTCAGCCAATCCACACCTTTCATTTCTCTGGAAATAAGGATTAGTCAGGGACAGACAGAGCCATGGGCCCAACTAAAGCTTATCAGAGCTAATCTTGGGACTTCCTGAAACAGTTAAGAAAATGGCACGTTGGTATCTCAATGTGGTTTTGATTTGAATTTCCCTGATGGCTGATGATGATGAACATTTTTTCACCTTACACCAGTTAGAATGGCAAAAATGGACAGGGAAAGAAACAACAAATGTTGGAGAGGTTGTGGAGAAAGGGGAACCCTCTTACACTGTTGGTGGGAATGCAAGTTGGTACAGCCACTTTGGAAAACAGTGTGGAGGTTCCTCAAAAATTTAAAAATAGAGCTACCCTATGACCCAGCAATTGTACTCCTGGGTATTTACCCCAAAGACACAGCTGTAGTGAAAAGAAGGGCCATATGCACCCCAATGTTCATAGCAACAATGTCCACAATAGCCAAACTGTGGAAAGAGCTGAGATGCCCTTCAACAGATGAATGGATAAAGAAGATGTGGTCCATATATACAATGGAATATTACTCAGCCATCAGAAAGAATGAATACCCAACTTTTACATCAACATGGATGGGACTGGAGGAGATTATGCTAAGTGAAATAAGTCAAGCAGAGAAAGTCAATTATCATATGGTTTCACTTATTTGTGTAACCTAAGGAATAGCATGGAGGACACTAGGAAAAGGAAGGGAAAAATGGGCGGGGGGGAATTGGAGGGAGAGATGAACCACGAGAGACTATGGACTCTGAGAAACAGAGTTTTAGAGGGGAGGGGGGAGGGGGGATTGGTTAGCCTGGTGATGGGTATTAAGGAGAGCACATACTGCATGGAGCACTGGGTGTTATACAAAAACAATGGATCGTGGATCACCACATCAAAAATTAATAATGTATTGTATGGTGACTAACATAATAAAATTAAAAAAAAAAAAAGAAAATGGCACGTTTATGCCACACACAAATTGGGTGGATGGAAGCTAGAGTAGCTGTAGCCAAACTGAGAAAGTGGATCACAGGGGCAGAGAAAGAAAAACTGTGTCTTAGTGACTTCATCTGATCCCTGGATCAAGCTGTGCCTGAAGTGCAATCCTAGTGATTTCAATCAAGTGACCTAGTAAATTCCTTTGGGCTTAAAGCAAATGGGCTTGAGTCTTTGTTTTTTGTTTTTGTTTTGTTTTGTTTTGTTTTTTTGCAGCTCAGAGAGTGCAAACTAATACAGTTGACCTTGAGGGTCAATGTCACCCCTAAAATACATCATCTTGGGTATAGTGTTGTATTCTGATATAGGTACCAGGGCACCACCAGGTTGTTGCATTAACTCTACTTCCTTTTGCGTATAGCTGACTCTGAGAACTCAAACAAGGCCTTCTTGATTTACCTGGTATGTGACATTGTAAACCAATCTCACATTATCAGCATTGCAAAAATTCCCCTATAAAAACAAAGGAGTCTAAAATGTTAATCTGGGAATTAGTGGACATTTATCTTCTTTTGGATCAGTATAATTTCCTCCCATTTTTTTAATCTGTTTTCTGAGCCATCTCATTTATCTAAGCTTTCAAAAGCTCATGCAAAACACATAATGCACTTCAGCTACAAAAATCAATGCTCAGGACGTGTTTTTACCAGGATTGCTACAGAAATTCTTATACTGCTTTTCTGAGGCCTTATTATCAAAATTTTGATTCATGAATAGAGCCAGAATAGTTTTACTTATCAACAAAGCGTTTCCCTAATTATCAAATCAGGGGAAAAAAGTAATTAAAAAAATACACTCTTTTTTATTTTTAAGGGGAAGATTTATATTGGCTTGGGTTTCAAACAACCCTCTTTTCCTCCAACCACCCGAGACAACTGACTGACTTTAATTAAAGACCATTTACCCTGGGAATGGATTGCTTGCTGCAATTTGTACTGAAGAGACACATTTGCAGACAAATGGATTGCAGTCCTTAGATTTTGCTCCAACGACAAAAGAAGTGATTATGCTCCCCCATCACTTCCTCTCTGAAGAACTCTATTAAGATAATAATTTGAACGGACTCTTCTGCTACTCTGCATTTTAAAGTGTGATCTATTTCAGCACCACCACCATTTTTCCCCTTTTAAAAATAAGTGATATTTAAGGAAAAATGCCAGCTGGGTATATATTTGAGGAGGGGCTATGGGAAACACAAAGGTTTATCTAACTCCCTCTGAAGCTCAGTTACTTGCAAGTGCTGAGTAACCTGTAGCCTTGGTTCGCGGCTGCAAATAGCAGACAGAGACAGTCCTAGAGCACAGGAGGGGACTAATCAAATTCACATGCAGACCCAGGACACCTTGTTCTATTTTTCCATTTCCTGCCTGCCCAGTGCTGGAGGGGTTTGGATGGGGCTGTCTAACTCCAAGTCATGGAGTTTAAATGGAACTGTTGGGCCCTACGGCCCCCTGATTTGTATGTGGTCTAAAAAGAGGCCCGTGGATCTGTCTTGGAATTGGGCTGAAGGAAGTCCAAACTGCAGGGAGCTCTCTGCAGTTTGTGTTAAAACAAATCCAGAGGTGCCTTCTCCATGACTCCATAAACACCCGTGTCTGCTGCATCATAATGTTCTGTCTGTTATGCTCAAGGCCGGAGCATGTCTTGAAAGCAGGGGCTGACCTACCTCCTTGGGGCTTAGCTCAGTAGCTGGCACACAAGTCGTGCTCAATAAATGCAGAATGGGTAGCTGAGTAAAACCGTGTCTTTAATTCTGTCCATTTGGATCTGAGCTCCGCACCAACAGTGACTGGGTACCTGGTCAATTTATCCCAAATTCAGGAAAGGCGCATCTAGCCTGGGCCTGAGATGGTGGGGATCCTACCTTTTTTTCTCCCACGGTGACCCAGGAGCTCTTTGACTTCAGAGGTGTTAGAGTAGGAAGGAATCCGAGTGTGGTGGATTGCAAAAGCAATCCCGATTCTCCACCCTTCCCTGTACCCACGCCTTCGGCACCGTGACTTAGCAGCTGCTTCCATCAAGAGATGGAGTCCTATTTCCTCAGCCCTTGTATCTAGGCTGGGCTTTTAACTTGCTTGACCAACAGAAAGTGAAGAAAGTGACAGTGTGCTAGTTCTGAGCCCGGGTCTTAAGAGGATATGCATGCTTCCACCTGTTCTTTCAGACCCTGTACCTGTCATGAGAAGAAGTCTGGGGCCACATGTAGCAAAGCTAGGTCATCCCACCAAGGCCATCCTAGACCAGCTGGCCCCCAGGTGACCTACCAGATGCCTGTGGACACATGAGAAATAATAAATGGTTTTTGTTTGAAATCACTGAGTTGTGGGATGGTTCGTTATACAGCAATAGCTAACCGATACACTGAATTCGACATTCCAAACAGGTGGGTACCTTGAGGCCCAGAGAAGAGAGAAGTTCCCTAAAACCACATCTGCTGGTGACAAGAATCCAAGTGTGGGAACCACTCACCCAGGGCCTTTCAACTCTCCTGAACACTGATCTTTCTTCAAGAAGCCATATCTTCCATCTTCCTAAGTCATTAACCCTCAGGATCCAAACAGAGGGCAGGAGCAGGTACACGAAAGTCATCAGCACCCATGTAGAGGCAAAGCAGATGTCATACCTCTGAGGTTCTAGCATCATGTTCCTAGAAAGCCATTGGGTTCCGTGCATTGTAACCATGTATTCTGCCATGAAAATCAAACCACAAGGGCCTTTTCTCAATTTGCAAAAAATTACGGAAACCAATAAAATTGTCAATATTAAAAGTAATCTCTGAAAGGCACTGAGAACAGCATTTGGCACGTAGTAAATTTCAATGTTCAATGAATGTTAGCTATTATTATTAAATTCTCCTCTCACAAATTGTTCTTAAACCTTTGGTGCCTGCTGCCCTTTGTCAGCCCCCAGGCAGGGGAATGAATAATAACAGGCAGCGTTAACATCTATTGAGTACCTGTGTAGGCCAGGCCTGTTACATACATCACTGCAGTTACCAACCCCATCTTACAGATGAGGAAACTGAGACTTGGCGGGATGGATCTGCCCCTGGTTAGTGAAGCTGGGGAGCGGTGGCGCAGGGGTCACCCCAGCTGTCCGATGCAAGCCTGTGGGGAGCACAGACCATTATCACTCCTCTTCGTTCTCTCTTCTGCTTAGCCCAGAGTGGGGATTGAACAAAAGTGCAGAATTAACAAATACATAAATCCCAAGTGAGACTCAAAGAGGCTAGGGTTTGCCCCCCACCCCCTACCAGAGGGGCTAAAATTTAGAAGACTGACAATGTATTTTTTTTTAAATATTTTATTTATTTATTTATCAGAGAGAAAGAGAGAGAGAGAGCACAAGCAGGGGGAGCGGCAGAGGCAGAGGGAGAAGCAGGCTCTCCGCCGAGCAGGGAGCCTGATGCGGGGCTCGATCCCGGGACCCTGGGATCATGACCTGAGCTGAAAGCAGACACTTAACCGACTGAGCCACCCGGGTGTCCCTAGAAGACTGACAATACTAAGCATTGGTAAGGATGTGGAGCAACTGGAACTCTCACGCACCATCTCCCCCACCCTCTACCCCCTCACCAGATCCCAGGCTCTTGTACTTGAAAGGACATTTGTTGTAACTAAGAGGGCAGGGCCAGCAACCATGTCTGACTGATGAACACAACTGAAGAGGCCTTACAGAGTTGTGGTTTTATAAGCATGGATTTTAGAGGCGGAGTGAACAAGAAATATCTGTGAGCCTTTAGAGCACTAGTCTGATCCCGCACTGTTACTTTCTATAGGACTCATTCACGGCTTTGGCAGACTTCACCAAGTACCTGCTATATGCTAGCATTGAGACCCTGGAGCTGCTGTGTTAGGGCTGCAATGTAAGTAGATGGTCCTATTGGAATTTTCTAAACTCAACCAGCCTGCCTGGTCTTCGGTCGTGGCCTCTAAAGGCTTCACCAGGTCCCCAGGTGTCCCTGCTCTTTGAGAGCAGGACACGTCACTTACCATCCAAGCCTCACGGTCTTAGAATAACCGAAGCTACAGGGACTGCCATCATACCTGACCTTCGTTTCTCAAATGGGAAAGCCCATTCCCTCCCTGGCACATAGAAGCCTAGGGATTTTCCCTATTAATAGACTGAATGTTTGTGTCCCCCCAAATTTCATAGGTTGAAATCTTAACTCCCAGTGTGATGGTATTAGGAGGTGAGGCCTTTGGAAAGTGATTAGGTCATGAGGGTGGAGCCCTCATGAATGGGATTAGTGTCCTTAGAAAGGGGCCCCCTGGAGAGCTCTCACCCCTTCTACAATGTGAGGACACAGAGAGAAGACAGCTGTTTATGAACCAAGAAGCCAGCCATCAAGCAGACAATGAATCCACTGGCACTTTAATCTTGGACTCCCAGCCTCCAGAACTGTGAGAAATAAATGTTTGCTCTTTAAGCTACCCAGTCTGTGATATTTTTGCTCTAGCAACCCCAACTGACTAAGGCAGGTGCCATCTGGTGGGGGCAAGATGATCTTCCATCCATCTCCCTTGCTTAGTGCCCTGGGGTTACTCAGTCCGGTGATCACTGGCTGGGTTTCAGCTGGGCAGACCTACAGACTCCCACTCTCCTAGGCTCAGGAAAATGCAAATGCCCAAGCCCCATTTGGAACTGAATATGAAGTTCATCTCGGACTTTCTCAGATACTTTCCAAGACAGTGACCCTTTGAGATGGACTCCCATCGCCTCAGGTTCTAAGATCCTATAAGCAGTTGTCCAACATTTTATATTTAAAAAATACTGTCCTATGATCCTTCTTATTTAATCCTTCTAACCCTAATCCTTTGAGGCTGGCCAGACTTAGGAAATAGTCCACCGAGGTCTGAGAGGTGAATATCTGGCGTAGGCTCACACAGGCTTCCCGCCTGACTCAGTCCAGTGCTCTTTCCACTATATATCTCATATCCTCTCATAAATAAGGTGTGGTGGGAGCTTTTGTGTGTCATCTCCCCACAACTAGATGAAATGGTACTGCGCCCATTTTACAGGTGAAGAAACAAATCCACGGAAGCCGGGTAATTTGCCCAATGTAATGATAATAACAAATGGCAAAGCAAAATTCAAACCCATGTTTTGAATCTCCACAGCAGCAGGCAGAGACCCAACTTTCTAGAAACAGAGTTTACTGGGGTCCCAGTCTGGTGAGAGACAACAAATCAGTAGGACATGATACTGCGTGGTTCAGGCACTGGTTCCTGAAAGCCGCTCTCAGATCAGGGAACGTGAGCTAGCTTGTCAAAAGGGCCACCGTGAAAAAGAGTCACTTGTGTCACTCTAGTGGTTTTGTTTTGTTTTGTTTTTAACCATATAAGTTTTGAGGTCAAATAAGATGAGACTATCACTCCAGAAGGATGCAAGGCTGTCCTGGAATTACAGCTCTAGTATGTCTTATTATCCCAGGTCACCGTGGGGGATTCTGTCCCCAAATACTTATTTTGGCTGGAGAACTTCATCCCCTCTGTGCTTTGGGGTACAAGTTAGTGTTCCTGGCCCTGGGGAAACAGGAAGAATCCAACTGGGGTACCGAGTGTAGCTGTCAAGGGAACACCTTTTCCATCAACGGAGCCCTGGCCCAGCACAGTTTGCAGCTTCTGAGCAGTTCAGAGATAAAAAGGAACAAGAACAGCCTCTTCTCCACAGCCGGGTGGAGACTTCTGACATGGTCTGTCCCAGTCACCTGCCGATGGGAACCAGACGCCCGCGCTGGGGCAGGGGCTGGAAGCGCCTCCTTTGTCCTCCCGGCCCCCGACCCCCGTTTCCCCACACCCGCATCCTGTTTGCAGCTGTCTTCCCCGTGAGATTATGAGCAATGTAAGGGCAGGGCCCAGGTCGGCGTTCTCTCTGAAATCTCCGTGTCTAACCCAATACTTGGAACTCTGCAGGAGTTCAACGATGGCTCGTTGAATAAATAAGTGAAAGAATGAATGAATTGTAAGTCCTGTCCACTGACTGTTTCCTTGTTCCAGGGGCCCTGATGGGGACAGGTGTGCTGAGGATGAGGAGGACGAGGAGGACGCAGAGGATGAGGAAGATGTGAACCTGTACAAGGTTATATCGGAGCCTGGGCAGCAAGAGCAGACACTGACCTTTTCAACCTCAAAGCCTGCAGTGGTTTTTCCCAGTCGACCTAAGCCCTCAAATGCATTTTCTCCTCCAGATCCTGTTACTTCAGAGGCAAACCAATTCTCTGGTTAAGTAAAAAGGATGTGAGCCGATTTTCCATTGATTGTCATCCCCCCAGGGGCTTTACAGATAAAGCCCCCCAATCTGGGCTCTGCAAGGAACGCTGATGGGCCCAGTGGCAGCTGGATGGGAGGTTCAGGGGCCTGAGCTTTGAGCAGCCTGATTTTCGTGCTTTGGAAATCTCTGCCGTTGTAGAATGGCTTTTCTATATTGGCATTTCCGCTCCTTGGGTTTTAAAGAATGAGAAATCTGTGGCTGATCACATATTCAGCAACCAAGTACACTTATTCGAAGACCTAAATTGCAGAAATAACTCGTGTGATTATTTGAATGAATATGAGTCTGGATCATCAAGCTCAGTGTATGGATAAATCAAGAAGAGCTAGCTGGGCCGAGGGGAGGGCAAACCCTCCCCATCAGGCTCTTCCCCTGGGCCAAGACACCCTTGCCCTGCAGGCGTGCAAGATGGGAATCCTTGAACCTCTGCTCCTTGGAGATGCTGTGCCCTGATCTGCCTATGTGACATGACCAGCCACATCCTGTGCCCCAGCTCCAGGGCAGAGCCTTAAGGACTGAGGCAGCTAGAATCTGATTATCCCCAAAGGGATGAGTTAGGCAAAGTGAGGGTCATGAAAAGAGCACCCTGGTCTCACCTCAGAGCCATCAGCTTGTCTTAGTGCTCTCTGGTGAGTCCTGCAAAACAGGCCGCACCTTCTGGGCTCTGGCCTTGGACTGCCCAGTCTAGAAGCAAACCTCTATGGCCCCCAGTCTGGAATCTGCCTCTTGCTCACAGCATTCTTTTCCCACTGTACTCCCTGTCGAGGGCTCAGGCTGCCTTACGTTGCCCACCTGTCCCCAGAGTGGCCTGTGAGGATTCCCCCCAGCCAGAGCCCAGCTCCCGAGAGGAACCTGCTCTTAGAAGAGCCCACAGGCTGGCCAAGCTTGCTGAGCTGTGCAGAGACACTCCCTTCTTCCCTAACAGGGGCCTCTAGTTGCTTCAACTGCCTGGCTCTGGACGGTTCCCTAGAAGGCACTTCCCAGGGACTGAGAACCACATCTAGGTCACAGTGGCACCACCAATTCTTCTTTTCCTGTTCCTATTACAGGATTGTGGGTGTGAGGGAATTCTGAGAGGCCAGGCCTCAGGCAAGGCAGGCATGGAGATGCGGGAAAGGAAGTAGGGGACAGGCACTCTTACACCACACAGTGGGAGGCTAAGCAGACCTAATGTTTTGTATCAGAAACTTCTGGGGTCAGAGAGCTTAGGTTCCAATCCTGGCTCTGCAGTGTACCTGCTGCATGATCCTGACCAAGGTATATAACCTCTCCTGGCCTCAGTGTCTTCATCTGTAAAATGGGGATATTTCTGCATAGGATCATTTGTAGGATTCAATAAATAATATATGTAAAGTGCTCAGCAGAGTGGCACGTGGTCAATGCTTGAACATGTTAGCTAGTCCTGTTCTAAAAACTAATCCTAAGAAAACATTAGGACATGTATGTAAAGATTAGTGAGCTGAATTAGGAAATTCATCTTACCAGTGCTTAGAATGGCTAAAAATCAGAAATAACCTAAATGCCTGGTAAAAGAAATAAAAAAAAATATATAAAATGTGTGTATATATATATGTGTGTGAATACACACACACATACATATCGAGTCCATTCATACAACAGAATACCACGTAGCCATTAAATATGACAACATAGGTGTTCCGTGTTTAACAGCTTAAAAAGGTGATCACAAAACACGGAGTGAGAAAAGATCACAAGACAGTATTTATCGTATGATTCTATTTATGTAAAAATACATATTTATATCTATTTATTTTCATGGGGACATATCTGGAGAGACGCATGAAACTACGGGATGTCTGGGTGGTGGGACTTCAGGAGCTTTTCTTTCTGGTTCTTGTAATTTCTCATTTCTCTACAATGGGCATGTGTTACGTTTATCATTTTTGGAAAAAAATAGATGGAGTAACTGTAAGGGTAGAGAAGGATTTTCACACTCAGGTAATTCCAGCATGGATAAAGGGATTTGTTCAAACTTCATCACTCTCCAACTAAGAAGAGACACCTGGAATGGCAGCCTTAAGAAGAGGGAAAATCCCACGTTTCAAGGTTTAGTGTCTGAGAAGAGTAGCTTAAAAATGAAAGTGTCTCCAGCAGCCCTTCCCCATCACTCCATCCTGTGGGACACCAACCTTGACAGGAACAAACCAGACGTGAAACCTGCCTTCCTCTTAGGGAACACAAAATCAGGGTATCAGAACGACAACAAATTTCTGTTTTACCTCGCCAAGAGACCCTTCCTGCTGAGATGAGAAAATGCGGGGCACAAATCAGCTCTTCTGGAAGGAGGAGGGACATTTTCACAGGATCAGCTGCAGGTCAGGGAAAACTGCAAAGTCTAAACGTTTTTCATGTCATAACTTTGTCAGCTGTGCTGAAGTTGACAAGATGCTTACTCAGCACCCCAAGACACGTGCCAAACTGAAGTAGCTGAATGTGTAAGCTATCCTAACTACTGAGATTCTTTAGCAAGCTTGTGCCCAGAGGCCGGCTGCACAGCCCCGCTGCCCTGGGATGGGGGTCTCAGGACAGGAGTCGGATTGATTAAATCACCGGCCCATTCCCAGGACCTGTATTGTGGTCGGTGCCAGTGGTGGATGTGAGGGTCTGTGCCTGCCTTCAGGAAGCAGCTTCTACTGCAGAGCATGTTCTTCAAAGAGGAAAACAGGAATCCAATTTACCTCACAAAGGGAACGTGGGGGATTGGAGGCAGGAAGAAAGATAAAGGGGATGGCTGATCTAGAGACTGTGGTGCCTCTTAGCTGTGGGAGACAGAAAGGGGCTGAGATTTCCTACTTTCCTGGCAGGACTGTACTGGTCAGAGAAGGGAGCTGGGGTATGCTGAAGGGTAAGGAGCAAGGTCAGTGTGTGTGGGGGGGGGGGGGGGGGGGGGGGGGAGGCTGTGTGGCTGGGCATTACAGTGAGCTCCAGCAGGGGAAGGTGGGGACTGGGGATTTGGGACCCAGCAGCGCCCAAGAAGATGGGCCATGTGTGATAATAAAGCTCCTTTGAGGCTTTCTTATTAAAAGCATCCCAAATCCTTTCCCTGGCGATGCAGGGATTTGGGGCTGACAGACAACCACACTCCCAGCCCCTTCTCAACCACACTTCAGAAACAGTTCAAAGTTACACCAAGAATAGCCTGTGTTACCTGAGGGTAGGATTAGCCCCAAGTACTACAAGGCTGGAAGGCACCCCTTTACACAACTGCTCTGCCCGCCATTTGCAAATGCCATGTTCATCAAACATCTGCTGAATGAAAACCCCTAGACATGCTGGTCACTCCCACAGCGGCCCAGGCCCCCGCAGCCCTCCTGTTGAACTGGGGGCCTGCCACATCCGACAGGGTGGGAGCTCACCTACGTGGCAGACTCAACACCCAAAGGGGCTCACTCTCACCAAAGGCATTACCTGGGCTAACAGGGCTATGGGCGGGGTACCAACCACTTCAGGAATGACAGACTTTAGGCCCAGGAGGGTCCTGTGGATCCTAACCCAGTCTGTGTATCAGAGCCATTGACAGATTCTATTTTTAACACAGATCCCTGGGCCAGCTACAGACTACTGAATCAGAATTCCTGGGGATGGAACCTGGAAATCCATGTTTGCAAATGTCCAGTAGGTAGTTTTGATGTCTTCCCCTGCTTAAGAGCCATAACTTGGCCCAAGCTGCTCATTTCATAGATAGTGAGACTATCCCAGGGAGGGGTGGGAAAAATGCATTGTCCAAGGTTACACAGATAATCACTGTTTCCCTGGACAGCTCTGACAATACTGATGGTAAAGATGATAAGGTGATGATGATGGCAGCCTCTACCATTTATTGGTGCTACTCTAAGCCCTGCACATGTATTAACTAATTGAATTCTCACAACCGCTCTATGAAATAGGTACTGTTATTCCTGTTTTTTTCCAGGAGAGGAAACTGTGGCTCAGAGAGGTTAATTCACTTGCCCAAGGTCACACAACTAGGAAATGGAGTCAAAGCCCTATGTTCCTATCCAATTGGCAAACCTGCCTCAAATCACCAGGACCCTGACTCAGGGGTTTTGCTCCTCTCCAGTCCATGGGTTGAGCTGCAGGGTCTGGGATGTTTCTGGGGAATGGTCTCAGCTCAGCTTTGCATCCTGACCTCTGGAGCCTGGGGGAGCCCAGAAGGTATATCTCATTTGCCAAGGGACCTGCTTTTGCATGTATACCCTGGTCTGGGCATGGTTTATGTCTGTGGAGTTCAAGGTCCTTCAGATAAAGCCATGCTGTGGGTAGCAAGAAGGACCCACTGCTGGATGTGGGCAGTAACAGGAGATACAGCTTTTCCCAGTCCAGCCAGACCCCTGTGACACCCTCTTAGACTCTGGTTAGTGTCAGTCACCTGGGGTATCTGGGATTTTGTCCTCCTTGGTTTGGGGAAGATAAGTAACTACACTGGCTTTGCTTTTAATGCAGGGAAGAGGGATGTAATGGACAAAGGCTGAGCAGTGTCAAAAGAAGAATGTCACAGCCTCCTTCTGATGTGGTTTTGGAATATAGGTGAGGTTTGGTGGGGTGGGGTCTGGAACCAACAACCAAGAAAGAATTCTTGAGACATCTTTGGTGCAAAAAGGTGGTTTTAGGGATGCCTGGGTGGCTCAGTCGGTTAAGCGTCTGCCTTTGGCTCAGGTCATGATCCCGTGGCCCTAGGATCGAGCCCCACATTGGGCTCCTTGCTCAGCAGGGGAGCTTGCTTCTTCCTCTCCCTCTCCCTCTGCTGCTCCCCCTGCTTGTGTTCTCTCTCTCTGACAAATAAAATCTTTTTTTAAAAAGTGGTTTTATTAGGGGCCCCTGGGTGGCTTGGTTGGTTAAGCATCTGCCTTCAGCTCAGGTCATGATCCTGGGGTTCTGGAATCAAGTCCTGCTTCAGGCTCCTTGCTCAGCGGGGAGCCTGCTTTTCCTTCTCCTCCCTGCTCATTTTCTCTGTCTCTCTCTCTCAAATAAATAAATAAAATCTTTTTTTTTTTTTTAAAGGTGGTTTTATTAAAGCACGGGGACAGGACCCATGGGCAGAAAAAGCTGCTGTAGGGTCAAGAGGAATGGCTGACTATATACTTTGGAGCTGGGGGAGGTAAGGAAAAAGGGAAGTTTTCAAAAGAACTTTCATATGCTAAGGAGGACCTACGGGATACAGCAGGCCTTGCTATTATCAAACTAAGGTTGTTTTCCCTCTAGTAAGGCATTAACATTAAGACAGTTGGGAGCTTCCTGGAGGAATGTCACACAGATCCCACCCAGGAGTGGGGGGTGGGGAGGGAGGTTGCAGGGTGTCAGCTTGTGCTTTGTCCTCAGCTAGCCTTCTGCTCCCTCATCACTTCTAATCAATGCACACACATGGACCCTTCTTTGCCATTCACCTTTACCACTGGAGACCCCAAAAGCACCATCTGGGTCTGTGCCATACCAGGGACGCACAAGGCAGATTACGCAGGAAGTCCTGGCCCGCGGGGGGTTCACAGTTCCAGAGGCAGAGGAAACAGGACATGTGGGCTTTGGAGGTAGGCATGCCTGGGTTTGAACTGCCACTCTGGCTCTTGGCAGGCTTGGACAAGTTACTTCTCTCAAAGTCTCAGTGTGCTTGTCATCACAACACCTACTTCAAAGAGGTACCAAGGGGAAGACAGGAAACTCAGGAGAAGGTAGCTGCGCAAGCAGGTGGGCACCTGGGGACACGCCCTCCCCACCCCACACTAACGGAGACAAAGACCCTGAGTTGTTTAGGTGCCAGCTTTCAAGACAACTATGAGAAGGAAGGAATTCTTCCCCCCGAGTCAGAGTGGTAAGCAGGCTTTCGGGACCCCCCCCCCCACCCCCGGCAAAGGACACAGAAGCAGGGCTGCATTATGACTTTTGTTGGCCCTACCTTCATAAAAAAATATATTTAAAAATGATCTTTTAGGGACGCCTGGGTGGCTCAGTCGGTTAAGCATCTGCCTTCGGCTCAGGTCATGATCTCGGGGTCCTGGGATCGAGTCCTGCTTCAGGCTCCTGGCTCCGCGGAGAGTCTGCTTCTCTCTCTCCTCCCCCCACCAGCTCGTATTCTCTCCCTCAAATAAATAAATAAAATCTTTAAAAAAAAAAAAAAAGATCTTTTACAATTGCATTTGTATAAAAATGAATATAACCCAGGCTAGATTCATTATTATATACATTTTTGTCTTCTGATTTTAAGAGAAATGAAAATAACAATACTTCTGTGAGCTGTAGGCACTGTGTCTAATGAAGAAGTCAGCCCTGTACGGGGGCATCTTGGGTGCTGGGTGCTGGATGCTGGGACCAGGTCTTTTCCCTCCAAACCTGCTTCCTCCCACCCCACCCACTGCCCCCACCTCTGTTTCAGCGCCCACGCTCTACCCAGCATGACCTCCTAGGCTTGGCCCATGCTGTTGCCCCCCGTGACAGAGATTTCATTGACGTTTGGCAAAATCTACCCCCTGAGCAACTCTGGCACCCAAGAATCTGCCCCCTCCCATACGACTCCTCTAGGATGCACCAGCTTTGTGATCTGCCAGCAGTGAAATGTGGGGAACTTTATGAGAACTTTTCGAATAGTTTCAGGAACTTCCTAGGCAGCTCTCCTTGGGTACTGTCATCCTCTCCTACACCCATGTAACTCAGGCATGGGTCCTTCCTGGCAGCACAGGCAGATGGCCTTGGTCTTCTCTCCAAGGAGCTCATGGCATCTTGTTCATTTTGCACCCTCTTCCCCACTCCATCCCCAGCTGGGAGCCTGGTACACAGTAGGTCCTCAATACAAAGTTGCAGAATTGAATTAAAACTTAAATAACCCCAACTCTGCATGTCCCTAACAGCATTATCAGTTACTTGCTGCAAAACAACATCCAGATGCATTTCTGGGCAACTGCTATTTCAGGAACAGTGTTATTTGGGGAGCCAAGCCATGCTGGCTGGGTACGGAGCAGGCCGAGGGCCTCTGCCATGGTGGCTCCCTTCCTCCCTCTCCTAATCATTTGCTTGGCCATCGGCAGGATTGGACAACAGCAATTATCCCCACATGGTCTATTCCCAGAATTCAAAGTTATTGGGGGAGAAAATGCAATTGTGCTTTTATCCAGTCATTAAAAAAACAAAACAAAACAGGAGCTGTGGATTTCAAACTGCCTTTCAGATTTGATGAAAAGAAAAACAAACTTGAGTATTAGCCCTAAATTGTGCTGACAACACACTTCCGGGTCTCTTTGTCCTCCTCCCTGTTCCCTTCAGAAGTTTTCAACAATTCCTATTGATCCCTGCCTGGTTCTCATGCCTCGGGAGAGCATGTCTGTGGAGCAGGGAACTGATCTGCCTGCCTGAGAGGCCCCGGGAAGGGGAGGGTGCGGGGGAGGGGAGGAGTGACGTCCCTGCTCCCCCAGCCCAGAGGAGCGACCCTTGCTGGGTCCTCACCGGTGACCATGATGTAGGAAAGACATTATTAGGGTTCGAAGCCGACGGCCAAGAAGGCATTCTTGAGATGTCTTTGGTGCAAAAAGGTGGTTTTATTAAAGCATGGGGACAGGACCCGTGGGCAGGAAGAGCGGCATTGGGGTCAGGAGAAGTGGCCCATTATATGCTTTCAAGTTGGGAGGGGGTTAGGGATAGCGTAAGTCTCTAAGGAATTTTGGAAGCAAGGTTTCCAGGACCTTGAGGGGGCTAGCTATTGTTGGGGAAAGGTCATTTATTACCGTCTAATAAAACCGGAGTCATGAGACACTTCAGGTGTATATAAGGGGGCCATATGCTTGGGGGGTGATTGCCAACACGTATCTTGGAGGGTTTAGAGATAAAGGAAGTTTCCAGAGGAATTGTTATACATTAAAATAGACTTACAGGATCCTGGGGCGGGGGCGCGGGGGGGGGGCGGGGGGCAGTCAGGCTAAGACTGCCTTTTGACCTTAGCAAAGTATTAACATTGAGGCAGTTAAGTCCCTAGAGGAATGTCACCCTGCCTGTGTCAAGGACTTGTCAATGGGCTGTAGGCAGTAAGGAAATTTAAGTTTTTCTTCTGCCTTTGTTTCCCACATCAACTGGTGCTGCACCTCCTCCCCCATCACTGAGCCCGCTGCCCACTCGGCCACACCAGACCTTCATCAGCCGGTAGCCCAATCACCTACTATTTCAGGACCTAGAAGTCACAGGAGAGTCGGTATGCCAGACACCCACACTGTATGATGGGGAAACGAGCTCAGAGAGAGAATGGGCCTTGCCCGGGTCACAGAGCAGATCGGTGGCTGAGAAGCAATTAGAAGCCAGGTCTCCTGGATGGGGAGAAAACACTGGGGAGCTACATTCAGGGGACCCCATTTTTAGGCTAGCACTGCTTGCGTACGGTCTCTTACCACACCCCCACCTGCTCCGGCCACACCTGACATCTTTTAGGCCTCGAGGGGCCATGGTCTCGTTCAACGTTTCAAGCCCATCACTCCGAGAATGAATTAAAGAGTCCTCGGTGTGAGCACCTCACTGTACTCGTACTACCTTAGTTGAAACTACAAGTTCATGTATTTGTTTCCCCACTGGCCTGGGAGGTCTACATGGCTGTCTCTCTGTCTTGCTTCCTGCTGCTTCCCTCTGTGTCGAGAATAGTGTCTGGCACACCATCGGCTATGAACAATCATAGATAAAGGAGTAGTCTCATATGATCCCAGTAACAATCCTATGAGACGCCAACCTCCCCATTCCACAGAAGAGAAAACTGAGGCTCAGAAAAGAGCCCTGTCCATTGTGACCCCTGCCCACTGAGTTGGGAGAGTCAGGATTTGGAGAATCCAAGTCTTCTGACCCCAGGTCAACATTTTCTTTATTATGACCCCCTTCCTGGCATATTAACTGAGCTAAAAAAGCTCCAGTTCGCACCATTTTGGACCTGTGTGTTACAGCTGTGGTGGGCTGGGGAGTAGAGAGGTCACCCCAATAGCACTGGAAGACAGTGTGGGGAGGGGGTAATGAAGGAAGACTTTGCTTATCATTCCTTCTGCTACAAGGAGCACTTGAGGCAGGCAGCCAGCCTGGGAGCCCCAATTCACTCCTAGGTTGAGGCAGGAAGAACAGGGACCCTTCCAGACCAGGGCTCAGCAGGCAGTGCAGGGCAGCTCTGCTCCAGGGAGCACATGCCTGGGAAGTTTGGGCTTTGAACAAAGGGCGTGGCATCTTTTTTTTTAGGATTTTATTTATTGATTTGAGAGAGAGAGGGAGAGAGAGAGCATGAGCAGGGGGAGAGCAGCAGAGGGAGAGGGAGAAGCAGACTCGCCACTGAGCAGGGAGCCCAACGTGGGGCTCCATCCCAGGACCCTGGGATCATGACCCTAGCTGAAGGCAGATGCTCAACCGACTGAGCCATCCAGGCAACCCCGGTGCAGCATCTTGATTAAGAGGTAAATACTCAGTAGGAGGCGAAAATTAAGTATACTGACAACAACAAGCATTGGCGAGGATAATGGAGTGACTAGAACTCTCACACATGGCTGGTGTGACTACTGATCCGTTTATCCACTTTGCAAAACCGGCAGCATCCAACTAAAGCTCAACATACTAATATGGTATGACCCAGCAATTCAAATCCTGGGTAGAGCCCAACATAAGTGACTGCTTGTTTCCACCAAAAAGCATGTACAAAAGCATTTATAACCCTCAAATACTCCTGATGGGAACGTAAAATGGTGTAGCCACTGTGCAAAACAGTCTGGCAGCTCCTCAGAAGTTTATACACAGACTTACCATGTGATCCGGCAAGTCTCCTCCTAGACAGATACCCAAGAGAAATGAAAACCCACGTCCACCCAAAAACGTGCACATGAATGTTCCTAGCAGTATTCAGAATAGCCCAAAAATAAAAAATAAAAAGTAGACACAATCCAAATGTCCATCAACTGCTAAAAGGATAAATAAAATATGGTCTACTCACACGATGGGATATTATTTGGCAGTAGGGGAAATGAGGAACCGGTACATGCCACCGTGTGGATGATCGGCGAAAAATGAGGCCCAGTGAAAGAAGTCAGTCACAAGAGACCAGATATCATATGATCCCTTTCATATGAAATGTCCAGAATAGGCAAATCTATGTAGGGAAAGAAAGTAGATTAGTGGTTGCCAAGGGATGGCAGGGGAGGGGGAGCTGGAGAGAGTGATTGCTGATGGGTATGGGGTTTGCTTGCAGTTGCCATGAACTGGAAACAAAAATGTCCAACAACAGAATGGTGGGTAAACTTGCAAAGGAGTGAACTACTACTGTTTATGATATAATTATGAGTGCAAAGCAGCAAACCATGAAAGAGTATAGATAGTCTGGTGTGAAATTTTAAAGCAGACAAAACTAATCTAAGACAACAGAAGTCAGAATAGCGGTGACTCTTGGGGGCCGCTGACTGGGAGGGTCCCGAGGGGACCTTGTGGGGTACGGGACGTGCTACCTTGATCTGCAGTGTAGTTACGGGCTGTACCCGTATGTAAAACTCACTGGGATTGTGCCTTCTACTGTATGTAAGGTGTAAGTCCCATCTCAGTGTTTAAAAAGTAATTTAAAAAAAAGACAGAGGCTCAAGTGAAAAGACCAAGGCTCAAGTCCTGGCTGTCAGGCCTTTGTGAGAGTCCCTGTCCCTCGGCGTGCCTCGTTCTCCATCCTCCAGACATTGGACCAGATGGTTTCAAAGAATCCAACTGGCACTGACAGTCTGAGATTCTGCGAATTCACATACCTATTTGTCACTGAGTTTGTTGGGAAATTTGGCAAGTGCTTGCCATCAATGTGGTGTGAAGAAAAAGGGGGCTGGCTGGCTGCTGTGGGCTCAGCCTTGTTTCCAAGGAAGGCAAGGTCTTTGGAAAGTGGGTGGGAACACCCCGCCTCCGGGAGGGAATGTCACTTTCAATGTGAATCATCTTAGGCATCCAGCAACTTGCTCTGGGAATAGATACCCTGACTCACTTCTCCCTGACAGGAACAAGACTTGCTACTAAAATTTCAGATTTCAAGAGAACCAGCACAGCCCAAATAGCCTCTCAGAGGCGGAAAAAAAAAAAAGAAGAAGAAGAAATCAGCCTAGTAACCAACCAGGAATCACAGAGGGGATGGGCGTCTTTGTACTGAAGACCGGACGAGGCCCAAAGGAGGCCGCCGGCTCACATGGCTGCTGGCGCCAGGGCTGGGACGGGGACCCGAGGCTCCTGACCTCGAGTTTTCTTTTTACAACAACCTGCTACTATAGTTTTTAGAGAAATAAATTATGCTCTGCGCTGGTGGGAAGCTTTTTAAACAAAAAGGAAAAGAAAACAGCCAAGATGCATCTTAATTAGAAAGTGCTTGGGAAAAAAATCTTTGAGGGAGGAGGGTGCAGAGAGCACCATGCCATGAATGGTCTGCAGCATAAGAGCGAAAATCCAGCAGGCTACTTCAGAGGTGAGCGTTCTGCTCCGATAACTACCCAGTGTGACCTGAGGGACTTTCTGGTCTTTAGGAGGTGGCGGCGAAATCACGGATGTGTCATTCAAGGCCACAGGGAGACGCCCCCCCCCACAGGACCGCAGCATCTGACCGGCAGCTGCCAGTTCTGCCTGTCCTTCACGTGTGGGGTTAATATTTTCATCCCATTACGCTCCTTGTGCTAAAAAGCCCATCTGCCAGTGACCAGCGCTTCTAATCCATTTCCTCCACACTTTGACAGGCCCCAGCCTCCGGATGGAGCAGCCACGGCTCCCAAAACATGTGACTCCCCGGAAGGTTTGCTCGCTGCCCTTACGCCTGACCCGTTCTATGCAAGGAATTGCAACATCACCACTTCCGACGCAGATGACAGCCCTTTCCCAAAACAAACTCAAAGCCTGGGTCAGGAATGTGCACCACAGCCTGCTAAGAATCAGTGAGCAACATGGCCTGACAATGATTTTCCAAGAACTATGGATGGATACTGGGTGTTTTTGCTTTTCAGAAGAAAAAAAAACTCCTAAAAGCGGATATGGTATTTTCAGCCAGATAAGTCAACGTGTTCTGCTACCCAATAGCAGGGGAGGGGGACTGGGAAGGGTGTACATGCATGCCAGGCAGGGTACTGGGGTGACGTAACCCTGCCCCCACCTTCACAGGTAAGTAAACTGAGGTTCAGAGAATTTTGTGACTTGCCCAATTTCATTCAGTTGGTAAGTGCTGAGGATTTGAATCCAGGCGTACCTCTAACATCAAAATGCTGCCTCCCAGAAACGAGCTCAGGGATCCGTGGAAACAACATGGAGTTCTGTGGAAAACTGCAGAAGCAGGTGGTTTTCGCAAACGGTCTCTCTGGCAAAGTGTGCAGTTCCCTAGGCAGCCATGCTGGTAGTGTAACTCTCACCCCCACAGAAAGATCCAGTGAGACTGGGGTGTATGTGTAGGAGACTGTGAGCATTTTGCAGAAGGCACTACTAAGTCACACGCCAAAAAGCAATTGTAAAAGTGACATCTTGGGACCTGGATTTATTCCCTCTTCAACATATTTGCTGCGTTTACAAGGCAAAGATGATTTTTCTCTCTGCCAAGGCCGAACATTCCCAGCCTGTGATCTGAAAATCATGCTGTGTTCATTTTGCCTCTTAACTCACCCAAGGCCATAAATCATCCCTGGAAATGGGGATTTGGTTGGCAGTTCTATCGGGGACTCACAAGGCAGAGGCGGAATCCAATTTGGGGCTCTCACAGTCGTCCTGAGCCGGCTAGGCGACGCGAGCATCTCCATGCTCCACAAAGACCCCCGAGCAGCAGATCTGCTGACTGAGCAGGACCCTTGCTCTTACAGGGTTAATCTGCTGACTCTAAATGCACTTTGTGACAGAGGAGGAGGTCAAGGTGGCTGAAGAGAATGAGAGGAAGAGAGCAAAGCAGGATCCAGCCCTTCCCAGCCAAACCTAGGACAAAGGGCTAAGGGAAAACAGGGCAGGCAGAGACTGCAGCGGGCAATTCATTCATTCCAAAATATTTATTGAGAGCCCACTACGTGTTATGTGACAGGCACTGTTTCTTTCCTTGGAATATAATTATTTTCCCAAGTATTTTTTTAACAAAAAGAATAATAATGGCAGCAGCTTACCATTAACAAGTATACATGGACGGGAACGTGTAGGCAGGTGCTGCACGTGAACTTTATCCAATCTCCACAACTGCTGGGTGAAGGAGGTATTATCCTCATTGTACAGATGGAGAAAATGAGGTGCAGAGAGATTAGGAAACTTGCCTACAGTCACATGACTCGGAAGTGGCAGAGCCAGGATTCAAACTCAGGCAGCCATGGTTCTCAAAGCCATACTACCCTCGACTCATTGTGCTGACGGCCAAAGGCATGCTTTGCAATCCTGTGTTTTTGGGTTATTGGGCTATGCTGGGAGAAAAGAGGAACATCTGAACCTTTTTTCCAAGCCCTGAATACTCAGCTGATGTCCGCTAACTAGTGATGTGTGGAGATGGGTGGCTGCAGACCCTGGCCATGAAGTGCGTGTCCTCCCCAGGTCCCATCAGGGCAGGGGAGTAGAAGATGCAGGCTCACCAACCCTGAGACCATCCCTCTGCCCTGTTCCCTTCTCTGTGGCCACCGTATGTGGTCACTGGGGGACAGGGCAGCACAGTGGCTTATGGACTGGGTTTTGGAGTTTGACAGCCTTGTAATCAAGTCTCTGCCTGATAACTGTGTGACTAAACAAGTCCTAAAACTCGCCTAGCCTCAGTGTCCTCATCTGTGAAATGGGGATAAAATGGGTGATATATTCCTTACAAGGGCTGTGAGTAGGACACAAGAGAATGTAGCTACAGTGGCTGGTGTGATGCATGTGCAGGAAGCAGGTGGGCTCTTTGCCCCCAAATCATACACCTCCTGATAGTCTGCTACTAAAGCTCTGCAAATTTCTAGTTCTTGGTGGTGATCTGGCCATGACCATAGGCCTGCATTTCAACAATCTGGCCCTGGTCAGTTTAGCTAATCTCAGAGTGGGTGGTGCAAAGAGCAGGGGGCTGGGACTCAGGCCACCAGAGTCCAAGTCCCCAGTCCTGTAATTAATGTGCTGTGTCACCTTGGGCAAGTCCCCTCCCCTCTCTGACCTTGGTCCCCCCCCCACCCCGCCCCGCCCGACTCAGATGAAGGAGTGGGATTTGCCTTCAAAGGGCCTCTCTGGTGGCACCCTCCCAGGACTCTGTGCTCATGCTGACTTTCCCTCCTGCTAAGAGAAGATGAAGTTAGCATGGCTCACTCTGGCTTCTTGGTGAGGATTAATGCTCGTTTAAGTGCTTCAGGGCTGGAAGCTGACACCAGTGCAAGGTGTCACTTACCACCTGCCCGGAAACTCTTATCCTGGCGGGAGGCTGATTTATTCCATGGCCTTGAACCTTAACCTTCCGCTGCCTAAAAATTCCTCTGTAAGCTGCTTAAATGAGGGAGTGAACAGGACACTGCCTGCCGGTGGGCTGCCCACCCACGAGCTCTGCCATGGGCACTCCAGGGCTGGGGAAACAGGGCAGGAGGGGTCAGGGCTTGGAAAGCCCTGGAGCCCTCCAGCGGGTCCCCGGGTCCAGGGGTCTTGGACACGCTCCAGTCAACATGGGCAAGGCCCACACTGTCCTAAGAGCCTTACGTCATCCTCATAGCAGCTGACTTTAAGAATGTCAGACGTGAATATGTGAATATGAGCACTTCTCATGTCTTAACTCATGTAGTTCTCCAAACAGTCCTGTGAGCAGGCAGTATTGTGGTCCCAACTTTACAGCTGGGACCCCGAGGCCCCGAAAGGTTAGGAAACTTGCCCAGGTTCACACAGCTAAGAAGTGGCACAGCAGCACGCAAATGCAAGCCATCTGGCCCCTGAGTCCACGCTCCTCGGCCGGCTTATTTACTGTCCTCCCAAGTCCCAGCAGCAGCCCTTCCTACAGGTAAGGAAGCTGGCCTTTGTGTACTGAGCCACTGCGCTTTGTGGTATTGCGTCACGGCTGCCTCCTCTCCTCCCCCCGCCGCCGCCCCCGAATGCGTTCTTCAAGTGGCAGACTTGCCCCTGGGACTTACTAGTGATCAGAACGCTGCCATCGAGTGCCCGCTCTGGGCCTGGCTCCAGGCGAGGCCTTTGTCCACCTCCAGTCTGTCACCACGGGCCCCGCCCCACCCCGCAGTCTGAGGCCACACAGCTACGAAGTGGCAACACGGAGGTTCTCCTCAGGCCTGCTTAGATCCAAAGTCCACACTCTGCCCACCACCTGGCTGGATGCTAACAGGGACATTTGAGCGACGTCTCAGAGGAAGGGGGACGAGGCAGGCATCTGCCATGGCCTGGGCCACAAGGCAAGGAGCAGGCTGTGGCCTTGCTCACAGCCCTGGGCTCTTGGGAACATTTTCTGACAGGGTCTGCTGAGCCAGAGGTTACGAAAAAGGAAGGCACTTTGACTCTGAATCGTTAAGGATACAAAAACTGGCTTGAGATACACCTCACTCGGCAGTCTTGCTCCCAGAGTGAGAACGGATTCAAGAAGGGGTGCATGGGCAGCTGGGAAGGGAATTCAATTTGGTGAAATGCCGCACAGGAGACCAGGCTCGGCACCTGATGTTCTCACTGCAAAGCCAGGCACCAGTATGAACTTGTGGCTCTCCCCCGTATGCAGCCCTCTGGGCCCTACAGGCCCAGGCAGGGGGTTGCAAAAGCCCATGTCCAAACAGCTCAGCCTGGTGGGGCAGGGAGGGGCACTGATGTCACCTGGCCTTCCCAGCAGGGCTCAGTTTACAGTGAAGTCACTGAGGATGGCAGCGGCCAGAGCCCAGCCATATGCCACCTAGCAGCCCACATGAGTCTGGAAAAAGAAGGGGGAGGGTGTCAAGCAGCTTAACTCAGGCCAGTTCACCTCCTTCTGTCTTCGGGAATAGTCTGGCTTTGAAGCCCCTCATGGATCCACCCCAAACTAGAACCTCCTCCTCTGGGTGCATTCCCATAAGCCTCTATCTCATAAGACACATTTGTAGGTAACCACGGTCATAGCCACTACCTATTAAGCAGGTTCTGTGTGTCAGGCAGGCCCTAGGCTGGGGGTCTGAGGTTTTAAATTAGTACCACTGTGCAGAAAAACTCAGGCTCCCAGAGAAATGACTTGCCTAAGGTCACACAGCCGGGAAGTGGTACATAAGCATTTGTTGAGTGAAAGAGAAAACTGAGACCAGCTCTCCCTGCCCAGTTCCCCGGGTCCCTGCACATCCTCCCTTCCCAGGGGCCAGCCGCCCACTGCGACCTCTTTCCTGGCTGCAGAGGAAAGATGCTGTCTCACTGCTGGGACTGTTGTAGGCACTGGATGATGGGCACCCAAGGGAGTAGCTGTTCTGGGAGGCAGACACCCAGGGGACCTCAGGACTTCCCATGGGCTCACCTGGGCAACTGCTGACTGCATGTATTATACTGTAAATCGTAAATCACTCACACATGCTTGGCCCTCTGCGTGTTCATACGTACTCTCACAGCAGTCCAGTATGAAGGACAAATGAGCAGGCGGCCATAGAGGTTAAGTGACTCAGACTTGGCCACACAGATAGCTCAGGACAGAGTGAGGACTTGCACCCAGGTCTTCTGACTCAAGGTCCAAGTTTCTTTCCATCATTCTAGCTGCCCACTTTCTCCATCGGGTCTGGTGATTGCAAAGGGACTGAAGAGTTGAGATGCAAAGGACAGCCCCGAGGAATTTTACACAACGGGACTTGGCTTAGCCCAATCCTACTTACAGTGCTCCCCACGGTGCTCCCTCTGTCCCCGTGGATGGTCTGAGCAACAGCTATGCCCATGCTGTGCAGTTTCATAAATCAGCTCCCCCGACTTCCACCAATTCCCTGAATATTTGCAAACTGTTAGAAGGAGGGGGAAGCCTCTGTGGTTCCATCCCGGATTTACACTAGTAGCCAAAGCTCCAAAGACTGCAGTGAGACCCACACTGGCCCCCTTTCCCCAGGTCTGGTGAGGGACGTTGGGGAACGTCTGTGTTCCAAGACAGAGAAGACAGTCAGGCTCCTGGACAGAAATCCACACATTTCATATTTGAGGTTAAAGAAACATCTGTCTTCCTCTCTTCTGATTCAGGAGTCCTCCCTAAGAATCTATCCTAAGACAACATTTTATACACAAAGATGACAACTGCTGAATTATTTTTAATAACAAAAAATTGGAAACGACTTCTGTCCAACATTAGCAGGATGGTTAAATGAATTACGGCACATCCATGCAATAATTGCAACCATTAAAAACATTCTTTATGACAAAATTTGAGTAAGTTAGGGAAACACTTATGATGTAACATTAAGCCAGAGAGAGAGAGAGAGAGAGAGAAAGGACATAAAATTATATATCGAGGGGAAAAAAGCAGAGAAGATTGGAAGGAAATGAACAAGATTCAACAGAGGCTGCATCTATGTGGCAGAATCAGTTATTTTTTGTCTGTTTTCCACTTTTTTCTTTTCTCCTATGTTCCTATGATAATCAGAAAAATGAAAGAAGCTACCCAAATTCTCTCTCTCATACACACGCACACACACACGCACACGCACACCCCCCCCCCCCAAGGGGAGTGAGTTATCTGAACATCCAGAAAGGATGTGATGCTGATTGGTTAGAGGGAGGAAGGCAGGTCCCGTGTCCCTCTTCCCATAACAGAAGCACTTCCCACAAGACCATACATGTGGGGGCCATCCCTTTAAATCTGCCTTGAAGATTTTCCTGGGAATTTTCATCTGGCTTGGTTCTTTGGTTCTGGACCTCAGGAGCCTGTGTCTCTAAGGAGTGAGGAACATAGCGGGTGAATTTCTGTCTCCAGCCCCGGACAGCTCCTGTCTCTCAAGGAGGAAGCAAGTCAGGCCGCCTCCAGCATCTTTTCTGGAGAAAGGCCTGCAGAGAGGAGAGCTGGCGACTTGGGAGGGTGTTAAATTTGGAATGTGAGGCCGTGCCCACAATAAGGCACTCTGCAGACTCTCCAGCTGAGGGAGGCTTTCAAGTTAGGAGAACCCGTGGCTGGAAAGGGAAGAGACATGAGCAAGTGAGGCGGCAGGTCACACAGGAGCTACAGACACGTGGCAGCACCCATGCCACTCCCTGATGAGCGACAGTTCTGTCCGTCCACCAGCTGAGCATGCAAGACGCATCCACAGGACCCTAAAGGCGGCGCACACGCCCACCTCATCAGAAACGTGTTCCGTTTCTCCACGAACTCACCCGAGATTGTCTAAGAGCTATGCTTGGGGGAGTGGATTTAAACCCAGTCCTCTGTGTCCTTCAGAACTCCAAACCTGCTCCTTGGAAACAGGTCTCTGTTCCTCACCATCCCCAGTCACATGTCCAAGTGTGTTTGCTCTAAAACACAGATGCTAAGTGCGTACAAGGAGTGTAAAGTGAGAGGGAAGCGTGTTGGCTTCCCCAAATCTAGAAGGCTCAGAAGCCTCAACAGCCCAGAAGGAACTCAGACTTGGGAGCCCCCCGGGTATGGGGAAATAGGGACACAACTCAGTGGCGGGGGCGGGGGGGGGAGAAGAGCCAAAACTGAATTCCACTCAGCCACCAGAGGGGCAGCGGGTCTCCCCAACACCAACTCACCAAACATGCTGCCCTCATAGCCGTCTTTTGTGAGTGGCCGGAGCTCATTTTTCCCCATTGCATAAAGCTTGTAGCTCCGCCAGGCGAACTGCATCATCTGCAAGAGAAAGCAGGAAACAGAACCTGAGCATGGCAATTCCCAACTACGTGCACTGGCCACCTGGCTTTGCCCTCTGCAACAGGATTGGAAACCACATTTAAAAAGCAGTCTTCCAAACTGAGGAAGACGACTTCCTCTCACATAGTTCTATTCATGGTGACGACCCCACGAGCCCAGAGTCTAACCACAGAGGCCTGAGAGAAGACACAGAAAGCACTAAATATATTCTAGCCATCCTTCAGTGCCAAAGTGAAAAGCCACCTCTTCCATGAAGCCTTCCTGCTTTGCTCTGGCTTAAAGTGGTCTTCTAAAAGGAAGGAAACACCTCACTGAATGATGCCTGGTATAATCTAATAAAGCAATCCCCTGGGCTAGGGATTATTGGCTCCGTTCTGCAGATGAGGAGACGAGGCAGAGACATGAGGTAATCTGTCCAAGGTTACCCAGAGTCCGTGAGAGTGCTGGGAACTGAACCCATGCCCTGTGGCTCCGAAACCTTAAGTCTGTCCCCAAAGCCTCTGTTCTGTCCCATAAAGTCACCACAAGTCTCTCCAAACTTTTCCGACACTCGGCTTGACCTACCCTGGCCATCCCAGCTTCCCTAGCACCCCATCTGCTCACTTATCAGTTTTTGTTTCCCACGCTATGAACCATAAGCTCCTCAAAGCCAGAAACTATGCCTGCCTCAGTTTCCCCCACAGCATCCAGCACAGGGCTTGGCACATGTAGGCAGCAATGAGTATTTATCAACTTTGCGCATCAGTCCGTGCACGAGTGCTTACTACATACACTAAGGCAACTATGTCAGTCCCTAGGGAACATCACGCAGGAACCTTGGTCCCCCAGTTGCACTTAGCCTTAACCACGGATCTGGTACACGTGTTTATTTCTATTTCTCACCTCACCTCCAGACACTGTCTGGCACTCTTCTACTTTTCTCCTTCTATCTCCTGGCCTGTCTTCCATGCCTCTTCCCCCTCCTTC
The DNA here is from genome assembly GCF_002201575.2 of Neomonachus schauinslandi. NCBI lineage: Eukaryota > Metazoa > Chordata > Mammalia > Carnivora > Phocidae > Neomonachus > Neomonachus schauinslandi. Next base: position 18,668,847 of record NC_058406.1, on the reverse strand, counting down.
TGAACATCTCCACCCTCATCCTCCATGTTCTGCCGTTCCGGGCGCCAAGGCTTAGGAGCAGTCCCTTCCAGGCACATCTGGACCATAACTTCTGCTGTGCTTGCCACTGCGGCCAGGAGGGTAGATGTGACAAATCTACGGCCCACGCCCCCCATGAAATGGCAGAGTGATCCAGCAGCACCTCTCCACTTCACAGATGTTCAAACTGAGGCTCAGACGTGGAAGTGATCAGGACAGCACAGCCAGCAGGGCTGGGACCAGGCTCTTTCAACTCCCAGGCTGGCTGACCCTACCCTCATGCTCGGCCTGATATGTGGCTTCCCATGTGACACACATGCAAATGTCATGGTAACACATGCCAAGCACTTGGCACGGGCTTTGAGTCCTGGTTCCTTTCCTCTGTTATTTTCTACTTATCCTGAATTGGCAGTAACAGAAACTAATTGCCGGGTATGAGTGCTTAAGGGAGACTGGCCTCCTCCCTCAGTCTCTCTTATCTGGAGGCTCCCTCAGTTAAGTCAATGTGAGTTGAGGTGGGGGGGGGGAGAACAGCAGGAGGCTGGTAAAACATAAATGACAGCAGGAAAGCAGCAGGAGAGGTCTGGAGAGGGGAGGACGGCACCCTCCCCTCTCCAAACCCCTCCTGCTTAAGAGAAAGAGAGAGAGAAGTGGGTGTATCTGAGTAATTAGGAGAATCGTAGGTATCTACATGTTCCCAGAGGAGCTCCCACTGCAGGGACGTAGAGACGTTTGGAACGGGGCCAGTTACCTCAGTCATCCACATCAGTGGAGGGGAATGAAGGCACCAATAATCCCTCTGCCACCTGGGACTGGATTCAGAAGGCAGCCAGAGCGGCTCTCAAACCGCCCCCTCCCCTCCATGGGCACACTCGTGTCTCCTATCTCGGGTCACAAGTGGCTCAACCTGGGCACTGGATGAGCAGGGGACAGGAAAAGACCCCCAGCCAGGCAGTCCTTACTTCTCTTCCTAAAGCACCCTAAGCAAGCACCGACCCGGTGTCCTGTCCTGTGTCAGCTACAGTTTGGGCTAGAGCCCCAGTGGGAATGCTACTCTGGCCCCACCTTCTACCTCCTTGCCCACTGCTTATCTTCCTTCAGATCCCAGTTGAAATAGCACTTTTGCAGGAGGCTACCTCCCCAGCCATGCCTAAGTCAGGCCCCCACTCCTTCCCCACATTCCTGATGCCACGGCCCACAGCAGCCTGCAGTCAAACTTTTTTTTTTTTTTTAAAGATTTTATTTATTTATTTATTTGACAGAGAGAGACACAGTGAGAGTTAACACAAGTAGAGGGAGTGGGAGAGGGAGAAGCAGGCTTCCCGCTGAGCAAGGAGCCTGATGCGGGGCTCGATCCCAGGACCCTGAGATCATGACCTGAGCCAAAGGCAGACGCTTAACGACTGAGCCACCCAGGTGCCCCTGTAGTCAAACTTTTATACAGTTGCCCCCCCCACCCAGCCCCTAGTCATTGCGGCACGTCTTGCAACTCATCCAGGGACTGGCACATACTAGGTGCTCACTAAATATTTGCTGAATGGCTGTAAGAACAAGAAAATGGGGGCGCCTGGGTGGCTCAGTTGGTTAAGCGACTGCCTTTGACTCAGGTCATGATCCTGGAGTCCCGGGATCGAGTCCTGCATCGGGCTCCCTGCTTGGCGGGGAGTCTGCTTCTCCCTCTGACCCTCCTCCCTCTCATGCTCTCTTTCTCTCATTCTCGCTCTCTCAAATAAATAAATAAAATCTTTAAAAAAAAAAAAAAAAAGAACAAGAAAATGGCTGTAGAGTTTAACACATGGTTGGCAGACTGGTAGACCACACACGTCCTCGGTAGGATAGGTAATGGGTCAGAGGGGAGGGGCTTCTGGGCAACAGGGGCACTAAGAAGAGGGCAAGTGTGTGTCTCAAGTGGGTACCCAAGCGTCCTGATGGACACAGAGGACTGGGAGGGGCACAGGAAGAGACTGAACCACAGAAAAGCTACCTCACTCTGGAGCTGGCGATACGTGCCTTAGGTGACCCCTGGACTGGGCTTTAGAGGTGGACAGACCCTCGCTTCATCCAGACTACCTCCTGTCCCATGCAAGTTCCTTAATAAAAGATTAAGTAATGCTTCTTTGAACACCCCCAGTGATGGGGTGCTGCTCACCACCTTACCCGGCAGCCCATTTCACTACAGTTTCACGAAATTCTTCCTTAATCGGTCCAAATCTGTTTTCCCCTATGGGCCCTGGAGAAGACAGTTCACACTGCCTTCATACCAGAGACCTTCAGACAGGAGGAGCCAACTCTCCAGTCACCTTAGGCTGTCTATTGGCCCACTGAGCAGCCCAGCTCCTTCAACAGTTCCCCTCCTGGCAGATCTCTGAATTCCCTGAAACTGCAGACCCACACATCATCATGTTTTTCCGGGGTGCCCCAAGACTTTGTTGCCCGTTTGTTATGGTTGGCTATACTTTTGTTAATGAGCAGAAACCAAAGTGCAGACTCTCCCTGGTTACATCTGGACCAGATCCTGTGGGCGTAGACTTGCCATTTGTCCCTAATAATTTTATCCTGTAGGACTCTGCCTACCATTCTGTGCTGTCAGGATCTTTTTGGAACCAGATCTTATAATTCAATGTGCGTGTGTCTGCCTGCTTTGGGTAATCTGCAAACTTGATAGGACAGCCATCTGTGTCTCCTCCCCCCGCCCCCCGGAGTTTTGGACAGAAACACTAAACAGGGGGCCTGAGAACAGCGTTGGGGAAATCGCAGCAGAGGCCTTCCTCCTGGCTGTTGCATTTTTGAGTGTCACCTGTCAGCAAGTAAGGAACCCACCAATCAATACAACCCCCGTGTCTCCATTTTTGTACACGAAGATCCTGTGAAGGACAGGGCTGAAACACAAAAATACTCGCCTACCATAGCTAGTACAGAAAAAATAAATTGCCGCAATTTTTTTTTTTTTTTAAGGAAAATCACGGGTTAGACGGGCACGATTTGTTCTTAGAGAACCTATTTTGGCTCCTACGAATCATCATTTTTTGTTCTAAGTGCTTGCAAATCACTAACTTAAAAACCTATTAGTGCCTCCTAGGAGGCTATAATCAAAAAGATGGACAATAACTAGTGTTGGCCACAATGGGGAGAAATTGGAACCCTCATACATTGCTGGTGGGAATGAAAATGGTACAGTCGCTCTGGAAAACAGTTTGGCAAAAAAAGTTAAATAAAAAATTCCCATGGGACCCAGCAACTCCACTCCTATGGACCTGTGCAGAAAAGAACTAACAGCTGGCCAGAGACTTCCATCCCTAGAAAGGGCCTGCCTGCAAGGTTGGTCCTTGGCTGGTGTCTGGGAAGGAGGATTTCACGAGTGTCCCCACCATACTCTAACCGGTGAGGGTGGTTTCCTGTACAATCTATGATGCTGAGTACCTACCTGCTCTCCTTCTGGGAGTCTAGGATTTTGGTATGTGCTAAAATGGTACCCATGTGACCAGCCCCCAATAAAAACCTCCGGCACTGAATCTCTAATGAGTTTCCCTGATAAATAACACCTCACACGTGTTGTCACGATTCAGTGCTGGAAGAATTCGGCGTACCCTGTGTGATCCCGCTGGGAGAGGACTCTTGGAAGCTGGCCTCATTTCCTTTGGGCTTCCCTGCATGCCCTTTTTCCCTCAGATTTTTCTCCGTGTCCTTTCCCTACAGTACAAATCACAGCTGGGAGTAGGACTAAGTGCTGAATCTTGTGAGCCCTCTGGTGAATCACTGAACCTAGGGGTCCCCTGACACATCTCCTAGAAAATAAAAAACATAAGTCCACACAAAAACTTGTACACACATATGCATAGCAATACTATTTGTAATAGCGGAAAAGTGAAAAACAACCCAAATGTCCATTGACTGATAAATGCATCAACAAAATGTAGAATATATATGCATGCAATGGAATAGTACTCAGCCATAAAAAGAAATGAAATACTACCACATGCTACAGCAGGGAGGAACCTCGAAAGCCAGACACAAAAGGTCACACAGTGTAGGATCCCATTTCTATGCAATGTCCAGAACAGGCAAATTCATGCAGACGGAAAGTAAGTTAGTGATCACCAGGGACTGGGGAAAAGAAGACATGGGGAATGACTGCTAGTGGGAATGAGGCCTTTTTGGGATGATGAAAATGTTCTATAATTGATGTTGAGGATTGCACAACTCTGTGAATATAGTAAAAGCCACTGAATTTTACACTTTCAAAAAAGGAGAGTTTTATGGTACATGAACTATATCTCAATAAAGTTATTTATATATATTTTAAAAATATATAAATCTTTTAAAAAATATATCATTCTTTTTTTTAAGATTTTATTTATTTATTTGAGAGAGAGAGAAAGAGAAAGAGAGCATGAGCAAGGGGGAGGAGCAGGGGGAGAAGCAGACTCCCCGCTGAGCAGGGAGCCCGATGCGGGGCTCAATCCCAGGACCCTGGGATCATGACCTGAGCCCAAGGCAGACACTTAACTGACTGAGCCACCCAGGTGCCCTAAAGTTAATTATATTTTTAAAAACTATTAGTAGGGACAAATCGATGTCATCTGCCACCTGATATGACACATGGAGGGCACTCCTTCATTTCAGTGGTATTCCTGCCAAAAATGCAAACCTAAACTGAATCATGAGGAAGGATCTCTGAGATCGGAAGACCATGTACAACATAACTGACCTTCACTCTTCAAAAACATCAAGGTCATGAAAGAAAAGGAAAGACTGAGGGACTCTTCCAGATCGAAGGAGACTAGAGAGACATGATGAACTAAATGCCACACGTGAACTTGAATATGATCCCGGAGCAGAAATAACAACAACAATTATTATTATTATTATTATTTTTTTTTTTTAAAGATTTTATTTATTTGACAGAGAGAGACACAGCGAGAGAGGGAACACAAGCAGGGAGAGTGGGAGAGGGAGAAGCAGGCTTCCCGTGGAGCAGGGAGCCCGATGCGGGGCTCGATCCCAGGACTCTGGAATCATGACCTGAGCCGAAGGCAGACGCTTAACGACTGAGCCACCCAGGTGCCCAACAATTATTATTTTTATGAAGACAACTGTCAAGACAGCTGACAAAATTTGAATGGGGTGTAGGAATCAGATGGTAGTATTGCATCAGTGTTAATTTTTTCTTTTAAGGGTCTTACTGTGGTTATGTAGAAAAGTGGCACTAAGTTTTTGGAAATACACAATGAAATATTTAAGGGTGAGGGGCATTACATTTGCAACTTACTCTCAAATGGTTCAGAAAAGTGTGTGCATGTGTGCGTGTGTGCGTGGCAAGAGAGGAAAAAAGCAAAGCGTAAAATGTTAACATTTGCGGAATCTGGGTAAAAGGTAAATGTGAAACCTTTGTTAGATTTTTGCAACTTTTCTACAAATCTGAAATTATTTTTTTTTAAAAACCCACTGAAGGGGCACCCGGCTGACTCCGTTGGTAGAACATGCAATGTTTGTTCTCAGGGTTGTGAGTTCGAGCCCCACTCTGGGCGTAGAGCCTACTTTTAAAAAAAAGTTAAAAAATCCAATAGGGGACTTTGCTGGAAGTTGATGTCATTTTCACCCACATTTCTATATTACAGGGTTCTGCTTCCCTCCACTTCTATAAATTATGTCAGAACGTGCCTGTTGCCGGTCTCCCCGCAGGTCCTCTCACAGGGACCTTTCCTTCCACAAAGGCCCTGCTGGGCGTTCACAGCCCCGTCTCCAGGCCTGTCCTGCGGGTTCTCCTCAGAAGATAGAGCAAATGAGGAACGAGCAATTTTGGTTTCTCCTTTTATAATTACATTACCATGTTTAAATGAGGTGCCCAGCCTTACTCTGTTCTTCCTGCTACAAAAATAAAGTCCCCTTTTGTGGTTCTGGGCATTTTCCAGAAGTCTCAGCTCAGTCCAGGCCTCAGCCCCCTGCCCATTCTCCCATGTCTGGGTCATTCCTGTCGCTTGAGCTATGTTCTGTGCCCTCTACTTCCCTCTTCTGCATTTGACCTTTACAATAGTTTTAAAAATAAAGTAGATCTCTCTCTTTTAATGTATCTAACATATAGATGCTCATTGTAGAAAAGCAGAAAGAAAACCACCACCCATTATTCAAATACTATAACCACTATTCCCATTTTGGTGTCTTTCTTTCTACTCTTTTCCCATTCATCTTTGCTTCTTCCCGGGATGTTGACATAAACATTTTCCATTTTATTACAAAGGCTTTGTAAACAGCATTTTCAAGAGCTATACAATAGCCTAGCACATAGGTTCAGCATCATTTACTTAACCTTCCTCCCATACAATCTGACATTTCAGTGTCATAGCTACTTTGTAGCTATTGTAAATAATGCCATAATGAACATCTCTGTGCACACTCCTTTTTCTGCACTTCAAACAAGTTATTTAGGCCAGGGGCACCTGGGTGGCTCAGTCGTTAAGCATCTGCCTTCGGCTCGGGTCATGGTCCCAGGGTCCTGGGATCGAGCCCCGCATCAGGCTCCCCTGCTCCACGGGAAGCCTGCTTCCCCCTCTCCCACTCTCCCTGCTTGTGTTCCCTCTCTCGCTGTGTCTCTCTCTGTCAAATAAATAAATAAAATCTTTAAAAAAAAAAAAAGTTATTTAGGCCAGAGCCTCCAAGAAATTGCTGGGAAAAAATTAGAAGTTATTAATATGTATGTTCCCTTTTAAAGAGTAAATCCAGACAGCTTGTTTTGCCCATCAGTATGCAAAACTTGGTGAATGGAAAAATATATAACAAGCTTGTTATACAATACAGTAATGTAGTTCACTTGGGGAGATAAAATTAATAATAGTCATTTATATTTGTGTAGCTCTTTGCACACTTTATCTCATTTGATTTGGGTAGTTCAGTGGTCTTGACAGGATAAGTATTATTCTCATTTAGAAATAATCATGCAAGAGCTCAATAAAGTATGAGATGTAAAGTATTAAATAGATGATAAAAACTGTTCCCAAGTGCATAGTGATATACGAAATGCTATTTGTATAATATTAAAATAGTGAAAAAGCAGGGCACCAAATTATATAGTGTGAAACTTACTGGACTATGTATGAGTATTTTATTTATTTATTTATTTTTAAAAGATTTTATTTATTTATTTATTTATTTATTTATTTGACACAGAGGGAGAGATAGTGAGAGCGGGAACACAAGCAGGGGGAGTGGGAGAGGGAGAAGCAGGCTTCCCGCCGAGCAAGGAGCCCGATGTGAGGCTCGATCCCAGGAACCTGGGATCATGACCTGAGCTGAAGGCAGACGCTCAACGACTGAGCCACCCAGGTGCCCCCCGTGTATGAGTATTTTAAAGAAGAAGAAGAAAAAAAAAAGAACGACGGGAAGGAAATACACCAAAATGCTGACAGTGATTATCTCTGATAGTAAGACGTTTAGTGGTTGTTATTTTTTCCTTTTAATTGACTTATATTTTCTGGATTTTCTATAATGGGTATCTAGAAATACTTGTAATGTGAAAATTAAAGGTTGGTAGAATGAAAAGCATGAGGAGAAAATGATATGATGCTACTCCTAAGTCAGAAGGGAGAGTGCTCGGGTGGTTGGCCATGGAGTGGATAGGATGGAGTTGGTTTGACAAAAGAGAAGAAGGCCTTTTATAGCTGGGAGTCTGAGAGAAGGCCAACCAGCAAGAAAAACAACATAAACAGAAGCACAGAGCCAGAATCTCAGAGTCAAACGGAATCTGAGTGTCAAAGACATTCTCTATTCCTAAAGCCACATTTTACAAGAACTAGTTGAGGCTCAGACTGGGGAAGTGATTTGCCGTGGCCAGGACACAGAAGTTAACAGCACAGAGATGGTCCTGTCTCCAAGAACGTGGGCCAGGACAGTGATGCAGCTGACTGGAGCAGGGGTAGCCTGAGCCATGGCAAGAGGGATTTGGGATGGACTCAAGAACATGACTACAAGAATCAAAGAGACATGAGAACCAAATACCAAGAGAAATTATACCTCTGCCCCCACTGGGTTCCAGAAATACACAACAGGCAGTCATTGTCGGCGTGTGCATGCGTGCGTGTCCGTGCTGGAGACAGAAGGCAGCTCTAGATGGTCTCTAGAAGCCCCTCCTTCCAGCAGTCTGTGATTTATAGATTCAAAGAACACCTAACAATAGACCACAAAGCCTTCCTTTTGCTGAGCCCTGCAAAGGTAGAAAACAAAGCTGCAATGATAGAGAGGCACGGGCGAGCAAATGGGAGCTGAATCCTAAGACATCCCTTCAGTTTCTTCTCAGACAAAAGACGTTCTTGTCCGCCTGAACAAATTACAAGGACACGAAATATGAAAATGAAAAATATTTACTTGTCTGAGGTAGACATTATTATCTTGTTTAAGATGTTCTTTCTACCTGTCTCAGAGCTCTAGAATTCTCTCCTGAGAAAAGCTACTGGAATCCACTGCATGGCCCAGGCACGGATGCCCAGCCTGGCTCAAGGGTTCCAGAACAACGGAACCAAGAGAGAAAGGATGCATTCGAGGAGGGGAGGAAATGGAACTAACTGGCAGCCTGCCTCTAGACTGGAAAACTAAGAGACAGTTTGTGTTGGAAAGTTCTTTGGGGGCAACTGGGGAGGAAGGAGTAATCACTGAAATGGTGCAACATTCCTCTTTGTCAAGAAAACCCACACAAAGACAGGATCAGGCCTGGCAGTGACCGGGAACCATCGTCACAACTTCTCAAAGCTGCCAAGATGGGAAATGGATTTTCCCAGTCATTAGGGACAAGTGCTCACACCATGACTCTCAGCCTTATTGGCGTCTCCCAGCAGTGACACTTGGGCCCATCTGCAGGGGCTGAGAGGGAAACGATTTTGGTCTCTGATGATCTTGGGATCTAATGGCCACACAGATAGAGATGAGAATGTTGGGTTGATTTTCTTTTCCGTCCCCTTCAGCACAGTTCAGGGAGACAGCTGACAGCTTGGTCCCTAAAAACCATCTGTATTAGATTCCTCAATCTACCTCCATCTATCAGCGCCTCACAGCATGATCTGACTGGTGACCACTAATGAGACACCCTTGAATACACATAGTCCCTGATCTAGTTCAGAAGCTGGACACAGGTGGGATTTGGTTGTGCTGAAGGGTGGAGCAGTGGAGGGGTGGGGTGGAGAGTAGAAGGGGGAGGTGCTGCCCCTAACCCTTTCACTTTTGGGTTTGCTTGAGATATTGAAAGGCAAATGTAGGAAACAAAAATGTGATATCACTCCCTACCTATCCAAGGTCCAGACAGCTCTCCCACATCCTGCCCATGGGGTTGCAGACTCGAGCAGTCTCAGAAATATTCCCTCAGCTGTAGCTGTTCTAGAGCACCACGGTTGAGAGTCTGGGCCCTGGAGATAGACCCTTGCTGCTCAAAGTGTGGTCCAGGGACTAGAAGCTGGGCATACCCAGTGAGCATGTTAGGAATGTAGCATCCTGGGCCCCATCCCAGACCTGCTGAATCAGACCCAGCATTTTAACAAGACCCTCAAGGGATCCAGTTGCACATTAAATTTTGAGAAGCTGCTATAGGGCTCTGTCACCTACTGGCTGTGGGGCCTTGAGTGAGTGACTTAACCTCTCTGAGCCTCAGTTTCCTCATCTGTAAAATAAGGACAGGAATATAATCCTTATAATAATCCTGAGAGTAAATAAGATAATCTATGAAAAGTGTTTTAGCACAGCAGCTGGTACATAATATGTGCTCAATAAAAAGCAGCCATAGGATCTTCACTACCCTATTAATTTACTGACTAAGTATCCCTCCATTCTTTTCTCCCCACACCACCACGCTAATCTGGAGCACTCCCATCTCTCATGGGACTCCTGCAGCAGCCTCCTAACTAGCCTACAGCTGGGCCCCCCTCCCGCCTCCTACACTGTTGTCTACACTGTAGCCAGGGTGATTATTCGAAATGCAAATGTACTCAGACCTCTACTCCACCCCCAACACACACTTAAACACTTCTTTGGGGTATAAAGATCAAACTCATCAAGCTCATCAAGCCCTGCAGATTTCCACGCACTCATGCCTCCAGCCTCAGTTTATCCTCCCTGTCTCTGCCTTAACCATGCCAGCTTTCCTTTTCAGTTCCTCAAAGAACCACGCCTCTTCCTGCCACAGGGCCTTTGCACATGATAGCACCTCTCCTTGGACCACTGCCCTCTCTTCTTTTTGCCTGGCAAATTCCACTCATCGTTCACATCTCGGTCCTAGGGAATCCTAGCCTCCTGGATCAAGTCAAATTCCCCTATTATGGAAGATCATCAAAGCCAGAATTTTATATTGATTGTGTGACTGTTTAATTAGTATCTATTTCTCCCCACCAGAACGTAGTCTCCATTGCTCACTATTGCTCCCCATCCCCTAGCAGAGTGCCTGGCACATAGAGGCCCTCCATGAATACATGTTGAATAAATGCCTAAGGATGGTGACAACACAGGGAAGCTCCCCTGGGCTGCTCATGTCATGAGGATCATGAAGAAAGGGCAATGCTGGGACAGAAACACCGACTGCCCAGTGGCTTTGACTCAGCAAGGATTTACCAAAGGCCCAACAATGGAAGAGCTCCAACTGTGAGGCCACAAGGGATAGCAAGAATGAGCAAGACACTCTCCTATGAGATACCTTTATGATCTTGGTACAGAGTCTGCAGCTGGACAAAAGGAGCTGATGGGGAAGATCACAAGCAAGTCTGAGGTCTGCCACTGCATTGAGATTGGCTCCCTGCCTGCAAAGTGAAGGCTCCTCCCCACTCCTCTATTCTGTCACCGACTGGGTGTGGGGGGAAGGACCGAGAGATGGGGTGTGGAGAACAGAGATGAATGACAGCAGGGAAGACCCCAGCTCATTTGTGAGTGAACTTCCAGGGGGAAATGGTTCAACAAGGCCCTCTGCAGGATTTTAGTACAAAACCCACCCATGTGCAGGCAGCTCTGCCATTTCCAAAGTGCTTTCCCTTCCTCATTTGAGCCGTATCGTCACCTGTGAGTGAGACAGGGTGGGTGTCATCACCCCCATTTTACAGAAAAAAGAAACTGCACTTCCACATACATACATTTATGGAACATATATCGTGTGCCAAACATGATAAGGGCTTTTGTGTGTATGAGCACATACAGTTTTCACCACGGCTCTGAAAGGCACTTTCGAGGAGGTGGCGACAAGATACAGGAGCTGAGAGCCTGGCTTTGGATCCCAGCTCTCCCCAGCTGTGTGTCCTTAGACAAGATACCTAACCTCTCTGTGCCTCAATGAGCTCATCTGTTTAAAAATACTGATACTGTTATGCTTACCCAGTGTTTCCCATGAGTCAAGAGTGATTTACACATTCATTTAATCCTCACGTTAACCTTATAACATTAGTATATCATTACCCCCATTCTCATATAAGGAAACCGAGGCACATGCCCCAGCGTCACAGCAAGTCAGTGGCAGAGCCAGGATTCAAACCCAGGCAGTCTGTGCTCTTGGCCACAGTCCTCTACCGCCTCTCATAGAGTGGACCAATTGCATAACTGCCTCAAATGGGTGCCACATGGATGAATCACAACACAAGGCACTCAGCGCAGTGTCCGGCACATGGGAGACTCCTGGTCAGCATTAGCACCTGGGACTGCCAGCCGCGGGGTCCAAGGGCATCATTTTCCTCCCATCAGGAAACAGGCCCAGAGTCACCTTCTCCACACCTCACATTAAGCAATATTGTCACTGACATCTCTGACACACACCTGTAATTCACCTCCTTCCCCACCCCCTCCCAGTCCCCCGTCCCTGAACATCAGCCAGTCTCCCTGCTTTCTCTCTCGCCCCACTTCCCCCCTCCTTTCTCCAACTGCTGGAGCTCATCCTTTACAAACATAAATCATTAAATGCCATTCTTCTGTGTGAGTGCCTCGGAGAGCCTCCCAAGGCTCCAGGCTTGAAAGGCCTGCTCTGGCCTCTCCCCAGAACCCTTCTCAATCTCTGTGTGTCCGCCACGGGGGCCTCTGGACAATGCCTCAAACGCATACAGCCCCGTCCTGCCTGGGGTAGGCAGATAATGGCCCCTGAGGTGCCATGTCCTAATCCCCAGAGCCTGTGAATATGTATGATAAAATGGAATCAAGGTTTCAGATGAAACTGAGCTTGCTAATCAGCTGACCTTGAGATGGGGGAGATTAGCCTGGATTATCCAGGTGGGTCGATGTACTCACAAGCGTCCTTAGAAGTAAAGGAGGAAGGCAGGAGAGTCAGTGTCCAAGTGGTGAAATGTGAAAAAGACTCCACTGGCCTTTGCTGGCTTTGAAGACGGCGGAAGGCGCCACGAGCCATGGAATGTAGGTGCCTCTGGAAGCTGGAAAAGGCAAGGGGATGGATTCTCCCCCAGAGCCTCCAGAAAGGAATGTAGTCTAACAATGAGACACATTTTCAACTTCAGACCTCCAGAACTGTAAGGGAATAAATCTGTATTGTTTCAAGTCACTGGGTTTGTGTGATTGTACTGTATAGGAGACGAAGCCACTACCTCAGGGCCTTTGCACTTCCCAATGAAGAACTGAATGAACAAACCACCAAATCTCCAAATGCACTTCCCTCTCCATCATGGCTCTTTTCTGCATAAGGACTTCCGATATTCTGGAGCATGGGTACCAGCATTCCGGAATTCACTGTTCTCCTGCAGCCCCTTGCTATCCATCAATGGTAATACTTAACACTTCAGCATGGTCATAATTTCTTTCAAGTCTGTCTCCCCTGCCCTTGAACTCTGTGACCTGTTCATCAAAACATCCCCAACCCCTAGCCCAGGAGCTGGCCGAAGAGAGGAAATCAACACAGCTCATGAGTAATAATAATGGTGCGTTACCTCTGTCATCCAGTAGCAGACGTGAGCTGAGCATTTACTGTGTGTTGAGCGCAGGTCTAGGCCCTTCACAAGCATTTCATCCAACACCAGCCCTGCGAGGTGGGCTACTGTTAGTACCCCTGTCTTACAGGATGATGCAGTAAGTCCTGGAGGGTTAGCTACCTTGCCTAAGGACACAGAGCAAACAGTGGCAGAGCCAGGCCATGGACGCAACAGGACAACTTGGAAGCCTGCACTCTTAACCACAACAGCACACCGCATCCCACCCAAGAACCCTCCCAGGTGAGATCAGCGGCTCCTTTTCCCAACACCTGGTGCTATGCAGAGTGGTAGAGCTGGTGTTTGAAGCTGGGGTCTGGCTGATTCAAAAGGCTATGTGTCCCTTCCATCCCCCCCCCCCCCCCCCGCCAGGCTGCTCCGCTGTCTAAAGAGTAAAGGAACAAAATGTTGAACTGGCACCTCCGGATGGCGTGCAGCACGCAGAGAATCAAACCGAGGACCAGCCTGCTGCCTAGTGCCTGGGCCGAGTGGCCCATCCTAAGGTCTGTTTCTCTTTGAAAACAAGAAACGTCCACATTCCTGAAGGCTCAGGCTGCTAGAAGAAATGGATGACCTGCTTTAAAGCTGCTCCAGCAGAGGCTAGAGCCTCTGGAAACATGAAAGAGGCAGAACCCGTTCTTTTGCCTAAATGTTAAGGGTTTTGTAAAAAGAAAGGGGAAGAAAAACAGATTTAAGTGAAAATAAGGAAAATACTGACATGAGCCCTGCACAGATCTTGACTAGATCGTGGAGAGAAATAATCCTGCTGCCACGTCTCCGAGGGAGATGACGCGACCTGAAATCTGGAGGTTCGGCCTAGATAACCACCTTCTAAAGACTGCTAGTGGCACCTCAGTGACAGCAAGGAGCCCAAGTGACCGATTTCAGGGCCTTTGGGGTTCACAGGAAGGCCCTCAGCCAAGGAGGATAACAAAAGCTCCAGGAGGGCAGGAGTCTTGTTTTCTAGCTGGTGACGCCATTTCTTGAGGACAAGCTCTGGGTGTAGAATCCCTGGGGCCCCCTCCTTAACACATCCATGTAGAACCACGTGGGGCCACCTACGTTCTCTGGTGATTCTTCTTGGGGCCCAAAGAGGACTGGTCTCAGAGATCCCAGTCCAGGACTCAAGAAGGAGGCCAGAGAACCACTGGACACCCAGAGATAGTGAAGGGCCTTGTTTCTTGTCCAGTAAAACAGTTTCAATCAAGGCTTGGAGAATGAACCAGTATTTACTACGTACCTCCATGTGCCAGTCCCTGAACCAGATATTATCGTATACTTTATCTCATTTAATCCTCCATGGCTACTCTGGGAAGCAGGTATCATGCCCATTTTATGGACAAGAAAACTGAGGTTCAGTAATTATTCCAAGTGTACACAGCCAAACCCAGGTCTGATTCCAACCTTTGCCTCTTCCTGTTCTTTCCTCAACCTCCCCTCCCCTGACACCATTCAGAAAATACGTATTGAGCCCCTACTATGTACCCTGTGTTCCTGCCACCACAGCTCCTACACCTGTGTGGGGAAACAGATAATAAGAAGGAAACAAGCAAGCCGGGTAATTTTGAATGGTGATAAGCACTATGAAGAAAAACCGAGCAAGGTGAGGGAATAGAGGGTGACTGAGTGGGTGGGGATGGTGGAGGAAAGCCCCCAAGATGGTAACTAAGCTGAGATCTTACTTAGTATCTGAAAAACAAAGCTCCTTCTGTTTTCCATGTGTAGCCTGAGAAATGCACTTGACTTTTCTTCCTCTTAGGTCTCCATCAGCAGATTCCAAAGTACATAGTTTCTTTTTTTGGCTAGAAAGACTTGCAAAACCCACTGATAAGGTTACCTGTTCACCTCAGAAGAGAAAATTCCAAAGCAGTAAACAGACCTGCTCAGCCTTATAAACACGGTATATGATTCGGGAGTTGGAGCTCATTCATCCTACCAAGCCAAGTAGCTGCCACCCCATAAGCTCTCTTTGAGTTTGCATTAATCAGACAGCTCAGCATAAGTTTTCTTTTCATTTCTCTAGGTCTGTGATGATGGATGACGTGGGGTGGCACTTCTGGATGCATAATAAGGGGTTGGTGGTGTTTTCTCACTCCCACAAAACTGAAATTCATGGGACACAGGACATTTTCCTTGACAGCACTGATCTGAAACCCTGTGTTCTTGAAAGGATTATTGCAGTCCTGTTATAAAAGATAACCTAATCACACGGGACAGAGTGATTTGATTTCAAAACCCTGCAAGAGAATACCAAAGAATAATTAACTATGAAAACCAAAACACGCTAATCTTGATGAGCTAATGGGATAGACTAGGAGAGAGAGAAAACTCATCTTCAGAGTTTCACAGATTCTTGAATGGTATGAACAATCAGAATCCAAGCTCACAGCAGGTCTTCAGCTGGCTGGATTTGTAGCTCTCTCCTCCCTCAAGTCCACACATCCCAAATAACTGGATTCACTTGCCCCTGCTCTGCTGCTCTGGCATCTAACAGGACCAGGATTTTCTGTCACCTAAGCTGCCTCCCGATCTGGGCTTCCTGCTGGGGCCTGGTAAACCAGCGGGCAAAACAGACCCTTTCACAGGAGGGAGACAAGCAGACTGATGGCCCGTGACAGGTGATCTGCTGAAACCTTCACAGAATTCCTCTTCCCTGTATTTGCTTTGGAGGTACAACTCTGGGTGATGGTGGCTCGCTGGGGCTCTTTCATAAATCTCAAAGACAGGCCCTTTCAGGCATTCCCTACAAAAGAAAGGCCTTGGTGAGATTTCTGTCACTGACAGCCATGTGTTCTGTATAAAGGAAAAACCATCATGTTTTCCCAATTCTGAGCACAATGGCTGAAAAAAAAAGTTACATAAAACGGTATCAGTTCAGCAGGCAGAGGCAGGGGTGGGGTGGGAGTGGGGGGCACAGGGGCAGGGGGAGGGTGAGGGGTCTTCTCCAGCTGCTGTTAATAAAATCAAACGTCTTGGGTGCCTTTTCTAAGGAGGGTGGCTTCTACTCAACCTGCTGACCTCAGAAGCTGCTCTCTTTGTGTCTCTTTCCGGGCAAGAGGAAGAAATGCCTCTTATTTTCACTGTGGATTTAGTGTTCTATTTATGCACCTGAGAAAGATGTGAGTAACCGTTCACGCTCAGATCTGACTCCGGGCCTGCCTGGTACCACTTAAAATGAATAAAAAGTATGAGCCTCATTATTTGGAATCCAAGGGTCCCCTCACAGATAGGAAGTCACTAAATGAGAAAGCTTCACTGGAGGAGGACAGAGGAGGGCAGGGATGGAAATGATGCGAAAGAGACAGAGAATGTCAATGCAAAAATGCTTTTTGAGTGATAAGCTGTGGCTATTTAAGCCATTAAAAGTTTAAACCCTCTTGAGGTCAGGGAAAGAACCAGAGGAAAATCAGAGGCACATTTCTTCTCTTCTTATGATAAACCCAGCAAAATTTTAAAATGCAAAGCATCTCTAAACAGCTATTTGATTAGTTTTTTTTTTTTTTTCCAACGAGGCTATGATAATTAGCAAATGCCGGGAAGATGAGATTTAAATATACCAATCAGTCCATCTCAAGAGTTTAGCAGAAACAACGTGGATGTAATTATCTTTAAGCGATAACCACTTTTGTGGGGTTACAGCCTTAACTGGAGATCTGAAACCCCACACATGACCTCTCCCCAGACCCGGAGCAGCTGCTTTCCCACTTAAAAAAAAAATAGCAATGCCAAGTGTTATCTGAAAATCCCACCAATGTGACCTTTAAGGAGAAGGATTTTGAGTACTTCTGGTGATAATGCTCCACCATTTCTTCCACTAATGGGGCATTTTCAAAACCAGCAGGGTGATGGAGATAACTTGACTTCATAGAGGCACAAACAGATTACCTGCAGTATCTAATGCCCTATTTTCTCCATCAGTGATCTCTTCTTGGGCTGGAAATCGTCAAAAACTTAAAGATTCACAACATCTCACGTCTGATGCCATCCGTAGGGATGTGCAAAATGGGTCCCTCAGTAAAGATTGGTCTGTAATTGGATAGAATGTTATCCGAAAGAGGAGAACAGTCAGCTGTTTAGGAACATCCGTCCGTCTTGCTACTGAGGCACGCCGCATCGTGAAGAACTACTCTGGTTAAAATGGAGTCTTTTTGAAGATTCAGGCTGTCGTCAGACCGGGTCCATTTTTCACGCCATAGACTGGGCTCCACTATCTCTCAAAATAGCTTTTTATAATATGGTGATAGCAAAGTGGCTAAGAGAGAGGAAGATTTCACTTCTTCAACCTGTAACTACAGAAACATGTGTGTCTGGGGCACAAAGTGATGTTACCAGGCAACGTGACAGAAATGAATAATATTGATAATCAATCCCATAGTAATAGCTTTTATAATTAAAGATTACTGCTAGTACAATAGATTCTAACACAAATGGGAATAATGGAGACACGGCCATCTCTCTGCCTCTTTGTCAGCAACTGTCCTCCTGCCTACACGTGGACCCTACGCTTCCACGGCACGGACCAAGTCTGTAATCAACCACCTGCCAGTGTTGGTGGCCATAACTCTAACCAGGCCAGCACTTTCTTCACTAAGTTCTTACAAGTGATAATTAAACCCGCCAGCCTTGCTTGTGAGGTCTGATCACAACTGAGCAGTACGTACATATGTTGACATGTCTAATAGTTATGGATTCTCAAAGAACCACTGGCTGGTGCCTGGGCTGCCAGCACTCTAATCATCAGGTAAGTATCTCCTTATGACAGTGCTTGAGTCATAGCCCCTGCCCCACGAGCCTTCACCTTTTCTTTTAATCTAACAACGCTTTGCAATTTCAGCTCCATCTATCAGGTGCTTCCATTGTCTGCTAATAGAGTTTACAGAATCTTATTCCCCAGTCTATAGCCAGAGCCAAGAAATCTTCCGTCATTCCTGTAAGTCCAAGAATGTTTCAGATGCACTCTAAACTGAACTTGAACTTCATCCACCATTGGCTGCCGACTTGAGAACCTGCCAGCAAGGGCTTTAATTCATAATTAGATGTTGGCTAGACAAATTACCTGCCAATGGTACCTTTGCCTACCACTACTGCACAAGAGAATAATGTTCAATGTGGGGATACATGGAAAGAGAGAGCTCTCCTGGGAGGAAGTGTTTTGCAAAATCTATTTCCTTGACAACTGTTCTCCAAACAAATGTTAGTACTGTAGGATTTTTTTCCCCATGGTTTTGAAATATTCTGGTGTCTAAAAATCAACATTGTCAAAGGCCCTAATGTGAAAAATAGGGATCAAAACAGAAGTAAAGAAAAAAAAAAAATCAAGCCTCCAGAGTTGAACATTTTAAAGGCCAGGGATTCACACTACCTTTTGCGTGTGGGTAGGTGGGTGGGTGGGTGGAGGGAGAGAGTAATGAGCAGAAGATGGGCAGCATTTAGAGGTACCACTAGGGTTCACTTAGTTACTCAGCACAAGTGACTACGGAGAAGAATGTGGAGGACAGACAGCCTGCAATGCTGGGCCCCTCTACCCAGAGCTGGAGGACTAACTTAGACTCCAGGGGGAGTGCAGCCTAGTCCCTGACCATCCCTTTCTGAGGATTAAAGAAGCTCCAAGAACAACCCAATCAGCCTCGGATTAGGTTATGTTCCTATAGAATCACACAATCTCTGATTCTCTGAGACAGGCCCAATTTCAAATATTCTGTCCCATTATTAGACAATGTGTCAGACACCATATTCTAAGTTTTTATTTGGAAAATGGTTTTGCGGCATTGGTGGGCCTCCTGATGTGGGCAGAACCATACTCCCAGTGCCAGGACAGAGCAATGGTCTCAAGAATGCTACCATCCTCGGCTCAAGCTGCCCCTTCTCCCCCTGATGACTTCAGTGGAATTATTAGCTCAATTCTAAACAGGTCGTGGCAGATCAGGACACTTTTTAACATATCCATTCACCCACACAATATTCCACATTAAGTACAGTCTATATGCCAAGAACCGTGCTAGATATTGGGGGCTCAGAGGAACAGGATGAGTGCCTATTATGGGGAATCATTTTTTAAAGCAGGTTCTTGATTTGGGGTTTATGGATGGAATTGGAATCCATGAGCCCCTTGAAACTGTACATAAAACTGTGCATGTGTGCACATACCATTAGCATTATTCTGGGGGAGGAGGGTTTATGCTTTTTATCAGATAAGCATAGGGGTGACTCAAGACAAGTTAAGGATCACAGAAAAGCTGTAACGCAAACTGCTGTGTTCTGTCACCAAGATCCACCCACAGAGAAGGGGTAAGGACAGGTTATGCAATGGAGGCGATGTTTGGGCAAGGTCTTGGCAAATGCAAGGGCTTGGCTTCGCCTGCCTGGAGTCAAAGAATGAAGGTTGCATCCTGCCAGCTCAAGCCTCTTCCTCCAGATGCCCTCTGGGCCGGTCACCCACACCAATCGCCCTCCTCCATGCTTCCTTCATCCACTTACTCAAGTTTTTCCCGAGCACCTACTTATGCAGGGCCCTGTGAGCAAGACAGACATGGGTCCCTGCCCTCCTGGAGCTGCCATTCTTGTAAGATAGACATCAATCAAATATAGAGATATATCATTACAAACTGGGATCAATGCTAAGTAGGGGGAGAATGGAGAAAGAGAATTGTTGCCTGTGGGGGCTGGATTCCAGAGAGATGGGCAAGGCTTCTGCGCTCACTGGCCAGCAATCTGGATTATAAACTGCCCCAGAAGTTTGAAAATGCTCAAGGGGAGAGACCACGGATCATTAGGCGTGGCAGCTCACGGAGCTTGCAAGCACCTGGCACTGGGGAGCACGTGTATTTGCTGAACAGATGAGTGGATCAGCAGGCTATCCTGTGCTGTTTCTTATATTAAATATTTTTCAGACCTTTCAGGCACACAGGTCTCATCTGAGATCTCCTTCAAGCCCACAGCACAGAGAACAGCTAAAAAATCATCCAACTCGGAGGATGCATCCCATCTCACAAACCCTCAAGAAACGGATTTTGCTTCCCTCTTATTGGCTTTCTCCCACAAAGCTACTTCAATATTCAATTCCGGGCCTTCGTTCAAGTTCCTAGCTGTTCACACAGGACTCTGCTCATACTCTGTCCTGGAACTGAGGTTCATCCCCCTCTGCGAAGGGTTGAAGAGCAGGACGTGGAGAAGGGGGAGCCTGTGCGTCAAAGCAGGGAAGAGTTTGAAAATGTATACTACGGAGTTGACACTGATTTTGTTTACTGTCTGTTTTGTTTACTGCTGTCACATAGTTCACACTAAATCCTTACTTGCTAAATGAGCCAGTGAATGAAAGGGGACTTGGACATGCCAGTCAGAGGCAGGCAGGTGGCAAAACACACAGGACATGCGGTAGAGCTGTACTAATGGTGTTTTGGCAAATGTGTCATTACCACAGGAGCTCTGCTGGGTATTTTCGCTTACCTTTAAGAGTGAGACAAAAATGAAGTAACAGAAAACAGACCAGAATTCCATTTGTCTGTCAAGACAGTAGCAGGTTCTTTGCTGAATTTGACAGCAGTTTATGAGAACTGGAAAAAGGTTATTTTCAATTTTTCGTGCTATTTACAATGATACACTTTAAGTTTACTCTGCATTATTAACATTTTCTCCACCACTTTCCTACGTCTAGACAATCATCTGAACAATAAATCAGATCCTGATTTATAGCCTTTGCTAGTTTCTGTGGTATAAACATTCCTACCACTGACTATTTCAAGCTACCAACATGATGTTAGGAAGAGATGTGCAGAAGAGCACCATTATATACAGATAAAGTAGATGCATGTCACCTCATGAGCACAGATGAGTAATAATGTAGTAAATTAATTAGGAAGTGAGGAGTTTTGAATATTGGCTACCTTTGCTTTTAATATACCTTAATTGTAAATTTATATAATTAATTTTTAAGTAATGGCTGTTTTGAACAATTCGCTCCCAAAATTTCTGAAAATTTAACAGTGGCTCTCCTGCTTCAGCTCTGGTACATCCCTGGGTGCACCCCACAGGCAGACCAAACCCTGCTTTGGGATCACAGGAGATTCAGCTGCAATGGACTCACCCAGGACTGTGCAACCATGTTTATACAACATGTAAGTTTTGTCATTTAAAAATAAAAAACAAAAACACAATTCTTTTGAATTATATTTGGGGCCTGCTAACCTCCCTGGATTTAGGGTTTCTAAGAACTATGCTGCAGCCCCACCCCGGGGCCTACTCAGTTCCCTGGAGGGAAGGGTGCCGCCTCTTGGAGGCCTCAAAAAAGATGTAGCCGGCACTGTGCTTTTTAGGTAGTGAAGTGCATATTATAGAAAACTGTGGCCTGAGGATCAAGCAGAAGCTCTGGCAGGTCAGCCAGAGAAGAGGTAATTCTAGGTCTGAGGGAGGGGTGGGAGGACAGAGCTGGGTGTGCTAAAGAGGTAGAACAATAAGCTTTGTTGACACCAGGGGGCATGGGGAGTGGGGAAAGGTCCCAGAAGACAAGGGATCTAGAACAAAATGGTCCTGACTTTGAACGCTGCCCAAGACAAGAAAATCCCCAACTCCAACTTCCTGAATCACATCTGAGCTCCATCTGGTAGCGGTTGTGATGAAACCAGGGACCATTCAGGCAAGTGGGTGACTTCACAGCTCAAGTCCCTTGTCAGGTGCTGGGAATAAGCACGCTTGACCCTGCCATGGCCTCCTGCTCTTCCTGACATTCCTCCCCTGGGCAGTGGGCTCAGGAACAATGTAGGGCATGCAGGGGAGAGGCAGGGAGGGCCAGCGTTGTTGGTGATGCTGCTGGTCAGGCCTGGAAGATGAGGTAACACATGGAATCAGTGCAGCTGCTCTCAGCTTCTTCACGGTCTGTGGAGAGTCAGTCTGATGGAATGGGTAGGTTGGGGTGAGCCAGGGAAAGGAGGGGCTGCGAGGGTCTGGGGAGGGGCTCAGAGGGCCCAGCCCAGCGTCCTTCTGCAGGGACAGTCACACCTGGGGTTTAGAAAACACCAGCATGGTGGGAATGGCAGGGCTGGGGCTGGCACAGAAAGTAGAGAGCACAACTCAGGACCCCAAGTCCCGCTAACTCTCCTGTTTGCCACACCATCTTGCACAGGCCCTCCCTGTGGGCCTCAGTTTTCTCATCCAGAGAAACAGCAACTGTGAGAATGATTCCCAAGATCAAAGGAGAGAAAGAGAAGGGGCTACAGAAGCTGTAACGGGCTGAGTAGATGGGAGGGAGCTCAGAGAAGAGGAAGAATTTTCCGAGGCAGGTTTGGAGGGGCTCACACCAACCCTTGGGTCAATCTCCTTCACTCCCATGAAACCTCCCCATTCATGCAGCCCTTATAGCCTATAGTTTGTGTATCCTATGATTAGGGCAGAATGGGATAACCAAGGGTCCCACTCTAGATTCACACTCTGGCTCTGTCACTTTCCGGCTGTATAACACTGGGCATGTTGCTTCACATCTCTGAGCCTCAGCTTCCTCAACTGTAACACAGGAGAACTATCATCTCTGTCTCCTGGAACCATCATGAAGATGAATAAACTATGGGAAAGGACCCCCCCACACACACACACTCTGGTAGTAGTCACCGAGTTGTGGCTTCAGATGACTAACACCTGCCAGGCCACCCAGAGGGAGACCAGATGTTCGTAGAGAGCAGGGGTGTGGTCTTGCTTAGACCATCAAGGCCTGGGGGGCTGGGAAGTGGGCATAGAGAACAGGGAGGAGCATAGCAGGGGCCTGGCTGTAATGCTCTGAAAGGGGGCAAGCCCTCAAAGTGGGCAGGTGTCCAGTCGGTGGGTCAGGCTCCATGTGTAGTCATCCACAGCCTAGAACTCATGTCCCTCATCACAGTACAGGGTGGGTGATTCACCATGCAAGTTACATGGGTGTATTTATTCTAGTAAGGATGACATCTAAAAGGCAGTGGTTAGCCGGTGATAACTTATTGAGGTCAAAGCCCCCGTGGCTAACAGGGCCTACCATGAGGTTACCAAGCTCCCCAGTCCTGCCTTCTTGTTCTTCTATGGCTTTTGCTGTATCAATCTCTTTTCTGTGTGTTTGTCAAAGGGCAGCCCCCAAGTCCCCAAATAGGACATAAATAGGACTGATGTACAATGAGCTACTACATTCTCAGCACCGGGAGTGTAAGGCCCTTAGCCTTAAAGTGACATATGAGTAGGAAATTATTTCTTGCTAAAGAATAATGAAGACATAAACTGCTGTGTGTATGGATGATTCACTAGAAGGTAAGCACCTCCAACCAAACACGGAAGGCGCCACCACTTCAAGCCTCGGGGCCTTGCTTCATCACTTTGTTCCTATACTTTGAGCAGCATCCCCCCATCTTTACCCCTGCCCTTATAACTGTTGCTTCTCCTTCTCCCCAACCTCTGGACAAAGGTACATGTTGAGGGCGGCTTTCTCAGTCTGAATGTTCCTTCACTCCTAGAAAATGGTTTCAGGACACAGAACTATCCAGCCAGGTCATGATACACAGGACCATGTCAGGCTCTCACTTAGAAGGTTGAAGGTCCTGGGATCCATTTTCCATCTGGATCCATGCACAAGACCTTTCCTCTGCTTGGTTACCACCCAGGTTGGCCTCTCGATCCACTCCCCCCCACCACCGCCACCTCTTTGACTCCTTTCTGATCAATGAATGTGAAGAGCAAGACGCCAGCGTGGGCATGACCAAACAAGTGTCTTCTCCTTCCATCTTCCACTTCCACCAGCACCTTCAAAGGAACCACTACAGTAAAGCAGACAGAAGCACAGCCGGACATACAGCAGAGAAACACACGTGGAATTACCTGCAGAAGGTAGAGACCCAGAAGGAATTTAACACTCAGGTTTGTTTATTCCAAATATGAAGCTGACCGTATCAAACTGGGCAAGTATTTCAGCTAATACTTTGGTGAAGGACTACGAAACTGGGAATCTCTAGACCTGGTAAGGGTGCCAAATGTACCTGCAGCTATGTTATGAAATGATATCTTTTAGAAGGACATGATAATCCCATCCTAAGACCCACATCGGCTTTGTAGGCAATCCTTTGGAGACACCCCCCACCACCCCCTCCCCTCCGAAAGAGGAAGCAGCTCATGCGGACCCCCAGTCCAGGCCCTGGGCTTGCTCTCCCACCCCCAGCTCCAGGGGAGCTATTTCATATCGTCAGGCTCAAGGACAAGAGTTTTGTTTGTTTGTTTGTTTAGGTCAAACTGCAACAGGAAAAATTGAGATTTCAGGGTAAGAGTGAATTTCTTTACATTGTCCTATTAACCCCTGGCACAAGTCCTTGAGGGAAAACTGGCATTTTCCAGAGGGTTTTAAAAAGGAAAAGATTTCAACCAATAGACTTGGAAATCAGTACCCCTGATATGAGGCTGACAACAGACCCAACGAGACAAACCAGGGGTTGAAGAGGGATGTGGGAGGAAGAGCCCACTTTTTTTAACCAGCCACCCTCTGCACCACACATCAATCATCTTCTGTCCCCAAGGGTCAGAGGAAAGAGCCAGAGAATGGTTTTCCATTTGTATTTGTCAAACTCAGTTCACTCCCTTGAAGTCAAGAAAAAAGATTTAAACTACGAGTATCAGTCAGCTCTGTGTAACTAAACTAGTCATTTGGTATTTGGAGAGCATCTGAGAATCGTAATTATGGAGGGGAGGAGAGGGTCATTTCCTCAGCTCGCCCACACCTTTCAGAAGGGGTGATTTTCACCCTGGAAGAGCAGCATTAGGTTCCCTCCCTAAGTTCCATGAAACACAGGAGCTGAGTGAGAGGCTGCAGTAGGAGGGAGACCTGGGGATCTAGTTTGGGCCCCACATTTTACAGATGAAACTCAGACCAGAGAAGTTAAAGGACTTGCCCAAGATCACAGAGTGGATTAATTCTTTAATCCATGACCTTTGGGGATGAAGTAGGTTGGAGCCCTCCATCAGAGATATGCTCTAAGTTTTGTTTTCTTTTTAAAATAGCCTAGCTCACAAGACAGTTTATTTCAAACCAATAAGGCGTTGCTTTGTTTTAAGGCATTTCAATTATCAGATGACAGCACGTGTTCTGGTGAACTCCACAGCACTTTGGAACCACAGAAAATTTACAGCCTAAACGTGAGCAGATTACACTGCACAGCATCTGCCATAAAGTCAGGTTTCCCAGTGCGGCCACACACAGGTTAAAAGCTTGCTTACATGGAGGCAAGAAAAGCTGCTTCAGCAGTGGCTATGTCCTGGGACGTGGGAGATGTTGGGGTGAGTATCCACCCACCCCATGGGACAGAGCTGCCTTAATGCAGAGTCTAGATCCAGCTCAACAGTCCCCCCCAAATAAAAGTCAGAGTTGTTTTTTTTTTACAAAGCCTTACCCTATGGAAGGAGTCAGGTGCCTCGTGAATCAGTATAACAGCCTGGGATCCCCTAAGATAACAATCTCTACATTAGACCTGGAAGTCTTGGATAGGTCCTCATTTGGAAAGGCAACTTCTAGTATCCCTGAGTACAAGGAATGAAAACAAAGGTTTCAGAGGGGCTAATCTGTCCACAGTTGCACAGCATATTAGTAAGAGATAAGTGATCCTAGGTTCTGGGCTGCAGGGCAGGAAGGGATAAAGGACTCAGGTTGATCTCTCTGGGTGATGCTGCTCCCCTACAATCCTTGTCTCCTTATCCAGAAGGGAACAGATCAGGGTTTCTCAGCCTCAGCACTATTGACACTTTGGGCTGGATAATTCTTCATTGTGGGGGGCTGCCCTGTGCACTGTCAAATGTTTAGCAATATCCCTGGCCTCTACCCACTGCAAAACCATCCCCAGTTGTGACAACCAAAAATATCTCCAGACATTGCCAAATGTCACCTGCAATTGGCTGGGGGGGGGGGGGGGTGGAGAGGGGGCATGTGGTACAAAATCACCCCAGTTGAGAACCACTAAGACAGATGGTGAGTTTCAGGGGCAGTCCCCACACTGTCATCCCAAATATGCCTCATCCCTTGCCGTCCAGGCAAGAGCTGGGCCACTCAGCAAATTTCCTGCTGGAGCCAGACTTGAGGGAAACTGAGGCCAGCCACAGCAGCCTAGTTCTGGAGAAAGCAGCTTAGCTGCTTACCCTCTCCAACATGGTCCCTAGCCCACGACACTGACAGCTGTTGGTTCCAAGAGAGTTCAGAAAAATTTGGACATCTGTGGAATTCCCACCTTAGAAGCCAGAGGACTGCATCCAGGGCAGGGGACAAGACATCTGATCAGAAGGCATTTGAAGGAAGGGCACACAGTAGTCACAACACAAAAAAGATGGTTTCCTATAAAAGCCCCTTAGAAAGCTGGGTAATTTTCAGGGGTCTCAGCAGAGAAGTTACAATAGGAGCTAATACTGATGAAACACCTACTATGTGCCAGGCACTGGGCTAAGCACTTTACGCGTATTCCAACCTCAAGGGTGGTTTCCATTATCACTCGTTGTGAGGAAACAGAAACTGAGGCAGCAGTTCCGTGACTTGCTTGAGGCACCCGGCTGCCCCCGCATGTCTCTGGGAGGACGCGCCTAAGCTCTGCTTCACGACAGCTCCTCACGAGGCCCTGGCCCTAGCTCCCAAGGCCCACTGGGGAAAAGATGGCATGGCTCGGGGCCGGCAGCAGCCTCGGTCTTTGCTGCCCAGCCACACGCCAGGCGCTGCCGGCCCCCGAGGCCCGTGCCGGGGCGGGCGCGGGGGGCCTTCCAGCCTGTGGGGCAGGACAGGCGGCCGCCAGCTGGAACAGAACTTGAGAACACATTAGCAGAGTCTCACTGCCCAGGAGAGTGCGGCTCCGCCACACTGAACAGACTTCTTTGGCAGCAAAGCAGTACTCGCAAGAGCCCCAGTGTCACTTAGAGAAGCCATTTGTTTCCCCTCAGCCACCAGGAAGGCAGCAGCTGTCCTGCAGCAGGAGCCTTTGGTGCTGCCCAAACCTCTTGCCAGAGGCCACAGGGGCCTTCCAGCCCTGACTCCTCTGGGAGCAGAGTGGCTACCAGTGTCCTTGGGAAGTGCCTGGAGGCCTGGGGGTCAGCCACTCAGACTCAGGCGTCGGGAGCTGCTGACGGGGCAAATCGGAAAGATAAAGCACTTGGCTTTGGGTAGCCATTGCTGGGAAGCAGGACGGGCCCTCCGGGTCTCCAAACTAGTCCGTGACCCCTGCTCAGGCCACAGCACGCAGGCGGCAGTGTCTTCCCTCCCCCTCAGGACCGCCCATAGCACTGATGTGGGACCACATCGCTAACACGTCTCAGATGGAACAGGACTTCATTGCTCTTCTAAATCCCACAATCCAGTAGTCTAAGGAAACGCCTGAAATAAACTTGATATAGCCCCCAAAAGCACAGATTTTCCCCATGGGGAACATCTCTCTTTTACGGACAGTTGACCTCAGGCCCCGGCCAGGGTGGGAATTAGAATGCACTCTACCAGGCCAGAAGGATCAGCTTGTGGTTAAAGGGTGAGCATGTTAATTCTGGGCAACCTGCTCAGTGACAAGAGCCAGAGGAACACACACTAGTCTCTCCCTGCAGAGAGCACCTTACTTGAAGATACGGAGTTTCGCCTTGGATCACTGCCCCACAGACACAGAAGGGTCAGGCACTGCCTTCAGGAGCCGTGTCCACAGTGCTGGGCATGTGCTGCCCTTTCCACATGCTGGGAGGCTGCTCACAAGTGACAAGGGCAGAAGAGGAGCAGGAATCTGTCCAATTCAAAGGACCTGTAGGGCAACGAGCAGCCTGGAGCTGGCCCCTCCTGGCCCCAGGAAGGCAGTGAGCTCAGCGAGAAGCTTAAAGTACAGCTGAAGAGCCCAGCACGCTCAGGGTCCGGGCCTGGAAGAACCAAGAACCCTCTCATCCCTCCAACTGGGCAGTCTGTCTTTCTGGCCAGCTGGGC
Organism: Neomonachus schauinslandi; assembly: GCF_002201575.2. Taxonomy (NCBI): domain Eukaryota; kingdom Metazoa; phylum Chordata; class Mammalia; order Carnivora; family Phocidae; genus Neomonachus; species Neomonachus schauinslandi. Next base: position 18,640,983 of record NC_058406.1, on the reverse strand, counting down.
CTGGTTACCAGTAGAAGTCTCTGGCAAGGGCTAGTCTGTGCTTTCCTCTGGGACACTCTAGAAGACTCAGCAGTGGCCAGGCCCTTGGTTCTTGGCATCCACTGATTTCTAGAATGTTTGCTCATTAATTGGTGGACTCCACTCTGAGTGTGCAGTAGGTGGACTCTCTCCAGAACCAAGCTTCCCTCCCCAACTCGTCCTGCGGGCATCACTGCCTTTCTCCCTTTCTCCTAAGCCAATCCCCTCCAGGTCTCTTCTGAGGGGTTCTTATTTACTAAACGAACAAGTTGAAAAATAAGTTTAGAAATAAGCTCGGATAAGAGCAATAAAGCTTCCCTTTAACCTGTGCCATCAAAACTGATTTGAAATAGGAGAGCCAGATTTTCCAGGTGAGAATTACAGGGTTTGTGGATTAGGAAGGCAACCGAGTCTCCTTTATTTTTCTTCTATAAGAACTAAATTGATACTTACTTGCACAAGCCAAGAGCAAAAAGCGGCAGTGAGCTCTCCTAACAGACATTTAACCATTCAAATGTGGCAGATTTATCAGAGCCTAAAATGGCACAGAAGGAAAATTCAGAACATTCTACATCAGAGATAAGTTCTATATGGTCCCAAATAGAGTTTCCTATTGTTAAAAGTCCCTGTCCCTTGCTGAAGGGGAGATTTGGTTAGGCCACAGAGTTAAAGCAGGCAACGTCTGACCTGGTCTCTTGAGGGAGAGGTCATGAGCTCCCAATAGAGGCCCCAAAATAAGCTCAGAAGCAACCACAGAAGTAGCCTGGAGCAGCGGCTGCCTGCAGAGCTGGACAGGTTCCTCAGAGGCCCCAGCATGGTGAGCACTGGCCACTGACTTGGTAACAAAAGGCTCCAAACCCCTACAGAGTTTCTGGTTGGAATCCCCTCAGCTCATGGTCCGACATACATATCATTGACAAGGTCACAGGCAGCAATGAGCCACTTGACTCGTCATCCATCCCTTGATAGCAGGAGAAATATGTTGGCTAAGAAACAATGCTGAGAACCTCATTTATAAAAGCAAGATCTGTCTCATGGCAGGAAAGACCTGCTTCACACCCAAGGTAAGTGGAGATCCAATAGGATCCTGTCAGGACTGCAGATTTGAGTACTTGGGGGGCCGGCAGCACACATACCCTCTGCTCTTTTAAGTCAGAAGCTGGTTCTGTCCTACCAGTTTGGCAACACAGCTTGGCTAGTGGCAAACGGTCTTTGGGAAGCTAGTACGGCCATGAGCAAGATGGAGCATCCTAGGATTTTCAACATTAAAAGCAACAAGGCACGGGGCGCCTGGGGGGCTCAGCCGTTAAGCGTCTGCCTTCGGCTCAGGTCATGATCCCAGGGTCCTGGGATGGAGCCCCACATCGGGCTCCCTGCTAGGTGGGAAGCCTGCTTCTCCCTCTCCCCCTCCTCCTGCTTGTGTTCCCTCTCTCGCTGTGTCTCTCTCTGTCAAATAAATAAATAAAATCTTAAAAAAAAAAAAAAGCAACAAGGCTGGAATATGTTCAACCTCTGGAGTTCACCTTATGATACTGGACAGGAACCAGATGCTTCTATCAGATGCAGGGCAGCTGGAGCACAGCAACAAGCAGGCTCTCAGAACCCAAGGAACCAAGAAGTCCCCTTGGAGTCCAGCATTCTGGAACCCTCCAGCCCAAGAGCCACATGTGTGTTGGATGCCAGGAACAGAAACATGCATATGGGTGAACTGGCCTCTGAGCCCTGAAACCGTCTCTTACCTGTGAAATGACAGCAAAGCTTCACAGGCCAAAGAGGACTGTGGAGAAATCCAGAGCAACTGAGAATAGAAATGACAGGTTCCTAGGGCAGGTGTGCAGGACAAGATGCTAAGGTCCCCACCTTAGAGCTTGCCACTGGTGAACTATAGTAGACCCATCAGCTTTGACTTTAGAACCAATAAGAACAGCAACCCAGCTCCAAAACTGGGAAATCCTGTGAACCCCATGTCCTAGTCAAAGGATCAGCCAATACGGATCAAGGATAACCTCTGATATTGCCAGTAAAGTCCAGAAATACAATGACTTCTTTGTTCATAGATAGGATCAATAAAGAAAGTTGACAGGATAGGGGCACCTGGGTGACTCAGTCGGTTAAGTGGCTGCCTTCGGCTCAGGTCATGATCCCAGGGTCCTGGGATCGAGCCCCACGTCAGGCTCCCTGCTCAGCAGAGAGCCTGCTTCTCCCTCTCCCTCTGCCTGCCGCTCTGCCTGCTTGTGTTCTCTATCTCTGTCAAATAAATAAATAAAATCTTAAAAAAAAAAAAAAAAAGGAAAGAAAGTTGACAGGACAGAGATGAAAAGAGGGCAAGATGAGGCAGAAGCAGGAAGACATTCAGTCAGATTTAGGTCTCTGAGGTTCTTCTCCATCTTTCCCTCACTCTGTGGATTCATACCACTAGTGGGAAAATTTGGGGGATTTCTGACATTCAAAAGGTGCTTTAGTATTAGCACTCTCTGTATGCTGTCATATCGTGCATTTGTCACAAAGACAAAAACCGAAGCTCAGGGTCTCTGGTGGAAAATGTCGAGCATCTTCTGAAGACCTGCACAGCCTGCACCGTCTACAAAGAGGCTGGTGCCAAGAGCTCTTCTGAGACTTGAGTGTTCATGAGTGGCATGTGCTAGACGGTCTAGGAAGGTGCACTTTCTAAGCTAGGTGAAAACTCAAATCAGGAGTCCTGGCATCCTTCCTGGGATGTGCCTGGCATAGAGGTTAAGAACAATCCTTGTGGAGTTCCTGAGGAAACGCAGCATGCTGATTTGGCTTCCAGCACTAGGTTGTTGACAGGAAGTAGGAGATAGGTAGTCAGGGAAGAATGACAGTTTGGGGATTCATGTGATGACAATTAGCCAAGTTCTGCTCTGCTTCTCTTTACAAAGAAAACTTCCCTTCTCTTTGCTCTTGGAATGCCATGTTAGAGGAGAGACATTTCCATGGCAACCTCATACACATTTAGTGATGTGTCACTAAATTTGTATGTGCACAAAGGCACATTAGGAGACTTTTTGAATGTGGCAAGAGAAATAGATTTTCATAATTGAATGTTGCCCTCAAGTAGGGTTTACCATTTGCTGAAACCAGGGCTGCAGCAGGAGATGCTAACTCAGCCTCATCAGAACTGAGGCTCGACCCAAAAATCTCAGCCGACTTGAGCTGAGGGCTGTTTCTTTGGGAGGCTGCTGCCCAGAAAGGGGCTCAGACAGATGGGGGCACAGCCGGGGGCCAAGATGGCCTTGGCAGAGACAGAGAAAACAGATCTATCTCACGTCTGACCAGAGCCTGGGGAGAAAGAAAGCTACGTGTGTAAGAAACAGACATGATCCTGATCGCTTCCCAGGTTCTCAGCACCACCACGTGACCCCAAGACTATCATCCATCCTAACAAAGAGCATGTTGGAAAAGATTAGCACCAATATCAGATAGTTCCCCTCAAGAAGTGGAACACAAGAAAAAGAATGCTGAATCTACAGCCAGAAGTCCCAGGTGTGTGTCCTAGTTCTGTCTCTTCCTAATCATGCAACTCTGAAAGCCATTCTTTTTCTAAGCCTCAATCTGTAAACTGGGAACAAGCTTCCCGATTACCAGATGCTTCTAGGAGGCAGTGAATGTAGAAGCATCACAATGAAACTGTAACACTGATAAATCATAACATTGTAAGGTGGCACTGACTTGGCCCAGGTAGGCCAAGATGCAGTCTGGGCTCCCGAAGCTTGGGTATGGTAAAGGAGCCACCCCAACCCTGCCTGTGCTGAGCTGGGGCTGCTGTTGGCTTTTCTGGTCCTCCCCAGCCCCACCACACCTACTCTCGGTCCTAAGCCAATCAGTACAGAGGCCAGAAGGCCTGAGCGTCACATCATATATACATTTAACTTGCAGATATTTGATTCTATCTGCCACCTCTTCCCCCAATGTCTTTATTTTCCCTATTGTTCTTTTCTCAAGGAAACTAGGCCTTGACCTCCATTGCCCCAAGGAAAGAGAAGCCTACCACTGAAGAGCAAACAAAGGAAGCTAAATTTTGGCTTTTGAACTTCCAAAGGTCAGGGTCCTAGTAATGAGAGATTTTCAAGGATACTTTTGACCATAAGTGATTTCACCTCACATGCTTTATTCAGAACCTAACCCCACGTAGAGGGCAACCAGCGGCCTCTGCCTCAGGAAAGGGGCATTGCTTTAGGGTAAAACATGGTCCCTCCACGCTGGAACCCAGTGAAGTACTCCCATCCACCATCACACACTCCTCCCCGCAACAGCCTCATCTGTGGGCTGGGCTTGGCTCTCTAACCCGACACCCCGCCCCCTCCCCCCCCCAGTGAGGCCATTCTCTGCCACCATCCCAGGCTCAGCCCACAAACACCTCCCAGATCAGCCCTCCCAAGTTGACCACATGGTCCTTCTCTGCCCACGTCACTGCCCCTCATGCCGCTGGTAAGAATCTAAGACAGTACAGCCACCGTGGAAGTCTGTGGAAGCTCCTCATTAAGTTCAACGTAGCACTGTCACGTGACCCAGTAATTCTACTCCTAGGTAGGGACCCAAAAGAACTGAGAACAGAGGTCCACCCAAAAACATGTACTCAGATGTTCATAGAAGCATTATTCATAATAGCCAAAAGGTAGAACTATCCCAATGTCCATCGACAGGTGAATGGATAAACAAAATGTGGTGTACTCATACAAGGGAACATTATTCCGAAATGAATAAAAGAAATGAAACTGACACATGTTACCACATGGACGAACCTTCACGTCATAAGACCACACGGTGTATGATTCCACTTACATAAAATATCCAGACTAGAAAAATCCATAGAAACAGAAAGTGGGTTAGTGGTTTCCAGGGGCTGAGGTCAGGAAGGAAGTGGGAAGTGGCTGCTCAAAGGGTAGCAGGTTTCCACTTGGAGTGATGAAAAACTTCTGGAACTAGCCAGTGGTGATAATCACATAATACTGTGAATGTACTTAATGCTACTGAATTGTACACTTTAACATGCTTAAAATAATAAATTTTATGTTATGTGTATTTTACCCACAATTTTTTTTTAAAAGTCACCTCATGTAACAGTCTGTGCAATTCCTTGGTGCCACCCAGGTAGCCTCTGTAGCCTCGCTAATGCAAGACTGCAGTCTCCAGAGCTCTGGGACTGGAGAGGGGGTGCTGGCTGGGGCAGAAGGTCCAGGCCCAGTGGGGGCTGGCACTGCATGGAGGTACAGAGCCAGGAAGTTGGACGCTTTTCAACTTAGCTGGTGGGGCTGCTCCAACATCAATCAACACTGTAAGGATGAGCAGGGACGAACAGGAACTCATTTTAGCTTTCGTCCCCTCCCTGAGGAGGCTGAGCAACCCAACACAGACTGTCACTGAAAATGCAGTGACAGAGGGGAGAAAGACACCACATGCTTTTCAGTCCTGCGATGAGAAACTGGAATGGACTAGCACTGGCCACGTCGCACCTGTTACCCCAGGGGGCGAACAGACCTACGTATTCCAACTTCAAGATGCTCAAACCACTACAGGAAAACTTAGAGCAATTCGGGCAAGACAGAAAAAGCCGCGGCTACCTCATGGCCTCAAGGCAGGGCTGCTTTGGCCCTGGAGCTTTCGGGTTTCTTCTAGACACAGTCTGGCTGAGGAGCCTGTTTTCAGTCCTGGGCTGCGGCCAGAAAGCAGGGCAGCTTCTGCAGCTCACACATCATGAGAAAATCTGGAAGGGTGTCCAGGGTGACAAAGCCACACAGAGGTTCCTTGGATGGCAGTTTCTTAGGGACCCTCCCCGTTCTATGGCCAGTGGCTCGGTTTCAAGAGAGCCCTTCCTCTGGAAGGGAGGCTTCCAGCCACAAGCTGAGAAGAATGTATCTCTTTGGCTACTGCCTGCTTGTGGTCACTGAGAAAAGACAAAATGTATCTTCACTACTCCACAGTGTCTTCCTTTCCTGGACAGCAATGAAGATTAAACTATGCCTTCTCCCTCCACGCGTGGCCTCCTCCTACTGATGAGCTGGCCTGAGAATCTTTAGCGCAAGGCCAGGCCAGAGACGCACACACCCTATTTCCAGAAAGGAGGTGGAGGAGTGGCTCTGCATGCTCTTCCGGGACAAGGAGTAAGCTACAGGGCTGGGCACGCTCAGCACCAGGCCAGCAGAAGAGTCCACTCAGAGCACCCAGCTCTTCTTAACAGAGGTCTGAAGGTGAGTCCTGATAAACCGTGAGAAAACAAAGGGGAGAAACAGACTAATCCTTGATTCCAGCAAGGAAGGCCAGCCGAAGAGTTTGCAGCCAGTAGCTGGGCAGGGGTGAGGAGGAGAGGAAATGAAGGGCTGGCCTCTCAGAAGAGGACACAGCCCAGCAAGCCTGCCTGAGCCTGGGAGCTACTCCCAGGGCTTGGTGGGCAGCCAGGTATGGCAGAACCAGCTGGAAAAGGAAGGCAGGATGTGGCTCTCTTGGTCCCTCTACCACCTGACTCTACCTTCTCCCCAAATCTCGGTTTCTTCTTTAAACACGGGTGCTCCCAAAGTTTTCCTTGAATGGCTTTGCACTCCAGCTTTCGATCCCTGCCATGCCACACTGTGACTTCGAAATCAGCATCTCCTGTGCCATCACCCCCAGTCCCAAACCCGTATTTCCAACCACCCACCGGATGTGTCCACCTCAATTTCACAAGCATATCGTTTTATCATGCCTAGAACTCAACTTCTCTCCCCTCCCAGGATTTCTCACTGTCCCCACTCCCCGATGTCCCCATCTACCCCAGGTAGAAACCCTGGGCATTCCACATTTCACCTACATTCACACCTCCGACCCCTCCCCAGGTCCAGCACATGAGGCAGCCTGCGATCCTGCAAGCCCACCACTCCTGGTATTCTCCACATTTGCCCGGAATGCTCTCCTTTTCCCCAGGCTGATGTCAAATTAATGGGACTCCCCAGTCCTTTATTCACCCCTTTATTTGGACACCTCCATGGTGCCACAACTGTGTACACATCCACCGCACCCTGGCTAGATGTTCTACTCCCGAGAGCAGAGCCGCATCTCTGCATCCTCAGCATCCCAGGCACCGCTTGGCGTGCAGTGAGAACAAGGTAAGTTCTCTGAAGAAGTTGCATTGAACAAAACAGATCAGCAGCAGGTAGTTAATATTCCTCTCACTGCATATCAGTTCAACTACATTATTTCATAAAGTCTGGGTTGGACCTGTCTGACAACTAGATTTCCAACACGAATCAGCTCTGCAAATTCCAGCAGTCACATAAAGGCAATTTCTAGAACAAAAAAGAGGGGGGGGGGAACCCAGCAGCTAATAAAAAGGGAGGACTGAGAATTGCATTAAGAGGGGAGGGGAGGTCAGGCCCGGAAATGCCCAGTCCCTCTCCAACCTAGGAATGGCACTCACCAGAAGAACCGGCAGAGATGGACCCATGCAGAAATGCCTCAGCATCTAATTAAACATTTTAGACTCCACTGCACACGAGAAGGAAACCTACGTCCCCCATGGAACCCTGACAAATGAGTCGTTTCCAACCAATCTATCACCATAGCATCTGGGTACCTCAGGAAGATGAAAATAAGACCAATACATAAATGCAAACCAATATACAAACAATCATGTCCCCACACAGGCCTCCACAAAGCCCCAGCCACAGCTATCTGCCAAGTTCCATCCCCATCACTGCTTCCTGCAGCCAGAGGCCTCTGAGTAAGCACGGCTTAACAGAAGATCTAACAACAGAAGGAGATGTCTTCTCTGAAGTCTGCATCTCCATTAATGCTCCTATGCTAAATGTCCACCCCTGGAAGCTGGAATGAAATAAGACTGGGACAAATAGGACTTGTTTTATATGCCGTTTCAGCCAAAGAATTTGCTAGAAATAGTTGGGACAGATTGAAGAAACAGGGCAATCTATAGCACAGGTGGACAGTTCCAAGGTTTCTTGCGTGGAAACAGAGCTCGCAAGAGGACTGTCAGGGACACTCACACTGCTTTGTAGCTATTCTCACCTTGTGCAGCTTCCACCAGAGGAGGCCTGGGTAGAGTCGATCTGATAACCCAGGACAGTAATTCTCAGATTAAGTCACATCTAGCACCTGGCAGGGCAGAGAGGGTCCGAAATTGTAGACCCGGCTGCTGGGAGTCCGAACGCTGGGGGCTGGGTTCAGCTTTTCACTTCTTCAATATCTTCTTTTTCCTGAGCATCTGTTACTCGATGTTAAGGCCCAAACAGCAATGTGAAAAGGCGGCTCTGTTAACTGGAAAGGGGAAGAGTGGCCATAGGCAGGAGGGCGATGGTCTTTTGGGAAATCTACTTCTGGACAAGCAAATATTTCCAACCCAGATGTTTATGTCCTACCTGCTTCCCAAAAAAGGATTTAGGTGGGACAGGCAAATATTACGCAGCTAACGAATGTTTCCTCCCTTCTATGCATCTATATATGGTGGGAAGTGATTCAGACCCATAACAATATTACACCATAAAACTCCTGAAAGCCAGAGATCCATCGTTGCCTTTCCTTCAGCTCATATAGCCTTCAGTGTATAACTGAAGCTCAATAGATAGTTGGTGTTTTCAATGTTTTTTCTTAAAGTTTTAATAAATTCATGGCTTCTCTTGATCGTGTTAACAGTATAAACTGGAAAAGTCAGTTTTAATTGAGTCCTTTCCTCAGCTCATTTTTTCCTTATCTGAAGATAAGGAAAGGAGGACTGGCTGAAGTCTGAATAAATATGGAAAATTTCCAACCTCTCCCATAAGTGGGTAAAAGGGAAATAAAGCCAGAAAGGAGACACAGCCTACATGAAGACAAAGCTGCCATAGGTGTGTGCGAAAGCATGGCTGCACATTAGAACCACCTGGAAGTTTTTAAACATCCCAGTGTTCAGGCTGCACCCAAGACCAATTAAATCAAACTCTCTGGAAGAGGAACTCGGGTGTCAGTATTTACTAAAATCCCCGATGGGGTTCCAGACTGTAATAAAGGTTAGAACCCCTGTTCTAAAGATTCACTACACCAGTTCTTTTGATACCTACCAAGACTGACAATTTCTACTTCATTCCATCCCAAAGTGAAAGCTTTTCCTCTAAATTATCACCCACAAGCCTTTAGATGATATAATAGAACGAATGTCAACCAAAGTGGCAGGAGAGCAGGTTTATATCATATATCAGCGTTTAAACTGGCAGGGCCTGAAGGTGGTGGCCTGCCTTTTCAGTGTCTCCATTCTCTCAGCTATAAAATGGGATTATAGTCCATGCCCTATCTGCCACAGGCTATGCTGGGGATCAGCTAAACTCTTAAGGGAAGAAACTCCCAGAAGGAGTTTTTGATCTCATCTCTCCAGGAGGAAGTGGGCATCATCCCAGCCCAACCCCCACTCCCCTCCAAAGCAGACCCCCCCCCCCCCCCCGTGGATTCTCCCTGGGGATTTAAATGCCAGGGGGTGGTACAGAGGCCAGAGAGTCAGAAACCCTTTTTATAACATGCAAGATGACTTCAAATACCAGGGCTGGAAACCTGGAACTCTGCTCCCACTGCTGCCGAGCTTAAGAGCACTTTATTCAGAGCACAGAGAATCTTATTATGCTTTAATCTAATTCAGTGCCTAATCACAGGAAATGTCTAATATTGTTTGTCTCCCTCAGCCCCATCTGGACAGACACTACTCTGGTACCATTCTTAGCTACTGAAGGATCAATAACCAGACAGACCTCCTAGCATGATTGTAAGGAGGCTATTACCTCTGAAAGTACATCAGTGTGAAATCTCTGCCCCTTACATAATTATACATCCAAGAAGCCCTGTATCTGAAAATCCTAGAGAAGTCTCTAGACGGAGCTGCTATTTCTCTGTCTAAAGATGAAACTTTCTCTATAAAGGGTTTTCTCATACTCCAAAGTAACAACATTGGTTATATTTTATAGGCTGCTCTCTAAAAGGCCCAGCTCTGAAAGAAACCAAAATCTTCTTTCCTCATTCTTTTTTTTTTTTTTAAGATTTTATTTATTTATTTATTTATTTGACAGAGACAGAGACAGTGAGAGAGGAAACACAAGCAGGGGGAGTGGGAGGGGGAGAAGCAGGCTTCCCGCCGGACGAGCAGGGAGCCCTACACAGGGCTGGATCCCAGGACCCTGGGATCATGACCTGAGCCAAAGGCAGACGCTTAAGGACTGAGCTACCCAGGCACCCCTCCCCATTGATTCTTATAATTAAAAACCAAGGCAACTCCAGAGCTCTGTAAGTTATGTGACAGACATGGAGAATGGCTTCTGGGAGAGCTGGAAAGGAGAAAGATTTGCTGATTTAGGTCAAGAACACAAGTACAGAAAAAACAAAAATGGTGCTGAAATGTCTTCCCAGGAGATCAGCATTTACTTGGCAAAGTTTTGGTTTAACCTCTGAAAAGCTCACTCCAGGAGTGAAAATGGGGGAGAGGGATCTTAAATAAGTGATTTATAACTTTTATTCAACACCCCACTCATTCCAAAGGAGACAAATAAAGTTAGGGGTAGCCTTAGCTATAAAATACTATCTTTACTCCACATTAACTTTATTGAATAAGGGGAAATAAGAGATCAGATCTCACAGAATGCACTTTGGAAATCCTTCATCCATGTGTATTTAGCTTTCTTCTGATCAGTAATTCAGTAATGTGGCCTACGTGAACAGTTCTTTTTTTTTTTTTTTTAATGTGGGCATTTACAAAACAAGGTTTAAGAAGTAGTCATTAGACTTAAGTTAAGGAGCCAGAGAAAATATTTGACAGGTCAAATCCTGGGAAGAAAGGGACACTAATGGAGGCTGCTGGAACATGAAGATACTAAGAAATATTTCTTGTAACATCTAAAAACAGAGGAGCAAAAAATGCACAAATAGTTTAAGATCACATCAACCAAAAATTAGGAGCCCTTGAGAACTGTTGTCTTTACTTAGGATATAGATTCGATACAAAATTATATTTCATGTACCCAATATCAATAACCAAAAATAAATAAGAATCTTTAAATATCTAGACTGCACTAAAATATGTACATTAAAGTTCACGCAGTTGATTCAGGAGTCTTTAGAAACCTACTCAAAGTGTTCATTTGTATGTTACATAATGCTAACTTATAGAAGCTATATTGAATGGTTTCCTGGCCAAATATAGGTTAGAACATCACAAAATAGGAAAAGTAGAAAATAAAGCAGCCAGAGCAGGTAGCCTGATAGCTACAGAAAGAGGGGAGAAAGACTGCATAAAAGCAGATGAAGCTAGAATCTTAAAAAAGTAGGATTCACAATGTTTTGCACAGATTTTTTTTTTTAAATGAGTAGACACATGAAGATGTATTTAAAAAAAAAAAAATATGTGAATCAGGAGATAAAACAGTCAATAAGTACAGACCCAATGATGAGAAAGATTTTGGAAATAGCCAAAAAGACTTTTTGAAAAAATATTATAAATATGCCTTAGAAATTAAAGAAAAATATGGAGACAATAAATGAACAGACTGGAAATATCAGAGAAACAAAAACAATGGAAAAGGTCCAGGTGGAAATTCTAGATGTAAAAAAATACCTGAAATAAAAAATTCACTGGGTAGGCTTAACAATCAATTGGACACTACCGAAAAGTGCAGTGAACCTGAAGATATGTTCATATAAACTATCTACATCAAAGCATAGAGAGAAAGCCTGAAAAGAAATAAAGAAATTCAGTGACTGTAAAAAAAATATCCAGCAATCTAACTCATAAGTAACTGGAGCTCTAAAAGAAAAGAAGATAGATTGGGCCAGAAAAAAATACTGAAGAAATATGAGCCAAAATTTTTCCAAACCTGATGAAAAAATATTAACTCACGGACACAAGAAGCTCAATAAACCCCAAGAAAAATAACAATGACATCCACATCTAGGCACATCGTAGTTAAATTGCTGAATATGAAAGATAACATCTTAGTAGCATGCAAAGGGAGGGGAAATATATTATATGCAGGGGAATATACTCTAACTTCTCATCAGAAACAATGAAAGCTATAAGACAATGAGTCTTTCATTAAAGAAAAATAAAAGTCAACTTAAAATTCTATATCCAGCAAAAAATATCCTTTTAAAATGAAGGCAAAATAGACAAAAGCTGCAAGAATTTGTTATCAGCAAACCTACACTATGAGAAATATTAAGAGTAGCTTTTCAGGCTGAAGGGGAAATGGTACCAGACAGAAACTCAGACATGCAAGAAGGAGTGAAGAACACTATATATGGTAAGTATGTGTGTGAATAAAAAGACTCTAATTTATTAATTTGTTTAAGAAAACTGTTTGAAGCAAAAAAATTACTAATGTATTATGAGGTTTGTAATATATGTAGAAGCAAACTACATGACAACAACAGAATGAAGATTGACAGAGGGGAAGTGGACATAAGCAGATTGTCAGACTAGATAAATTATAAGAAGACAGTGAATTAAGCCCAAAATAAGCAGAAAGAAGAAAATAAAGACAAATGTAATTATTAAAAAATGTTTAATGGATAAGTTTTTTTAAGATTTTATTCATCTGAGAGAGAGAGAGAGAGAGAGCATAAGCTGGGGGAGGGGCAGGCAGAGGGAGAGGGAGCCCCACTGAGCAGGGAGCCCAGTGGGGGGGGGCCAATCCCAGGATCATGACCTGAGCCACCCAGGTGCCCCTTGAATGGATATTTTTAAAAAAGATCAAAAGTTGGTTCCAGAAAAAGATCAGTAAAATTAGTAAACTACTAGCTAAACTATTTTTAAGAATGAAACAGAGAAAGCGATTACCAATGTCAGGAATGAAAGAGGGAACACCACTACAGGTCCTACAAATGTTAAAAGGAAAATGAGAATCTCAGGAACAATTTTATGCCAATAAATTCTACAACGTGGATGAAATTGACAAATTTCTTGAAAGCAAATTGACAAAACCAACACAAGAGACAGAAATTCTGAATAGCTCTATATCTGTTGAAGTAATGGAACTGATAATTTAAAACCTCTTCCTCTCTCTCCCTCCCTCCATCCCTCCCTCTCCCTCCCTCCCTCTCTCTCTCTCTCTCTCTCTCTCTCACACACACACACACACACACACACACACACACACATTCTCTAGGCCTAGATGGCTTTGGTGGTGAATTCTACCAAACGTTTAAGAAGACATAATATTAGTGTCCCACAAACTTGTTCAGAAAATAGAAGAGAACATTTTTCAGTTCATTTTATGAAGTAACATAAGCTGTGCCAAAACCCAGACAAAGGCCTTATAAGAAAACTACAGACCAATATGCCTCATGAACGCAGATGCAAAAATTCTTTTTTTTTTTTAAAGATTTTATTTATTTATTTGAGAGAGAGAGACTGAGAGAGAGAGCACATGAGAGGGGGGAGGGTTGGGAGGGTCAGAGGGAGAAGCAGACTCCCTGCCGAGCAGGGAGCCTGATGCGGGACTCGATCCCAGGACTCCAGGATCATGACCTGAGCCGAAGGCAGTTGCTTAACCAACTGAGCCACCCAGGCGCCCCAGATGCAAAAATTCTTAACAAAATATTAGAAAATCAAATGCAAGTTTAACATTCTTTTAAAATCAATATGATTCACCATATTAACAGAATTAGAGAGAAAAACAATATGGTTATCTCCACAGATGCAGAAAAAGCATTTGACAAAATTTGATCCTATTTCTGATAAAAACTCTCAGCAAACTAGGAATGGGAGGGAACTTCAACCTGATAAAAGGCATCCTACACTTAACATCATACTTAATGTAGAGGCTGAATGCTCCTCCCTTGAGATCAAGAACAAAGATGTCAGTTCTCACCACTTCTATTTAACCTTGAACTGGAAGTCCTAACCAGTGCAATCAAGGAAGACAAAAAAATAAAAGGCATAAACACTGGAAAGGAAGAAGTAAAAACGTCTTCGTCTTGACTCATAGACAACATGATTGTATACCTAACAGATCCTTAAGAATCTACAAAAAAAATTAAATGACTTCAATAAGGTCACATGATATAAAGTCAATATACAAAAATCTCTTGTATTTCTATGTATTGGCAACAAAAATTTAAAAAATAAAAATTTTTATTTTAAAACACAAAAATTTAAAAATAAAAATTTAAAGATTACCATTTACAACAGCATAAAAATTATAAAATACTTAGAAATACAGTTAATAAAAGATGTTCAAGTTCTCCACATTGAAAACTACAAAACATTGTTCAGAGAAGTTAAAGAAAATCTAAATAAGTGGAAAGAGATATCACTTTCATGGATAAAAAACCCAATACTGTTAAGGTATCAGTTCTCCCCAATTTGACTTACAGGTTCAAAGCAAACCCAATCAAACTCCCAGCAGGATTTTTCACAGAAACTGACAAGCTTGTTCTCAAATGTATGCAGAAATGCAAAGGACCTATAATAGCCAAAGCAATTTTGCAAAAGCGCTCAAAGATAGAGGACCTGCTTTTAAGACTTACTATAAAGCTATAGCATCAAGATAGTATGAATTGGCATAAAAATAAATCAGTAGAAGAAGAGTCCAGAAACAGAACAGAATATATATGGTATATATATGGTCGATAAATCTAACATGGCTTCAAAGCAATTCAATGGGAAAAGGAAAGACTTTTCAACAAGAAATACTAAACAACTGGACATCTAAATGTAAAATAATGACTCTGGATTCCTACCTCATACCACATACAAAAATTCATTTGAAGTAGATGGGAGAACTCAATGTAAAAACTAAAATGATCAAGATTCTGGAATTAATAGGAGACTATTTTCATAACCATGGGGAAGGCAAGAATTTTTTTTCTAAGTAGACACAGAAAGCACTAACCATAGAAGAAAATATTGATACACTGATTTCATCAAAATTTAAAACTTCTGCTCTTTGAATCCTACCACTAAGAAAATGCAAGGACAAACCATAAACTGGGAGCAAATATTTACAAAATGTTTATCTGACAAAGGACTTATATCTAGAATATATAAAGAATTTCTATATTCAATAAGATGATAAAGAGCCCAATTTTTTAGTTAAAAAGGGTGTAAGATTTGGACACTTGAAGATATAGAAACAGTAAATAAACACATGAAAAGATGTTCATTACCAACAGTTAACAGGGAATCAAAAATTAAAACAATGAAATATTACTGCCTATCACATAGAATGGCTAAACTTAAAAAGGTGGAAAATAGCAAATGTTGACAAAGATGCAGAATTCTCACACACTGCTGATGGAAGTATAAAATGGCCTTAACTACTTGGGGAAAGTGTTTCCAGTTTTCTTATAAAGTTAAACATATGTCTACTCTATTAACCAGCAATTCTACTCCTATGTATTTACATAAAAGAAATGGAAACATGTCTATACAAAGACTTGTACATAAAATATTCATAGCAGCTTAGTTCATAATAGCCAAACACTGGAAACAACCAAAAAGTCCACAACAAGTGATAGAGAAACAAACTGTAGCATATTCATGCAACAGAACTTTATCTTGACAATAAAGAGGAATGAAGTATGAATACACACATGGATGAATTTCAAAAACATCCTTGGTGAAAGAAGCCTTGCACAAAAGGGCATATGTTGTACTACTCCATTTATTTGAAGTTTCAGAACAGAATCAGAATCTCTAGTGACAAACTGAAATAGGAGATGGGAGGTGGATGATGGGGGATTGCCTGGGAAGGAGCAGAGGGATCTTTCTGAGGGGATGGAAATGTTCCGTATTTCCATGTGTGCTTTACACAGTTTTCTGCATTTGTTAAAATTCAGCAAACTGTATGTTTAAGATCTGTATATTTTGCTATATGTAAACTATACTTAAATAAAGAGACAGTGCCTGCATTGCAGGATTGTTATAAAAAAAAACAAGACAAGAATACAAGGAACAGGCATTGAGAGGCCAACAGACTTATCTAGACAACTCAGCAGGCCCTACAGAACACTGCTGTACCGCACAGTGGATTTTCTGATGACCACCAAATCATGGCGGAGGTGGAAGGAGGGGAGAGAAATCTATTATTCAGCCACTGAAAATGGCTGCTATTTAGTGAAAACTATTTGCCTGTAATGTTCACCTGTGGAACAGCTGATACCCAGAGCATGCCAGATAAAAGCAAAATTATTGCTCAGTTTCTTCTGTAAAAGTTACCACTAACAGTGTTGCCCTAAAAGAGATAGACAACTGCCCTGGTCTCAGCCTTTAATTAATGAAAATGCAGAGTTAAGAGACATACTCAGACCTCCTTGTAAGAGCTATTCCAACTGCCTGCCTGCCAAGTTTGGGGAGCTCTCAGCCCAAATCTTAGAAAACAGCCTTTTCAGGGAAGAAAATACCTTCAGGTGGGCCACCACACACGCTGAGTCTACAATCTACAGCTGTGGTCTCCATGACTTCTGTTCTCTTTGGGGATCGAGGTGCCAAAACTGTGTAACTTACAGTGATCACAGCCACATCAACTCTGCATTTAAAAGAACCAAAACTGGGGCACCTGCTGGCTCAGTCAGGGGAGCATGTGACTTCTGATTTCAGGGTCCTGAGCTCAAGCCCCACATTGCGGGTGGAGCCTACTTAAAAAAAATAAAAATTAAAAAATAACCAAAACTATGCTGCCTAAGCTATTAACTAACCCCTAGAGATGAGTGGGGGAAAAGAAGAGGGACTTAGGCTCTTGACTCAGAATTCTTTTGAGGAGTCTCCAATTTGATGTCTTGTCATCATCTGCTATGAGAATGCAGAACTAAGAAATCCCACTGTTTCTTTCCCCCAAATCATATAAACTGTTGTGTTTAAGGACTTGACCGTGGGGTAGTCGGAAGTCAAGAATCAGAGCTTGCTGTTTGACTGAGCCTTGTCTTTCTGGCCTGCAGGTATACAGACTGGAATAATAATAATAATCTTTGATTCATGACACTCATCCCTGCTCCATGCATGGTCCCTCTTTCATTTTATTTTTATTTCTTATTTATTTATTTTGCAGGGGGCAGAGGAAGAGGGGGAGAGAGAGAATCCCAGGAAGGCTCCACGCCCAGTGCGGAGCCTGATGCAGGGCTCCATCTCACCATGTTGAGATCATGACCTGAGCTGAAATCAAGAGTCAGATGCTTAACCAACTGAGCCACCCAGGTGCCCCTGGTCTCTCTTTTAAAGTAATGTAATAAATACCCGTGAATTCACCAGAGGCAACTACTCTCCTGAATCTTGTCCATCATTCCCTTGCTAAGGCTTTCCTGATCTGGCCAATGAAAGCAAGGCAGGGAGAGAATTTCCTAAAGCTCCCACCACCTCCCTTAACACAGACTCAAGTTAGGATACAGGAAGACCAGAGGCAGTACCCACAAAACCGGGTGCCCACTGAGATAATCAAACTGCTTCCCTGAATGGGACTTTCCAATTTGTGAGCCTGATTTATTTTTTTCAGTAAGAGAAAAGATGTAAGTCCCTTTGAGCAAAGTATGCCTGATATATATCACAATATTTATTTTTGGTAGAGTAATGGATCAGTCTTCGGGGAAAGCTAGAGAAAAAGCATTTCTTGAGCTCAGATGTAAATCAGTCACTCTGAAAAATCGCAGGGGAATCTATATTCTTACCCCTCTGCTAACTACAGCTTGCAATAAACACTGACTTTTAAAAGTCACTGTTTCTAGACCTAACACTAACAACAGAGTTAAGGATGTGAGGCCCAAAAAGCAACTGTTTCTGGAATGTCTGCACCTAATTCCCCAAAATGACAATACAACTCAAAACGAAAGAAGAGATCCACCCAACCTGCCGGTATTAAGTTGTACACCAGCGGGGCGGGGGCAAGTTCTAAGCTTTACACGCAGTACTCATTTCCAAGGAGGAAGGATGAAGTGCGGCTGGGCTCAGGATTTAAGGGTCTCCCAAGGGACCAGCCCAGTTATTAGAGGCCAGCCTTCCTATCTACATTAAATGTATCACAGAGCAGGACAAGAGTGAAACTGAAGGACGGGGGAGAAAAGGATCTTCGATGAATCAGTAACTTAAACAGAGATCTTCAAAGGAAAGCTATTTAAATCTAAGGTGTTCCTAATATTAATTATCCTGAACATCTCACAGGCTCTGATTCACATGCTACAAAGAACACAAAGCCTTTTAATTTTCCTACCTGTCCACGGCACTAGCGGTGATAAATCAGGTATACAGAGAAACCACACATGACTAACGAACCAACCCATTAATGGCGAGCAAAGATCATTTGCCAAGATGACTTATTCAGACATAGTCACATATCATAACCAGCAATATCCTGGAGGCTTAACGCAGCAGGCATAGAAAGCAAGAGCTGGGGCACTCCCTGCCAAGTGTCGGGCACTCCAGGGTGACTGGGGCATCCTCCAGATGCCTGCTATCCAGGCATGAGAAGATTTTATTCATGGCTGCCACCTCCCCAATCTCTTCAAGGTAGACTTGCACTTGGAAAAATACCGAAACTTCTAAAAGGCCTCTTGGGTCACAGAGCTGCCGAGGCCCCAACCTTGCTACGGCCCCTCCTCTGACACTCTTAGAATTCCAGGTACCCTCAGAAAGAAGACCCAGCCTCTGCCACCAGCAACCTTAGCCGTTAGTTTATAGATCTTTATTGTAGGCACTCATTCAAGTAACTGAGCTCCAACCAGGTGTCCGACCCTCTTCTTCTAGGTGCTTGGGAGATGCATAAACAAACAAGTAAATAGATGGGAGTGAGGGAAAGAGAAGAGTTCCCTAAATGCCAGTCCCTTTATTTTACCGGGAAAATAGGCCCAGTGATAGGAATTTTTCTTTGAGCTCAGAGTTGATGGTGTGGCCAGGACTTGAACCCAGGTTGGATCCTTAGCGGGACTGCCACATACAGTGGTGCACAGGGGATGAGGATGAAATTCAACCTATGTTCTGCAACCCAGGAGCAGCCTCATTCCAGTACTATATTCTCACTGTCCCAGACTGACCAATTCCCTTTAACAAAAGCCCCCTTCACTGGAAGGGACAACTCAGGTTCCCCAGATCAGCAACCAACCATCATTAGCAGGACCCAGGAGAGTTTGAGTTCTTTCACGGGATGTAACCCTGACAAGCTATACACTCCCAGCTCTTGTCATGAGTGAGAAAAGTCTGTTGAACTTGAATCTGTTAAGAAATCCACCAATGGCGAAGGTCCCCTGTAATTAATAATCATGACAATAATTTCCTATATTATCATCAGATCTGAAAGGGAAGGCTGCTAGCAAGCTATTTTACATTCTCGTCAAATCCTTTACTCCTCACGATCCCAAGCTGAGGATCTGTCATTGTTCAATCCCAGCTCTAAAGTTCCATATGGATGATGGGAATTAACTTAACCAACTATATGAATATCTACTCTTGACTAAGTGCCAGGGATAAAACAGTGAATACCACCACCCTTGTCAACAACAACACACCGTTGTCTCTGACTTCATGGAACTAACACGTTGAATACAGAGCTGGGAAAAGCCCAATTGCTAAGGAGTCCCTGACCAGACTGGCAGCCTGCTTGGGGCCAGGTCTGGAAGCAAGAATGTATGTGACCAGCCTATTCTCCCCTCCCTTACTCCATTTTACAGAAGGAAAAATAAGGCCCAGGAATGAGAGCAGGTGGCTTGCCCAAAGTCAGACAGCTGATAATTGAGCTGGGACTTGAACCCACAGTCTCCGGCTTTCCCCCTTCCACCACATTGCCTCCTCCAAGGTTCCAAGGCTGCAGAGGGAAAATAGTTGGTTCTACTGACAGATTGCTTCCTGATGCATGTGCACCCAGAACATGCAGCTTCAACCCATCTTATCAGCACAGACCTCATGCCTATGCTCATCTCTCAAACCAGAATGTTTATAAATATACTTCACTGATCTAGAACTGGGTGTCCTCTATCTTCATTCACTCTCATTTATCACCCTCTCTGGGTCTCTCTTGATGTTTACTTTCACTTTAAAAACCTCATCTTATAAGAACAGAGCCCTTTTTATCTGATGCTAGCGCCCCTTCTGCTCCTGGGGTCTAATCAATCCATGTCTGGAAATAAGCCAGAGAAGGAAGCAACAGTCCCTTTTATGAAAACAGGCACCTTTCTAAAATGATCTACCCCTGAGCAGGGTACAGACAGAAATTTAAATGAGAAGGAAATAAAGACATCCTCCAGCGACTGCCTCCCATTTTCCAGGTTGTTTGGAAAGGGGGTCCAAACTCAAGAAGCCTGAAGAGACAAGAGGGTTCAAAATATAATATAATAGTGTATATAGTTCAGCCTCCTCCATTCTGAGGAGTTTAAGGTCTCCAAGATAGTAAGAGAGGGCTCACTGAACACCAATTGCAGGTATATATAAACAGGGGTGCTCAGAGATGCCAGACTGAATGATCCAGACATCTGGCGACCAACACAGACCTTCACCCACCATATTATTTTATTATTTTACACCCACCTGCAGAGCAGAGTCTCCACACCTCCTACCACCCCCTAGCTGCTGCAGCCTGCAGCCTCAGCCAGCAAGGGAGGCTGTCTACGTATAGAGGGGCAGAACCAAGTCCCCACTAGCCAGCCCACTCTTTTTACCATGGCTCCCAACCCCAGGCTTTCAGAAATAGGTCACAGATCTAGATGCAAATGCAGAAAGCACCTCTTCTGAAGAGGACAATAGTTTTGGGTTTTTTTTTTTTTTTAGATTTTATTTATTTATTCATAAGAGACAGAGAGAGAGAGAGGCAGAGGGAGAAGCAGGCTCCCCGCTGAGTGGAAAGCCCGATGTGGGACTCGATCCCAGGACCCCGGGATCATGACCTGAGCCAAAGGCAGACACTTAACCATCTGAGCCACCCAGGCACCCCTGAAGAGGACAATAGTTAATTCTTAATTGTTTGGGGGATCCTTTGAAGATCTGATGGCAGCTCTGGACACACCATGAGAAACTGCAAGCATGCAGTTTATATGTAATTTCACTGGGGGTGACTGGCCTCTGGGGACGTATAAAAAGGCAGAAAGGGCTAACGTGCTCAGAGCCAGCTTTGAGCAAAGAAGCTGTGGGTGGTTCAGGTAGGTAGTCAAAAACACAGTTCTTAACCAAAAAGGGAGAAATGATGTCCCTTCCTTAGCTACTACAAGTTCCAGCCTTCAATTAACCTTTGAAATTTCAACAAGAATTTGGAAACTGAGAGCACACTCACGCACACACGCACAAAACAAGGACTCATCTTTGTGACTTCCTATCTTCACGTCACAGAATGTCCTGTGGTTGCTAGTTAAGATAGAGTCTCCCAACAGGGCTTATTGCAGAAGGGCTGGGTACCAGCAGAGGTAAGAAGTACGGCAGAGGTGGACACTGGGATGGAGGACAGTCCAGACAAGGAGAGAGGGATAGCTAAGCTCTCTACTGGCTCTGAGTAGATCCTGGCAGGGCAGGTCCTGACCCTTGCTGTTGGCTCCCCTTGGAAGTCAGACCTGCTGACCCCTTTGCAGCAAACCAAGAAGTCCAGTCCAGGCAGAAACAGCCCGTTCCTTTTGGGTCCACGGGGAGTGGGGGATGCATCCTCTCATTTCTAGGGAGGAGACCCTGGCCCACAGCTTGCCCATAGCCCCCTCGTGGCCCGGGGGTGTCACTGCAGCCCCCTCTGCATTGCTGGACAAAAACCTCAGGGAGGCAGCTCTAATAGTGGTAGAGCAGAATATTTGGTTACCAGAGGCAGCTTGGCATCAGTCTTCAAGCCATGGTGAGGCTGTGTTTGTTCTTGGTTTCTTAAACTAGGACCAAGATTGACACTCAAAGTGATCCTTCTAAACCCCTCCCTGGTACAGTCCCTACAGGGAGCAAGTCCAAGACCTGCTTCATTAAGCCAATAACCTCAGAGCTTCTGTAACATTACCACTGCCCTGTTGATCACTCCTTCCTGCATCACACGTGATTACGCACAATTGTTTCAAAGCTCAACAGAAATAGCAAGAATACACAACACCCTCTGGTTTGTAGATTGCTGGCTAGATTACAAAATACTTGCAGAACACTAAATACCACCCCCCACCCCCATATCCTGGATTTCCAGGTAGCAGATCCTACAGGGGTTTGGGGGAAGTCAGGACTTAAGAACACACGATGAGAAAGAGTGTGGCCCTTGGCCCCATGCAAGCAGAGAGGGTGTCCATTAATGAAGCTAACTAGCAACTCCACAAAGGGACAAAGTGCAACCCACCTGGGTTGGGGACTTGACTGAAAAGACCAGAGTCGGGGTGGGGGAGAGTCGATCCAGTGGTTCAGCTACCATCTGTCAGAGGTGGGGACGAGAAACCGAACCCAGCAGTGGGGAAAGTGCCCACTGAGGAGAAGGTGGAAAGTTTGGGAGGAGAGAGGAGGGTGCAGTGTGCCAGGAGGACCTAGAGCAGAAGTCCAGGGACCAGAAGTGACTGGGGTCAGGGGAAACAGACGGAAGCACAGAGAGTCTTTTCCTTTTCCGGGGGAGCAGAGTCCTTACCTCCTTGATTTTCTCCCGCTGGGCTCGAACTAGGCTCTGGGGCTCCTTACTCTCATCTGCCCTGGTCCCCAGGACCGGGTGGCGGAGGCGGCTCCGGAACGCGTTGAAGTCAAAGCTAAACGGGATGCCCCCCTCCTGGGGTCTGAGGGCCGTGCTGCCGCTGCTCCGGGCCACCGTGGCCATTTCCCGTGTCCCGGTGGGGTGCGTGCGCCGCAGCCACACTTTCCGGCGGCGGGTACTTGCTTGGCTGCTGGCGTCGCCCTCACCGGGGGCTGGCACAGCGGGCGCCGGGTTGGGAGGCGACTCCTGCTCGCGGGCCAGGGGGTGGCCGGCGACTTCGGCCACTACCTCCAGGCCGGGCTGCTGGGTCCGGGGGGCCAGGAAGAGGCGCTTGAGACGAGAGGAGTTGGGCAGCAGGAAGAGGGCTCCGAAGCACAGGGTGATGAGGCCCGAGAGGAAGAGAAGGAAGAGGAACTTCTGCGGCAGCCGCAGCCCCCACGGGGAGGCCGGGACGAAGACGGGCACTTTCCTCATGAGCATCGTGGCCTGGCACGGGGCTGGGGCCGGTCAGCTCCGGCCTCAGCCCCAGGCCCTCTCAGTGCGGGCACTGGGCAGCAGGGGCTCGGGGCGGGGACGTCGTCGAGGGGCGCCGCCCGGGGTGGGGGTCCGTGAGAGTTTCGCCGCTTCGGAGGCTGCCCCCGAAGTTAAGGGAGTTTGGGGCGAGTGTCCCCGAGCTGAGGCAGGGGCGCAACGGCCTCGGCGGGGCCCGGGCGCGCCGGGCGGCACGGCTCGGGGCCCGGGCCCGCAAGGGTCGGCCGCGCGCCACAGCCTTCTCTCCGGCCGCCGCGCAGCCCCTCCTCGCAGCGGCCGGAGCCCGCGGGGTCCGCGCCTTCCCGCGCTGCGGCCGCCGCCGGGGCCGTCACATGCCGTCCGCGGCGCCCAGGCCGTCCGCGCGGAGGGGCGCCGGCAGGCCTCGTCCCCGCGCCGAGCCGCCCGCAGCCCCTCGGCTCAAAGTTTCAGCCTCAGAAGCAGTTTCCAGAGGGGGCCGGCTCAGGGGGCGAGGCGGTGGCGGGGCCGGCGTGTCAGCGCCGCTGCGAGAACGCGCCGACCCAACCGGGTCGCGACAGCGCCCGGCTCGGCTATCCGGACACGTCCACAACTTTGCTCCAACGCGGAGCGGGCGCCGGGCAGCGGCAGCAGGCACTTCTGAGCCCGCTGGGCAGGGGGCTTCCTGGGCCCCCGGGAGCCGAGGGATGCCCGAGCCGCGGTCCGGAGCCGGGCGCCCTCCGCGACCAGCCGCGGCGGGGCGGCCGCAGCTGCGCCCGGGAGTGCGGACTCCCGCCCCGCCAACTCGGTAGGGCTCGGCAACCCGCTGGGATCACCTGTTCCCGTCCCCCGCCGGCTCCGCGGAGCGCGCAGCCCCGGCTGCACCTCTCCCGCTGCAGCTGGCGTCCTCGCAGCGGCCGCTCCAAACGGGCCGCTGCCGCCGCAGGCTGAGCCGCCGCCGCCGCCGCTGCTGCCGAGCCTGCGCTCCACACGCGCGCACACCCGCCCGGACGCCTCCGCCGCCGCCGCAGCTCCGCTTTCACTGAGACAGCGCCCGCGGCCCCTCCTCCCTCCGGGCCACGCCCTCGGGCCACGCCCACTGCGCGCCCAGCGATCCTCCCCCGCCGCGGCGTCGCAGCCAGGCCAATGGCCTCGCGTCCGTGGGTAGGGAGCGCGGGGCCTAAGCGCCGGTAGGGAGAGGCGACGGGACTCCAAGCCACGCCCCCTCCCTCAAGTGGCCAGCGCCGCGCACACTCCCCCCCCCACCATCCAGCACCAATGGTCCAGCTGCGCGGAGTTGGCGAGGGCGGGGTGGAGAGCGGAGCAAGGTCATTGGCTGCCTCGGAGGGATCCCCGTTGGGCTGCAGTCGCCCATTGGTTAGTGGCCGGCGTTCGCTGGACTGGGAGCGACCGCTAGGCCCCCTGGCCGCCCCCGCCCGCGCCACTCGGGTAGTTGGTCTCCGGGTGGGGGCAGGAGACCCGGCCAGTCTGAAGGGCTCTGGCCATTGTTCAGGAGCCGCTGTCACCCCTCCGTGCCAGTCCAGGATTGTCAGGGAGCTGGGGGCCTGCCCAGGGGTCCCCAGAGCTTCTGCAGGAGCCGTGGTGGTGCTGCCCGGGCAGGCTCTAAGGAAAAGGTGGCTGGAGCCAAGCCGGAGAGCTGTGGCCACGGCTGGACCAGGCTAAGGCAGTGTTTCCACTGGACCCCCACCGACCACTGCTCTGCCACAGCCCCAAACCCGACTAGGGCCCCCGGGTGGGGGAGGGAGAGATGCGAGGGGAGGGCAGGGAAGAAAGAACCCTGGTCGTGTGTACAGACCACACACATAATGTGACATGCGTACCTTCATGCCTGCGTGTGTTTATGTGCACGTGTGTGCTCGTATGCATAGATACCTATGCGCTCAGGGATTGCATGTGAGTGAGTACCTGCACACATACACTTAATTTAGGTATGGACACCAAGTGATTATGCCAGAGCATACATAGACATCTATACATATCAGTACAAACATTGACATGTGTGCACACATACCCACTGATGCACAATAGACAGGTCCAAATACATGCACATGTACACACTGCCAGGCATATATTCCCAGACCTGTGTGTGTCTCCACCCCAAGGCCCTCCCTCACACCTTCCTCCTTGGGCTTAAGTCTCTCTGTGCCTTCCCTTCCTGTTAAACCTAACCCAGGGCAGAGCAACATTGTGCGGTGTGGGTCTTTCATGCAAAACACTTTATAGAGACAAATAACAGCAGAGGGAGAGACAAATTAAGAGGTGTAATAGGCAAGAGGGAAAATATCTGCTTTCAGCTGCAATTTAAAATGAAATGCAGCATTGACGAGACAGAAAATACTGCAGGGAGGCCTTTCTGGTTAGAAGAAGCGGCCCAGGCGGGCTCTCACCTCATAAATCTTGCTTCTTCCCTGAGGCCTGTTAGGATGGGCCATGGGGACTCAGACATCCTTCTCCCTCTGGCAGGCCACTGAGGGCAGACCCTCCCCTGATATTTAAATACCCGTGGCATGTAAATTTCTTTCACTTGAAAGTAAGACTGCTCTGGGTAACAGGTGCAAATATGTTGGTGACTGGAGAATAGTCCCTCCCAACCCCACAGGTTGCAACTAGCTTAAATGTAAAATTCTAATTCAGATGTTTCAATCTCTCACAAGTTTGATCGGCAGGAGTCCGTTTCCTGGAACCAGCTGTGAACACCAGAGACAAACATGTGATCCCCTTAGATGCAGGAGCCCAGACACCCAGCCTGGCCTGTTCCCATCCCCAGTGCCCAAGGATCCCCTCCCTGGGTCCCACTCCAGGAAGAGGCAGACTTGTCTTTGGAGAACCAGGAGCCCAGCATTCATTGGAGGCACCCCATTGTTCCACGTTGTGAGTGAATCACTGTTCAGTCCCCTGAGAAGGTAGGATCCAGGGGGAAGGGGAGGAAGACAAGGCTGAGTCTTGGAAGGATATGTCTGTTTGAGCTGGATGCTCAGTGGGATTGTGACACCTGGATCAGCCTCTCATATGCTGGTGAGCCAGGGTAGAAAGTGGGACTGCAGCAAAACTGGCACATCCCACAGACCCAGGCTACAAAAACCAGAGCCCAGAGAGGACAACTCCATTTCAGATTGATGACATGTTGGTGGTTACACTGAGTTGGTGACCTTTTACACTCTCCCTAAAGAGCTCACTGAAACCCTGCAGGTGCCCAGCCCAGCTTCCATAGACCTCACACATATCGTTGCTCTTTTATCACTGGGTTTTGCTATTCATATGTTGTCCCACAGCAGACACTTCCTCACGACAGGGACCATGGCCTGTTCACCTCTCTAACTGCCCTAGGTCTTAATTACAATGCCTTGCACATGGGCCCTGTTGTTTATTGAATAACCAATGAATAAATGAGTGAGTGGATGCCCATTTCAAAGATGAGGAAATTGAAGCTCAGGGAAAGGAATACTAATGAACTAACATTTTCTATGTGCCAAATACATATTGCTTTGTTTACTTTTCAGAACATTCTTATGTGGTGGATTTTATTTATAGCCTCATTTTATAGATAAGAAGACTAAGGCTAGAGAGGTATAGGATAAGTTAACAAGTATCTTTCTCAGTTTAATTTGGAAACTCAAATGGGGCGGGGAACAGAAATGAATAGCTATTTAAAAAATCTATTCTGTCAACAAGCATTTATTGAACTTAGATGCTAGGTATTTCACTAGTCTCAGGTTGGACACAAAGACGAACAAAGTATGGTCCCTGCCATTACTGATTCATTCATTCAGTAAAGAACTATTTATTGAGGGGCGCCTGAGTGGCTCAACCACCCACTTAACCTGGATGGTTAAGTGTCTGCCTTTGGCTCAGGTCATGATCCCAGATCCTGGGATGGAGCCCTACATCGGGCTCCCTGCTCAATGGGAAGTTTGTTTCTCCCTCTGCCCCTCCCCCTGACTCGTGCTCTCTCTCTCACTCTCTCTCAAATAAATAAATAAAATATTTTTTTAAAAAATAGAACTATTTATTGAACACTTACAATAACCAAGTACAGAGGGGCTGGGAACAACAGCCCTAAATAAGGCAGATGTGAAGCCTATCTTCAGGAAGCTTCTTGTCTAAAAGGCAACAGGGACCAATTTAGCCCATCAGGAAGGACCACAGGGCACTGGTCTGCGTGTTTCATATCTTATCAGGCCCTCATGATGGCTCTCTCTGAAGTAGGTCTTGAGATCCCACTTTAACAGGTGGAGAAACTGAGGCTCAGGGGTGTGACACGGCTTATCCAAAGTCCCACAGGGAATGATTTGCAAATATGACAGAAAACCAGATTCATCTACTCCCAGAATCTATGCTCCTTCTGTTAATAATATTAATAATAACTAAGATTAATGGGGCACTCACTAACCACCAAGCCCTCCCAATAGCATGTTCTAGAAGTTCACTTATTGGATCCTTACAATCACCCCATGAGACAGGTACTATTATTACTGACATTTTACAGAAGAGGAAACCAAAACACAGATATTAAAGAATTTGCCCCGTGTCCCACATCTGGGAAGTGGCAGAGGGAGGATATGAACCCAGTCAGTCAGGCTCCAGAGCCCTTTAGGTCTTTCAAGCCTATTGCTCTCCATCTTATAATGACATGAAAGCAGGTACTGTAGGGGGTCAGAGCAGAGCACTGGCCTTAGGTAAAATTCTCACTTGTTGGGAGGATTGTATGAGCTCATTACCATCACTCAACAAGTACCTATAAAGTGCCTGCTATGTTCCAGGCAATATACAAGGCTTCAGGGATATAATGGTGAGCGAAAATAGACACATTGTTCCCATTTGTGGAGCTTCCAGTCTCAAGGGGAAGGGGAGTTCCAACAAATAAGCAATCCCCAAATATGTACACAGGCTGAGATGACTGTGAGGAAAGAGAGAAATGCTGCTGTAGGAACATAGCTGAGGGGACAACATGTGCAAAGGCCCTGGAGTGGAGAGAACATGGTGCTTTTGAGAACAGAAAAGCCAGTAAGTGTGGAGTAGAGTAGAGAGAGTGATGGGGAAAAAGACAGGTAGCATCACTGAATGATTTAGGGCAGGAGTAGGAATGTGTGTATAGAGGTAGGTGGGTGGGTAGGTTCAGATTAGCATTTTAAAAAGGCTACTCTAGCTGCTGTGTGGGCAACAGAATGGAAGGCAGGAGTGAACAAAGTGGGTGCCTCTCAGAGGATATTGCAATAGTCTATAGTGCCTTGGCCTGGGGAAGTGCGAGTCACCAGGACTGCAGGATCCAAATCATATTTAGAATCCAAAATCGATAGGACTTGGCGAATACTTGAAATAGGACATTGATCGAGAGGGAGACATCTGCACTGATTCCCGGCTCTCTAACTTGCCCCGGAGGTGGGGGCATTTGTTGAGATGGGAGCAGTGAACCAGGCTGTGAGGGGCTTCCCTTCGGTTCATCAAGAAGGTGCTGGGCAGTTGGTGCAGAATATGAATCTCAAGTGGTCATTAGTCCCATTTAGAATCAAAGACCAGAGATAAAGCCAAGTTCAAGCCAAGAGATAATCATCAGGCAGGTTCCTTAATGGCCCCAGATAAATTGAACCCTGGGCAGGAGAGACACTGATGACTGGAGCCCTGCCCAGTGAGAGCACCCCCCGTCAGTCTTGAGATAAAAGGACCTACAGCTGCACTCACTCCAGCAGGCTACAAGACCTAGTCAATACCTCGCTGTGCAGTGGGGGCTGATTTCAGAGCCACAGAGCCCCAAACACCTGCCCACATGGATTTTTTTTTTTAAAGATTTTATTTATTTATTTGAGAGAGAGAGAGAGCACACAGAGGGAGAGGGAGAAGCAGACTCCCTGCTGAGCAGGGAGCCCTATGCGGGGCTCGATCCCAGGCCCCCGAGATCATGACCTGAGCCAAAGGCAGACGCTTAACCAACTAAGCCACCCTGGTGTCCCTGCCCTCATGGATCTTAAAAGAAAGTCATGAGATTCCCTTTCACCTCATCTTACCTGAGTCCCCAACCCTGCATCAGAAGTCACCCATCAGCCAGGAGCAAGAATTCTCAACTGGGAGCAATGTTGACCCCAGGGAACGTTTGGCAAAGTCTGGAGAGAATTTTGGTTGTCACAACTGGGAGAGGAGTGGTACTGGCATCTAGTGGATAGAGGTCAAGGATGCTATTAAACATCTTACAACGCACAGGGCAGCCCCCCACAATAAAGAACTGTCCAGGGGCGCCTGGGTGGCTCAGTCGGCTAAGCATCTGCCTTCGGCTCCGGTCATAATCCCAGGGGCCTGGGATCGAGCCCCAAGTCGGGCTCCCTGCTCAGCCTGCTTCTCCCTCTCCCGCTCCCCCTGCTTGTGCGCGCGCACTCTCTCTGTCAAATAAATAAAATCTTAAAAAAAAAGAAGAACTGTCCAGCCACAAATGTCAACAGTGTAAAGGGTGAGAAACCTTGGCTTGATGCCAAGGCTTTGAAGTCAGAGAGGCCTGGCTTTGCCACACATTGACCAGTTGATCTTGGGCAACTTGTCTGACCTCTCTGAGCCTTGATTTTTCCATCTGTCAAAGGGGGTGTCAATAGTAATACATACCTCAGGAAGATAATGTGAGAATTAAATGGGATAGCTGACCATAAAGAGCCTGAAGCAAATGTCAGGCTCATCCTCCAAGTGAGCAGGAACTGAGCTGGACTTGTTCTTGATCTACCTCCCAAACCCAAGTCCTCAGTATGCTGAAGAAGGGAAAGCAGAGTGGTAAGAACAAGAACCCTGGAGTCAGAGTACCAGTTCTGAGTCTGGACTCAGTCTCCTACCAGCATTGAGACCTTGAGCAAATTGCCCACCTCTTGAGTCCCCCGTTTCCTCATCTGTGAAATGGACATTTTCACAGTACCCACCACATATGGTGGTTATGAGGACTACAAGAATTAATCCTTGTAAATGTCTGAGCATGGAGTTTGGCACATAGTGAGCACTTGATCAATGTGAACCAATCTTAAAAAAGACAAAAAGAATCACTGCTGCTTCATTTCCTAGTGGCAAGCAAGCTAGCAACCCAAACTGAAACTTTGCAACAAAGTTTCCAGGAGGGAAGCTCCATTTTCAAATACTCTGTCCATGGTCCCTATGAGAACTCTGATTTGTCAAGTGAAGATTAAATTAGACAGGGATTTTTCATTTCAGATGAAAGTCCTACTGTGCTAAACACTAGTCAGGCAAGCCCCTCCTCTTTAGGAGTTTCTAGATCATCCATCTCAATAGTAGATGTGGAATCTAAGGATCAAAGCATGTAAGTAAGTAACTTGCAGAGCATGTGCCGGGTCTCAGTACTTGAGAATACCAGTGGAGGCCACTTTCCCAAACATAGTAAGGGGTCGAGTTTCTTCTCACTCCTGAAATTCAGGGTGACATTTACCTCGTTAACATTGTGAGGATTAATGAAATAATCCACGTTAATTCCTTAGCAAAGTGCAGGGCATATAGCAGGAACTAAATGTTAGCTATTATTTATGGTACTGGCACTTTTTAAAGAGCATGTAAAATAAATATCTGAGTCTCATAAAAGTACACTTCCAAAAGCTTACATCAAATCCCATAAAGCTAGAAATGAAATAGTATCTTTAAAATGCAACCCTGGCATAATGTAGTCATCTGGTTCTATTTGCTAATATTAGAGAGTTTTAATTTGTTTGTTTGTCTGTCTCTCTGTTTTCTAATGTCGCTTATTGAGGCTCCAGATTCCAGGCAGAATCTCAAAGTATCTGCTCTTACAGTGTTAGGATGATAAGAAGGGCCCAAGGCATCAGGCAGGTGTTGCTGGGTGAAGACCACATGGACCAAACAATCTTGGGAAGTATCCTCAAGCCTTATCCATGATGCCATTCAAGTGTTTTCTAAAACCAGATCAATAAGGCAGAGCGGCAAAAGAATTGTGGTTAGAGCCTTGAATCTTACAGACCCACATATGAGTCCAGGTCCTGCCTCTTATTGACTATGTAACTTTGAGCAGGTTATCTCATCTATTATCTGCCTCAGTTTCCTTGGCTACAAAATAACAGTGATGTTAGTACTAAATTCAGTACATGTTAAACATTTGCATTATTCAAAGAAATAGAAAATAGCAAGTTTAGGATTCAAGGTTGATAAACAAAAAAGAAAGATGGGTTTGAAGACGGAAGCCCACCAGTTATCTTCCTTGTCCCAAGCCCCAGCTCTGCCATTTGATTGGTGAGCAAATCACTCACCTCTCTGAACCAGTTTCTTCATCCATAAAGGGGACCCATAACACCCAACTGAGATCACCAGCGGTCAAGCACTTACTTTGTTAGTAAGAAAGCAAAAGGGAGGGGCGTCTGGGTGGCTCAGTCGCTTCGGCTCCGGTCATGATTCCAGGGCCCTGAGATCGAGCCGCGCATCGGGCTCCCTGCTCAGCCGGAAGCCTGCTTCTCCCTATCTGGCTCCCCCTGCTTGTGTTCCCTCTCTCACTGTCTCTCTCTCTCTCTGTCAAATAAATAAATAAAATCTTTAAAAAAAAAAAGAAAGAAAAGAAAGCAAAAGGGACATGTTTGTTGTGGCTACCATCCCTTTTCAGAAAGAATGTTCACCATTCCGCAAATACTTATGGCCCTTACCATAATTTAAAAGCTTTGCCAGTCCCTCTCTTTCCTATTTTGTTCCATTCTACTTTTTCTAGTATTCTATTCTCTATATTTTAAAAAAATTAAAAAGCTGATAGAAACCGAGGGGGTCATTTGCCCCGATCGCCAATTATTTCTGGATGTCCGCCTTTGGAGCACGTGATAGAATTGCCCCACCCCCTTGTGGTTGAATGGAGCCACGTGACTAATTCTGGCCAGTGAGTTGTAAGCAGAATGGCAGGTGTCACTTCTAGGCAAGAGCATTTAATTGCCAGAGCCGTCTCCTCCAGAGCTACGGCTTTCCCTCTAGCAAGGTGACTTAAAGCTCTCCAGCCAGCAGCTGCTCCATCAGCCAGAGTCCCTGCATGATTATGATGAGCAGAACCTTCTGCACATCTGCCTTGGCTGCGTTGGCATGAAGCTTAGATGAAAAATTAATACGTGTTGTATCAAGCCACTGAGACCACAGGGCTTTAAAAGGGTTTTTAACTTCAATAATCTTTTAAGGTGAAGTTAACTTTAATCATCTATTTTACTTAATCCATAATAGCTAAAATATTATTTCAGTTATTTTAAAATCAGTAATAAGATAAGTTACATTCTTTTTTACATACCAACTCTTCATGGTCTAGTGCGTTTTTTACATTTACAGCACATTTCAAGTGCGCCACAAGCCCCGTGTGCCTGGTGCTACCAGCCTGGACAGCACAGCTGGAATGGCTAATGATCCTCATTTTGAAGCACACTATTCTAAGGCATCCTGAATACATAAATCTTTATCCTAGTCCAGAGCAGCTTTGGAAAAGGAAAGCCAGTATTTCATAAAGTAGGCTGTGGTTACATTTCTGGTACATTTTTCCTCATTAGTGGGAGGTAGGGTATTTTCCTTCCAGCGTTACAACTCCCTGCCATTTCCCTCCCTTTCACTCATTCAGTCACCCCTACTCTCCCTCAAAGGAAAAAAAAAAAGACAGGGGTGTTTTCAAGTGTCCCAGCTTGATGGTAAAGAGAAAACTTGACTATTTAAAATGTTCTCAGTACCCATGGTATTCCAGGAGTAGAAATCCACTAAGCCCCCGGTAAGGGTAAGGGACGGTCAGTGCACTTTCTTCTCCACGGGATGTGAACTGTGGGCTTCAGGATCACGAGGGAGGGGAGGTAGGGGTGCAAGAAAGGTGGAACTAAGGCATTAGGACTTGATCTCATATCCTGGGACAGAGAGAATTCCTTCTGACTTTGGATATCGGCTTGGAACTTATACTCAAGGATCAAGGGTTGCAGGTAAGTGTTAATTGCTTTTTTATTCATTTGTTATGATATGTGCATGCTATTGTTGCTATACAGTACCTACTTCGCGGAAAATGTGGTTTTTTCGATTTCCCAATATGTCAGGAGCATTTTTCCATGAAATTAAATATTTTTCTACCTCATCATTCTGACAGCCAGATAGTATTACTTAAATGGGTATACTGTAATTTATTTACCCAATCTGCTATTGTTGGACATTAAGGTCATTTCCAATTGTTAATTGCGTTCGACAATAGCTTATTGCTCTCATAATGCCTCGGCTCCTGCAGAAGGCACAGGCAGAGGACACATGCAGATGGAGGAAGGCATGATCACCCCAAGTCGTCCTTCTGGCAAACTGGGGTTTTACCACATAGGAGGCCAACTTCTGGGGGGTTGGTGAGGAGGGCACGGCCTTCTGGGGACACTGCCAGGAGAGCTGTGTAAGATGAAAAGAGTGTTGGAGACAGAGGGTTGTGGGAGGTCCCAGGTCCTGCCTACTTAGTTGCTCTGTGGACACTGTCACTGAGCCTCAGTTCCCTCATTGGGAAAATGAGGGTAATAAGTGGCCCCCTGGTATTGTTGCAAAGATTAAATCAGACTGACTATGAAATCTGGTTAAATAAGACAGATGGAGCATGTGCACACCCAACTCGGCTCCCTCCCTGGCCACGTCCCCAGCCCAGCTCTCCCTGTGCTTCCCTTTTGCCACCCAGGCAGACAGTGGCCTCCTCCAGGCCCTCTCCAGTGCTTTCTCTTCAACCTGTTGCTCAGATAAGGGTAGGGACTATCCTGCTCAGCCAGTCGCTGGGCCCAGGATCCCCAGTTTGGGTCCCTCTCGCTCCTCCATCAGGCCACTCCCCACCCTCCTGGCAGCACCGCCCCTACCCCTTCTGGGAAATCACCACTGAGTTCTCTTCTCAGAAACTCCTACTCCCAATCCGATGTCACATAAAGTACTAACCAATAGTGCTTTAACCCTCCTGGAGGGAGACGTGCTTTCCTAACCATCTGAAAAGAAACAAGTTTCCAAAGACCAAAGGATTGCAGCTATAATGGTGGAAACGTAGAGGCAGTGGGGCCGATCAGGTGGACAGAGGAGCGCCGCTCAAACCATACTTGTAGATAGTCATGTCAAATGGGCTAAGGGGAAAATAGAGGGAAAGGTATTCCTTGACCTGTCTGCTCACCTCAAGTCAAATGCCTTTGGCAGAGGCAGAGAGGGCTCATACGCCCCCCGGGATAGGGGCAAGGTGGACGAGGGCTGCGATTTAGCAAATAAAAACACAGTAAGTCCAATTACATTTGAATTTCCAATAAGCAACCAATGATTCCTTTTTTTTTTTTAAGTTTATCCATTTAAGTAATCTCTACACCTAACATGGGGCTCAAACTCATGACCTTGAGATCAAGAGCTGCACACTCTTCCGACTGAGCCAGCCAGGTGCCCCCAACAGATAATTTCTACTATAAGTGTGCCCTGTGCAATATTTGGGACATACATATGCTAACAGATTATTCACTAATTATGTCTGGAGTTCGCATTTAATGGGGCTTCCTGTATTTGATCTGGCAACTCTACCTGCCCCTAGCCCAGGGTCTAGCACATAGTAGTGCTCCATGAAGGAAGGGTTTGTTTGAGCTTTGAGCTGGATGGGAAATCACAATGTTCTAACTCACTGGGTCAGAGTGGACTTTCCAGTCACTGGAAGTGAGTTTTAATTACCAAAATGAAACTGTTATTTAACCCAAAGGGACCAGAAAGTCATGGATCTGCCTGATTGTCATCAGGAGTCAAGGAAGGAAAAAGTGCCTTTGACAGAAGAAGTTTGCAGGTGGAGAAGAAAAATAAGGCCATTTTTTCCTCGTACCCCATTGGTTCCAGTCTCTTACATTCATTCATCCAACAACTATTTATTGCATGCCTACTGTGTGCCAGGCACTGTTCAATAAACCAATGGTATTGCTATGATCATCTTATTACCTTCATTTGATTGAAGAGGGAAAGTGAAGTCTAGAGCATTTAGGTGACTTGCCCAAAGTACCACAGCAGGTACGGGGGGAATGGGGGACTCACACCCAATGTATCTGATACCTGAGCCCTTGCTCCTTCCCCTTTATGCCTCCATAGAGGTATGAGGCACTGAGTAACAGGGGCCTGAGAGTAGCAGGAACAGATCGGGTAAAGCCCACCTAGATGACCCTGAGCCATCACCCAGCATTACAGTTTTATCTCCTAAGTATCTCTGAGCCACCCATTTTGCTCCCTTTGAATTACTACCCCTCTCCCCCAGCCCAAACCACAGCCTCAACAATAGGTGAGTCAGGCTGGCTCACCTCTCCAGTCTGTTCTCCACACAGCAGGCAGGGTGGTCCCTATGAAAGGTAAATGCTAACATGTCACCTTTCTGCCTAATATGTTTCCACAGTTTTCCTCCACTCTGGGATGACAACAATACTCCTGATCATGGCCAACCAGGTTCCATGTAATCTACTCCTGCTGACCTGCCCAGCTTCATCTCACTTCCTCTTACTCCCTCTGCCTGCATCAGTCGGTATTTTGGTTATCTGTTGCTGCATAACAAATCACCCTGAAACGTAGTGCCTTAAAACCACACCTGTTTGTTACCTCTCATGCTTCTTGGGCTTGACTAGGCTCAGCTGTGTGGTTCTTCTGAGACTGACGTCATCTGGAGGTGTGACTGGGCTCAGCTGTGTGGTTCTT
Organism: Neomonachus schauinslandi; assembly: GCF_002201575.2. NCBI lineage: Eukaryota > Metazoa > Chordata > Mammalia > Carnivora > Phocidae > Neomonachus > Neomonachus schauinslandi. The sequence continues at coordinate 18,605,251 of NC_058406.1, read as the reverse complement.
CTGAGACTGACATCATCTGGAGTTATGGCCTCCAAGATGTTCACTCACCAGTCTGGTGATGGATACTGGCTGTTTCCTAGGAGTTTGACTGGCACTGTGGACCAGAGGCTACATATGGCCTCTCCATGTGGCTTGGGATTCTCACAGCATGCCAGCTGGAGTGTCTCAAAAGTGAGCATTCCAGAAGGTAAAAAGCAGAAACGTCTAGCTCTTAACTTCAAGGCTAGGCCTGGAATAGAGTACCACGTGTGCCGCCATCTTTTGGTTAAGAAGTCACAGGTCCAGCCCAGGTTGAAGGGGAGGAAAAGCAGCTCCATCGCTTGATGGGGAAGAATTGGTGGCCCTCTTTGATCCACTGCAGCTGGTCTCAGCTTCTGATCACAGAAACCGCTCTAGTTCATTAAAGCAGAAAGGAATTTAATCCAGGGGAAAGTACCTACAGCACTGTAGGGAGGGCTGGAGAGGCGGGTTCTTGGCTGAGCTTCCAGAAATGATCCCCAGATGACACTGCACCTCTGCCATGATCAAGCAGCTGGGAAATCAGGATGCTGGCACCACCGCTGCTGGATCCAGGACTAAACTGCCCCGATCCCCTCTCTGAGAGAATGGGGGCCCCAAGCTCTTCGCAGACGAGGGTCTAGACACTGGGCCCTGTGCAACAGCTGCTGTAGAAAAACAAAGTCTCCTCACCTCTAGGTCTCCTCGCCCCAGAATCAGAGAGGCATGACTCTGCCCTACAGTGTTACTGTCCATGGTGCATCCGTGGTGATAGGACCTAATTCACATCTGGAGGCCTGGCTTCAGAAGTCTAGCTTCTTGGTCTTTCTAGTACAGGAAAGTACACTACAAAAGATGCTGATCAAGCCAAGCTACATATCTCCACCATCCTGGGCCTTCTTCCAGTCCCTGGGAATCGCTCTACGTCCTCTTGCCACAGGGCCTTTGTACATACAGTTCTCTTCTGCCCACCATTCTCTTTCCTCTCCTCTTCTCCTCTTCCTTCACATCTCTGACCTTCTACCTCCTATCTTCTCTGATCTTCCTATTAGTTTATATCTCCATTTTATGGATGAGGAAACTGAGGCCCAGTGAGGTTAAGTAATTTGCCCAAGAACACACTACCAGTAAACAGGGCGGCTGGAATTTGAACTCAGGCAGCCTGACTCCAGAGTCTGCTCTTAACAGCTGCATTATGTCATGCAAAGACAAGTTCACCTGTGTTAAAAGGCCAGGGGCAGGACTTACAGCCAACCTATAAATAAACAAGGGTGACGCTTCAGCAAATGTTGATAAGCCCAGAGAACTCTGAGAGTGACTGGCGGTGCAGGTGGAAGGTCTCAGGACAAGGTCAGGTGCTGTGGAGCTTGGCCCCTATCCCCAGAGAACATTGATAGGCTGAGTTTCAAATACAGCTGAGCTAGATTTCCACAGAACCCTGACACTTCTACCCTCCACTAGGGAGCAGGGAGCAATTCACACTGTGTATCAAGGTCGGCCTCTCATGCCTCTCCCAAGAGGGATTATCAATTTCAACAGCAAAACCCACAATCACAGTGAACAAAGTGTGTTCAGTTCTCATAACTTTAATAGGCGGAATTTTGTAGAGCAAAGAGACAGCTGTTAAGGAGAGAGAGCCATCATAAAGGAAGGGCTTGGGGTATAACTGGTGCCCCTGCTTGCCTCCCCTTGGCCCAGGGCCCAGTGAAGGGAGTCCAGGAGTCCAGAGGACCACATCTGATTTTTGAAAAGTAGTATGTCCTCAGTCCATAAGCAGTGAATGGGATCGCCTGCCCTCCCTAAGCTAGGTGTGGCATTCCTCAGGGTAAAAGAATGGCATTCCCTCTTCCCCAGCCACCACAACTCAAGTTCCTCTAAGGTCAGCAGATGCTCAGCAGAGGAAAAAGACAAGACCAGAAAACCCTGGTTAGCAAACCGGCTCTGCCACTCACCTGCTGTATGACTTTGGGCAAGAACCTTCTCCTCTCTGAAACTATTCCTTGTCCATGAAATGAGGGTGTTGGATGAGAGCAAAAGATTTAAACTTTGCTTCTTAGCACCAGAAATCTTTGTTCAAAAAAAAAAAAAAAATCTTACAGGGCACCTAGGTGGCTCAGTCGGTTAAATGTCCGATTCTTGATCTCAGCTCAGGTGTTGATCTCAGGGTTGTGAGTTCAAGCCCCGCTTAAAAAAAAGAAGTCTTACATGTCCCGTCCTCTAGGAAATAGGGATATAGGGACTAAGAGACCAGACCACTTACAACCCCCTCTTCTGTGAAGCCCATGTCCTTGAGTGAAAAGCCACTCAAGGAAATGATGTCTTAGGATGCCTCAAGCCCTGCCATTTTGGAAATCCATGAGTAGTTTGTGGGGACTAAAGGATTTAGCTTGGGAAAGAGAAGTTTCCTAGTACTGTGACTGGCTCATGCTGTGACTTTGCCCACTCTGGACCCCGGCTTTTCCATCTAGAAGCTGAAAGCTTTGGGCTCAGTGGTCTCTGCAGTCCCTTTCAGTTTTGACAATCCAGGACACTGCCCTGGTAAGATTATGGTAAATAAAACCCATCGTGGGGAGGAGGGTGTGAGGGGAAGAGGTCGGGGACAACAAGAATAAGGTGATTTTCAGAGATTCCATTTAGGGACAAGGGCAGCTCAGGGAGAACTGAAGCTTATAAGAGGCAATGAACCCCAAGTCAGAGCTCAGTAAAAGAGGTCATGGCCACAGCTTCTATTTTAGGAAGAACAGAACCAGGAGTTAAGACAATAAGTGCGGAATTTAATGTGTGGGATAGATAGATGGAAGGGTGGATGGATGGATGGATGGATGGATGGATGGATGGATGGATGGATAGTAGGTGGATAGGTAGACAAAGGAATGGATGGGGAATGTTCAGTAGAGTATTTGGGTGGAGGGAGTGAGTGCATATATTTGGTAGATGAGACAGGTGCATATATTCAGGTAAATGGAAGGCAGGTGAGCAAATGGGTAAGTAAATGGGATCTGTGAGTGGGCGAGCAGACCTGCAAAAAGGTGGGTGGGCATAGGGACAGGCAGGTAGATGCCCAGGTGGTTGGATGGGTGGGTGGGTTTTCCAATGTAGGAAGCCTTAGGGGATAAAATTTGATTGATTGGTTTGTTCAGTTTTCTTGGCCATTTACTCCATTTCCTCTTCCATACTCTACTCCCATTCAGTCAAAGACACCTGAAACATTTACAGTGAGTTTCTTAATGTGTGGAAATTGTACCAGTGGTCGTGCATAAAATTATTTTATGTAGTTATAAAATAATCTTAGAAGAAATCCAGACACAGCTTGAAGTAACACTGAATCACATAGCAAGGAAGATATTCCCTTTGACTCCTCTTTCCATCTTTCTGATGATTACGTCAAGGAGAAAGTCCCACTGGTGCTATTGTGTCTTTAGCACCTTGCTGATACTTTAATCTCCCTTTTTAACAAGCAAAGATCAGAGCCTTAGGCAGGCAATGGGATGTAACAATATTTCATTTTCATTAGGTTTCATTTTACTGTCACTTTGTATATTTGACACAAATTAGGATCGTATTACAAAGAGTTTCCCTTTTAAATGAATGTATATACAAAAAGTGAGTCAGTTACATGTAAAATATTCTGTGAATAGTCTTGATCACTGGGACGAGAGATGCTGGATATGGTGAGAAAACACTGGTGTGCAGAAGTGCAATCTGGTTATGTTATTCCAAGCTCAGCGTCTGCTCCAGATCCTTCATGAGGGGACCCCTGCCCAGCCCACCACCCAGCCTCTACTGCATCCTTTCTCCCCTCGCCATTCTGGTCCAGTGCCACACGATTTCTTTACCTTTTTCCAACTTGCCAGGTTCTCTCTTGCTTTCAGGCTTTTGAACCTGTACATCCCTCTGCCCAGAACTCAGTCCTCCCCCGCACTTGGAGGATTCCCACTCAGCGCTCAGGTCTTAGTGAGATGCAGCCTCATGCAGGAAGCCTTTGCTCACCCTCCCAGCAGGGTTATATGCTGTCCTCACTGCCCCCAGAGCATCCTGCGTGCCTCCATCGCACCAGCCAGCCTGCAGCGGAGAAACTGCCTGGTTAGCTATCAGCACTGCCTGTTAGAAGGGGTGCTGGTTGAGGACAGGGACTCTGTCCAGGTCACCCCTCCCTTATTTGTTCATTTTACCGAGTGCCTACTCAAGTGCCAGGCACTCTTCTAGCAGATACAGCAGTAAATGGGACAGAAAAAGTCCCTGTCCTCATTCTAGAGGGGGAGTTGGACACATAGAATTGTTTTTTAAAAACCATATCTATTATATATACAATTACAGGTTGTACGAAGTCCCTTCAATAAATTAAAACAGAGTTAGGGAATTAAAAGAGAGAGAGAGAGAGAGATGAGCAGTGATGGGGACAGCAACTGCTATTTTAGATTGGGGCCAGGAAAGGCCTGTCTGAGGTGACATTTGTACAGAAACCTGAAGGAAGTGAGGGAAAGACGGACAATGGAAGGGGGGAGGCTTTGAGGTGTGTTTGCCTAAGTTGGCGTGTTTAGGGAACATCTAAGGGGCAGGAGTAGCTGGGAGCAGCGTGAGCTTCCAGGAAGCAGCAAGCCTGGACAGTGGCCCCCACTCTGGGACTCAGGGAGCAGGCTGCCCTAGGAATGAGGCTGCCTTGAGCAAACAGAAGGGAGGATGCCTTCCTTGCCTGCATGCCAGTCTACCCTGAGCCCTGCCAGAGAGACCGACAACATTTGTAGAGGTACTTCCTGTTAACATTTACCTTGGCTGAATGTTTATTAATCGGGTCTATTAATAGGCCTTTTTTTTTCTTTGCCCTTCCTAAGGAATAACTCCTGGAAGAAGCATTTTTTCCCCCCAAGTATCCTCTATCTTGAATAATGCTTCAGGTTTGTAAATGGCTTTTCTGTCCCTTATTTACTGATCTGTGTGTTTATTTATCCATATGGCACCCATACAATTTATTGAGCAGGGAACCAGACCCACTCAGCTCCTACCCTCGTGAGGTGTGTACCCTTATGAGAGAAAAGCCTGGGGGGCCTCTCACTTTTGGTGGCTCAGCAGAGGGCTGGCTTGGCTGGACCAGGCCAGTCTGCCAGGAGCCGCCCACGTCCGCTTTGGCAAATATTGGTGTTCCTGCATGCCGAGACCTTCGAGGCTCTCCCCAAATCCTTGGGGAGCTGCTCACGGCCACACATTCCTTGATGTATTTCTTATTACTTAGAGAAATTGCGTGTCCCCTCCTCCCTCTTAGCCCAAGAGGGATGGGTAGGTCCTTTCTCCTGGAGACTGTTGCACGTCCCGCCCACTGGCTACTGGCGGGCCCCTCTGTGCTGGAACACTGGCCATGTTGAGGACCATGATGAGGATCTTGAGAGTTCCAGGGGCTGTGGACACTCTACTACTTCTCTGCCTCTCAGTTCCTCCCTGGTGATCTCAACCTACCCCAAGGGGTGCTAGTGCTGTGTGTGCATGCCCCCTTGCACGAGAACTCTAGTGGAAGTAGACAGGACACGGGCAAGTGCCCTAAATTATTATGAGTGTTACATAGGAGAGGACCAGGCGCCGTGGGAGTGACTTAGGACTTGGACTAGGGGTCACAGGCTGGGTTCTCTGGAGGCAGAAGTTTAGGCGGAGGTCAGCATGTAGGTGCTTATTAGGGAGTGTTCTGAGATCAACACCCGTGGAAGGGAGGGGACGGAAACTGGGTGGGAGGAAAGGGGGGGCCCTAGTATTGGTCCAGGGACCTCAGCTACCCCTACGGGAGCAGTGGAGTGAGAACAGCCCTTCAGAGTCATCCTGAGTTGGTTGGGATGTCTGGGAGGAGTTCTTTGATTCTCCCTCCTGCCAGTGGTCACTGAGCAGTCCCCAGGCACGGGCAGCCCTGAACGGGGTGGGGGCTGAAGGGTGCAGGCTCTCTGCGGGAAGCACCCCGGACCCAGGACACTGAGTCTTTCACTGAGGGGCCATCTGCATGGTGCATCTTATGTCCACCACAAGGAGCTTCAGGAAGACTTCCTAGAGGAAGGGGCATTCCACCTTGGGGATGCAGGGGTGAGCAAGGAAAGAAATAGCTGTTCAGGCAAAGGAGACAGCACCTAAGAAAAACCGAAAGGCAAGATGCACAACAGTGTTCTCAAGGAGCTGCACAACCCATGAGGAAAGCAGTCCGTCCATTTTAAGGTGAAGAAACCACCTCACCGAGGCCAGTGGACTCGCCCAAAGTAAGATTACAGGGGCACCTGGGTGGCTCAGTCGTTAAGCGTCTGCCTTCGGCTCAGGTCATGATCCCGGGGTCCTGGGATCGAGCCCCACATCGGGTTCCCTGCTCCGCGGGAAGCCTGCTTCTCCCTCTCCCACTCCCCCTGCTTGTGTTCCCTCTCTCGCTGTGTCTCTCCCTGTCAAATAAATAAATAAAATCTTTAAAATAAAAAACAAAAAACAAAAAACAAAGCAAGATTACAGCAAATGAGAGAGTCCGGATTAGAATCCGGGCTGCGCATCCCAATTCCAGAGCCCTCCCACACCCCACTCCCATTTGGATGCCAGTCCTCGTCAGTCTCTTCGGTGAGGTGGCCGCTGTCAGTCTCTGGTCTCCCCTGGGCGCCTGTGCACACTGTGCCTACAGCTCTGCCTGGGGAAACTCGAACATTCCTTCTAGTTCCAGTGCCGATTCTGCCGTCTGAAGGGACCCTGGCTCCCGCTTGGGTTAGGTTTCAGGTCAAGGGTTGACTTGTTGTTTGGAAATTTGAGATCAGTCTGTGGCCATGGTCACAGTTCAGCCAAGGACAGAGGTCAGGACTGAAGTTAGGGCTGGATAATGATTGAATTTCTGACCAGAGCCAAGATTTAGTTAGGGATTAGGTTTAGAGCCTCATCTATAATAAGGGCCCAACCTGGAACCAGGGTCAGGGAATGGTCTGGAATTGGGTCAGAGCTCAGCCTAGAACTGGGGTCAAAGAACAGTCTGGAAAAAAAGATCGGGGCTCAGTCTTAGAATAAGGCCAGGGCCCAGTCTGGAACCAGGACCAGGGCTCAGTCTAGGGACTATGATCAGGGCTTAGCATGGAGGTCGGGGTGAGGCTCTGTCTAGGGGCTGGTTTGGGTCTTGGCCTGGAAACAGAGTCAGGGTTAAGCCTTGGGCTGGGGCTCAGGGATGGGAATCTGTCTGGGATGGACTGAGGACCGGCAGGCCTTTGACTTCCCAGCCTCTCAGCCTGAGACCTGCCCACGGTGAGAGGAGGCAGGAGAAGCCTGGGGAAGAGAGACACACCCTGCCCTCAGCCCAGCTGAGGCTCCACCCCAACTGCAGTGCGGTGCTCCCCATCACCTAACTCATCCCTCTCCCTCTCGCCCCCCTCGGCCCAGCATTTGCAAGCACACGTGGGTACACAGTATGTGGAAAGGAGGGAATCCAGGTAGGAAGCCCTTGGGAATGCTGTGGTACTGCTGAAGTCTGGTGTTTGCAGGGAACGGTCTGCACAGATCAGATGTGACCCCGGGGAAATCAGGGTTAGCTCCCAGGAAGGCACAGAGGTGGGTGCAGGGAAGGGGGGGTGGTGCAGGCTGCACCCCCCCCGCTCCCGCAGCCTGACTATCATGAGAGCCCCAGGGCCACCAGCCTATGGAAATCTGGGCCTCTGCCTCGACTGCCTACCGTGAGTCCCCCGGGACTGGCCCTGCCCAGACCCCTGGGAGGATGACAACCAGGGTAGAGGAAAGAGCCCTGGGCTGGATCTGGGGCACCTGGGCACCACTGCCTTGCTTCCTGTCTCTGAGCCATCTGTAAAATGGAGATAAAATAAATGAAGAAGGGTGAGTATTTGACAAAGGAGGAAACTGACAATCAAAGGGCGGGGACTGATCCTGGCTCACAGCCCAGTGAGGGACTGTGTGGGGGCCCGAACCCAGGCCTTCCAGCACCACAGCCCTTATTGCTCTTGCCAGCCTCTTTGTCTCTGAGACTGACCAACAGCCTGCTCCTATCCCACCCCACGCAGGCTCCCAGGGAAAGGAAGTATAAGAGAAAGAATGGATAGGGTACAGGACAGACACTCCACTTGGGTCTCTCTTTTCACACAGGGACCCCTCTTAAGCCTGTGGGAGAGATGTCACATTATCCTGCATTATCTTGGAAGTAAGAAGGTCCCTGCTAGGAGGTGACGTTGGCATCTCCCTCCTGGGAATAGTCGCTGGTGGGGCAGACTTGTTCTGGGCCCACCTGAGCAGTGCAGGAGAGAAGCAGAGAGGAACAGCAGGTTGGAAAGAACTGGCGAGGGGGCAGCCTGCATGCCTGCCCCTTGCTGAGGGTCAGTAGATGCTACAGAAAAGAGCCGGGCTTGCACCATCTTTGGTACCCATCCAAGAAGGCATCCCCCCACACAAGGGTCCCAAAACAGGAACCATGGGGCAGACCGCTGGAGGCAGGAGCTGGGGAGAGGAGGTGATGGAGGAGCCAGATATCCACATCAGGGGACCGTGGAGGCCGGGGCTCCCAGGACCCCCAAAGAGCACACTCGTGTGCCCAGTAGAGAGCCAGCTTTCAGGCACCTGCCCCGCTGAGGGCACCGGCAGCTGGCAGGATCACTCCACAGGGAGGAGCCCGGCCACGGTGGATAACAAGGAGATGTTGTCTCCTGAGCCCTGATTCCCTCAGCCTCTGCATCTGTGCCTTAACAACAGAGAGGGGGGAATGAAGCCCCTGCTACCATGTGGACGCACGTCAGAACCATAGTGCTGAGTGCAAACAGCCAGACGCAAAAGGCCACGTATTGGATGATTCCATATATACGAAATGTCCAGAACAGGCAAATCCACAGACAGAATGTAGATTGGCAGTTGGCTAAGGTGGGGGGCCGGTAGTGGAGGGCTTCCAGTGGAAAGGGGATTTCTTTTTGGGGGGATGAAAAGGTTCAAAAGTGGATTGTGATGCTGATTGCACAACGCTGTGACTATACTAAAATTCATGTGTGCACTTTAAACAGGTGAATTGTACGTTATGTGAATTATATCTCAATACTGCTGTTATTTAAAAATGGAGGTGGATTTCTTTGGGGGTGATGCTAAAGTTCTGGAGGTGAACGGGGGTGAGGGCTGCACAAGGCTGAGTGTGCTTAATGCCGCAGGGCCGGTACACTTCCACGTGGCTAAAATGATAGATTTTATGTTAGGTACATTTTACCGCGATTTCAAACAAATAAAAATTTAAATTTAAATTTGAAAAAAATGGCAGGGGAGGGAAGCATCCCGGACAAGACTACGTACTCCCAAATACTCCAAGATACTAGGGACCAAAGAAGAACCCATGCTGCACACACACACACACACACACACACACACACACTCCAAGTCCCACAAGTCTGTCATCTGGAGACAAAGGAAGGGAAAGCTTTGAATCGCCGCTGGGATGAGGATCTCCGACAGATAGCCGTGAAATAACAGTGTGACCACGACACCCTGGGATCTGCCACTAAACAGTTGGGGCCTGTGACTGGAGAAAAATGAAACTGTTTCCTGTTAATACCCCTATAATCAGGGAGCTCATCAAACTGGCTACAGATGCTCAATGTCAGCTCCCCATGGAGCGTAAACTCCTTGAAGGCAGGGACCACTGGGTCTGGCTCTCGCCTGGGGCCCAGCACAGAGCCGAACACATCAGAGGTCCTCAGTCAACATCTGGGGAAAGAATGACGAGCCTCCCCCATTAGATAGAGAAGAAACTGAGGCCCAGGGAGGCCATGGCCCTGCCCAGGGCCACACAACCAGGGATAGGGGGCGGCCAGGACCAGAACTCAGATTTCCATCTCCTGTGGCGCAGGCCCCTGACGGGCAGAGCTGGACTCCCCTGACAGCGCCTCTCCAGCTGTGCACATCTGTTGGCCTCAGTGGGAGGAGGCAATCTCCCAGGAGGCTGGCCAAGGACTCAAACCTACAGGACAGAACAACAGAAGGTGCTTCCAATGGGTGGGGTTGGCAGCCCAGCGCTAAGCCTGGGTCCCCATAGGGCTGCCTCCTCCTACCTGGCTCTGGGAGCTGCGTTCCCCAGGCCACACGTCACACTGTCACTCTAATTCTTCTTGGCTGGGAGGCAGGAGCCCTGGGATGCCGTCCTGGTCGGCTGCTCTCTGGGGGATGAACTCGGCAGGTCCCTGCCCCTCTCTGGGTCTCAACTTCCCCTTCCAGGGGATCAGCTTCCATTCAGTCTGTTAGTTCCAATCTGGCTTTGCTGACACTGACCTCTCAGGATACTCAGTCCTGCCTAGTCTGAGGGAAGTGACATCCCACCCTTAGATGCCCCAGTCCAACCCTGCATGCACAACCTCCCGAGAGCTGAAACAGATGTCAGGCCACTTGAAGGATCCCCCAGTCTAAGGAGGGCGAGCAACTCAGGTTCAGGAACTCCTAGTCCAACGGGGGAGACCTGGGCCACCAGCAGGAGGCCCCTGTGTCAATGCTTGGGCTCTGGCTGGCTTCTATTTTTTTGGAGATTGATTGATTGATTTAGAGTGCAAGTAGGGGGAGGGGTAGAGGGAGAAGGAGAGAGAGAATCTCAAGCAGACTCCACGCTGAGCACAGAGCCTGACGTGGGGCTCGGTCTCGCGACCCTGAGATCAGGACCTGAGCTGAAATCAAGAGTCAGAGGTTTAACCGACCAAGCCCCCCAGGTGCCCCTTCTCTCTATTTTTCAGATACAGCTCTCCTCTTCCCACTCACAGGCTTAGAAACACCTGTTTCTCAGAAAGCAGCATCTCTCTCAGTTTACACAGCAGTGGGCGCCAGCTTCATGACAGACGGCCCCTGCTGCGGCCTGACAGAAAGCACATGTTCCTGATACACCGTTTGCTTTGGGAGAGAAGCTCTCTGGCTCAGCTGTGTCTGTCACAGTCCCCAAGGTGCCACCTTGGTCCAGGACCTGCCCCAGGCAAGCCAATAGCAGGAGGGTCTAGAATTGGGAAGTGCTCAGACCGGACAGGCTCCTTCCGCCTGTGGGAGACCCAAAGACCCAGGCTGGCCTAAATTCAGGACAACCTCTCCAGGAGCCTGGCTCTGAAATGTCTGGCATCCATGGTGCACAGCTTGGTCCCCACAGGACCCCCCAAAAGTCTGGGTTTCTTACTGATGAAGAAACTCAGAGCTTGCTTCCCCAGCTACAAAATGAGGTTGATAAAAGTAACACCCTTCAAAAGATAATTGTGAAAGATTCCATTGAGGGAAGGCAGGCAAAAATGTTAGCATGGGGACGCCTGGGTGGCTCAGTCGTTAGGCATCTGCCTTTGGCCCAGGTCATGATCCCAGGATCCTGGGATCGGGCCCCGCATCGGGCTCCCTGCTCGGCGGGGAGCCTGCTTCTCCCTCTCCCACTCCCCCTGCTTGTGTTCCCTCTCTCGCTCTTGCTGTCTCTTTTAAATAAATAAATAAAATATTATTAAAAAAAAAATGTTAGCATGGTGCCTAGCTGAGAGAACATTTGCTGTTTTATGGGGTTCTCCCCCCTTGCTCAGCCTTCAAACCCCTTTCTTGTTTGCGGGACTGTCTCATGGGGTGAACCTTACAGGGAGGCAGCTGTCCTCCCAGCGCAGAGGCTGAGCCTCGCTGGGTCAGCCAGGAGCAGGCACGGGACTGGACTCCATCAGGCAGGAGCCGGCCCTGAATTCAGGGACGACTAAGGCGGCGCAGAGGACAGTGCAGATCATTCGTGGGGCACGGCAGCCGCGCCCAGGCTGTGACATCCAGCGATCGTGGCCCGGGCCGCAGCACCGGAACCACGCATCTCCTCTCGGGGCCCCTTGATGCGTCCCGAGCTGCCCGCCTCCTTCCACATCTGCCCTTTCCCTGAGCCGGGTTGGTGTCCTTCCAACAAATTCCTGTCCTGCTTCAATTAGTGAGTGTCAGTCTCCATTGTTTTCCCCCGGGGAACTTGACTGGTTTGGAAATTGGTCTGAGGGGGTGGGTTTCAGACAGCACACCCTCAGGGAAATGGGGGAAATAATGATCTGGTCTAGCTGGGACTGAAGGTAGCGAAAATCCAGTTAGTATCCAGGGATGGGAATCTAGCAGGCTGTGGTACGTAGTGGTGAAACAGCTAATTAAATTAAATTAATGAATTACATTATGGCCTGCGGCCATCTGGAAAAAAGTGCCATTGAAGGCAGAGCTTGGAGGGCCTGATTTGCTACTGCCTTTGAGCACATGAATGGCATGAAGATTTTAAAGATCGGTTGGCTGCTTCCATGACACTGGACAATTAAAAGAATAACAGCTTTAATCCCTACATTCTTGGCTCAAGGCATGGACTGGAGCCTAGGAACTTCTTTTACAGCTGGGCTAGAAATTCTCTTATCTTTTACTGCAGCAGGACGAAGTTGGAGGAAAACTACATGCAAACGTGATCCTTTGCATCGCCCAGTTGCATTGTTGGCAGAGCGCCCAGCCTCCTCTTCCTCGGCTGCACGGATGCGGATGGGTCAGGCTGCTCCTGGGACCTCTTCTCTTCCCGCTCCACGTCCTGCAGTGTGTGGGGTGCATTTGGCCGCAAGTGGCTGAACACCCTGGGAAATGAGGCCCGGGGCAGGTGGGCCCCTGGGCACTGCCCGGCTCCCAGCGGCTCCCAGAGCTGTCAGAGGGGCCACTGCTGTTCTCTCAGCTCTGCCTTCCTCGGGGTTGGCTTCATCTGGCAGGGCTGGAGCTTTACGCTGGCTTGCAGAGCTGATTGCATGCACTCCACATCTGCGTTAGGTGATGTCCTGTCACAGCTTGAAAGCGGCCCCGGGGGGGATATTTACACCCTGGAAATCCGCAAACGCCACCCATCAGCACCTTCTTTTCTGTAAGGGGGAGAGGTGGTATAGCAGCCCACGGACTGGCTTCCTGCTAGGTCTGGTGGTGCCCTGAGGGGTGGCAAGGGGGCCACTGGCTTCTTTGTGTTTGTACCAGAGAGGGAGAGGGGGAGTGACAGAGGGAGGGAGGGAGGATCGCTCTCCCCTGACCGTGGAACCAGGTCGGCTTTTCGGCCTCACTGAGCACCTGCACCAGGCGGAATGCTATGACCGGACTGGCTGAGTCTCTCCAGACCCCTCTCTGGAGCTGGAGTGTGGGGTCAGCTGCCCTGAAGAGCACGGGCTGTGTTGAGGGCAGATCTCTGAACAAAATGGGTCCTTCAGGGAAGGAGGAAAAGAGGGAATGGAGAGGATGAGTGGCAGGATGGGTACCCACCACACCCTCTTAGGGTGCCCAGCGGCACCCGTGGCTTCCCTGACCACCACCAGAGCTATTCCCCGCCCAGCCTCATGTAACTCATCACGACTGGACACCTGCACTCGGGTGGTAAGAACGACAGTGCTAACAGCTAGACACAGAGCGTTGGCCATGTACCAGCTGCTGTTCCCAGTGCTTTACACGTATCAGCGCATCTAACCGCAGAAGAGGAAAACGAGGCTCAGAGGGGGGAGCATAACTTGCCAGAGGCCACAGTGGTGGCACCGGGGTGGGGAACCAGCTACCTGGCTCAGGTCCTGGTTCCGAGACTCCACTCCACCCTGCCCCCACCCCTGCCCCCACAGGGGCCTCAAACTCATTGCCTTCTCTCCAAACCTGCTTAAAGCCCTTCCCCTCCTCGTCAACTCCAAGTCAGCGTTCAGGTGTCACCAAAGGCATCCCTGTTTTCTAACCGCATGCCAGGCTAACGCCCTCTCCATGGCTGGCATAGCGCGCTCTGCATCCCCCATGCGAGCCCCGAGCACCGGGCGTTGTAACTGTCTGGCTTCTTGTCTGTTTCCCTGGAGGGCAGGAAATGGGTCCTACTCCCCCCACATGCCCAGTGTCCTCAGTGCAGACCTGGCACGCAGGGGCCACCTGGTGAGAGCCCAGCCCTGGGCCCTCCGTGCACTCCCCTCCCCCGCTGCCAGCTCCTGCCCTAGCGGCCCGGCGCATGCAAACCCCTGCCTCACTTTGCAGGCAAATGTCCCAGCAGCCCCTCCGCCACTCCACCTCCCCAGCTGGGTCTACTTCACACGCTCAGCACGGATTTCCCCACCTCCGCTCCTCAGCCTCCTTCCTGCTTTACTCTTTTATTAAGATTCTAATTAAATAATTCTAATGAAATGTAATGAGCTGAATCGACAAACTTACTGCGATAAAACAGCATTTGAGACATTCTCTCCCCTGCTCTTTCTTCGGCAGTGGAAGCGGGATGGCATGGGGCCTTTATTGCCAGGGAGGGGGTGGGGATCGGCAGGGCTGGGACTGAGCGCCCCGCTCGCAGGACATCACCTGGGGCCAGAACCACTGGCCCGGCACACCCAGCCCAGCTGAGGCCTCCCCTGACTGAGCCACCCAGGGGCGCCACGCTTAGCGCAGAGGTCTGTCGTTCAGGGAGACCAAGCACCGGCCTGGACCTCACTGTTGGGCCCTCTTCAGGCCTGTGCCTCAGGCCAGCCCCAAGGCCTCTGCCTGATGGCCCTGCATGGCCTTCTCCACACGAGGAGGGGCAGCTGAGGACTCCAGACCTATTTAATTGGGGTTCGCTAAGCACACGGGCATCTGTCGCTGCCCTCCAGCCCTGCTCTCTGCAGAGGAAGAAAGGCCTGGACCTGCATCTGGCCCCCGTCTCCAGCATGGCCTCAGACAAGTTCCATCCCTCCTCTGGGCCCCAGCCCAGTTTCTGCCAAACATCAGGCTGATCTGGGCACGAGGGAGCTGCTGTGACAGAGAAAGAGCCCCGGGATGTTGAGTTGGGCCTGGCCTCAAATCCTGGCCCTGGCCCTTCCTGCCTCTGTGGCCTGGGGCCAGTCACTTCACCTCTCTGAGCCTGTTTCCTCATCTATAAAATGGGACCAACATCACCTGCTCTGCAGAGCCGTCGTGGAAATGACATTCAAACAAAAATAAGGCACAGACTAAGTACTGGATAAATTATGACCACGAATTATCCCAATCCCTGTCCCCTTCCCCATGGCAACCCTGGGGACTGAGAGCTGAGGTGGGGGAGTTAACAGCTTTCAGTATCTTCCAGACCGGACGCACCTGCCTTCCCACTCTGGGGTAGACCGGAGCCATCAGCCAGTGTAGGGACACAGTGCCCTGGTGGCCTCGGGCAGGACTTTATAGCCTCACTCCCGGGCCCTGCCCAGGCAGCAGCCCCCCGTTACAGCCCCTCGGAGCTTCCTCCCATGCCTGATCTCACCACCTCCCTGCAGGGAACGTAGAGATCCATTCCTGGTCCCGATTCGCGGACAAAGAAACAGGCTCAGAAAGGGGGCGGGGACTTGCTCCAGTCACACAGCTGGGCAGCAGGAGTCAGGCCTGGAACCCGGGGCCCCTGGCTCCGACACCAGTGAACCACTAACTGCCATCTCCCCTTCCAAGTGCTCACGGCCAGGCTGTGAGACAGACCCAACAGCCCTGGTGGTGGGCACGGGTACCGAGGATGGGAAGAGTCCACAGAGCAAAGCTGAGGGGCGGGGGTGGGGGGCCCCGGTTCCTGGGCTGCCCCGGGCTCTGGGGCCGGGCGCAGCAATGCTGACTTCAGAGTCAGGCAGACCTGGGTTCAAGTGCTGACACTGCACTCACTTGTTGGGCCATAGGACCACTGACGGCACCTCTGGGAGCCTGGATCTCTTCACAGGGTTAGCAGAGGTGGGGGGGGGTAGGGTGTTTGTACACCCGGAAAAAATGGAGGGCATTGTGGATATTCTGTCACAGCCTGTGTATTAGCTTCCTGGGGCTGCTGCAGCAAAGCACCACAAACTCAGGTGCTCAGAACGACAGAAATGTATTGTCTCACAGTTCCGGATGCCAGAAGACTGTGCTCCCTCTGTCACCCACAGGGGAAGGATTGTGCCTGGCCTCTGCCAGCCCCTGACTGCCCCAGAAGTCCCCAGGGTATGGCAGCATCGCTCCCGTCTCCACATGACGCTCTCCCTGCGTCTCCTCAGTCCCTCCTCGGTGCGCGTCTGTCCTGTCCAACCTCCCCCTTGTACAAGGCTATCCGTCACATCCGATTAGAGCCCACCCGAGGGACCTCATTTAAGCTTGATGACTTCTGTGAAGACCCTATTTCCTAATCAGGCCAGATTCTGAAGTGGGGGTTGGAACTTCCGCATAGCTTTTTGGGAGGACACAAGTCAACTCATAACAGGATGCAAAGCTCTTTTGTGCACGAATGATCCTGATGGATGGGCCCCTCCTCACTCAGGGAGGGGACGTGACCACACGAGGTCACGCAGCAAGGGAGTCACGGAGCTGGGGTTTGAACTTCGGTCCCCCGACTCTGGTGATTTTCCACTACCCTCTTTAAATTTAAAATGAGAGGAGTGCCCGGAGCTATCCTTCGGGGTCAGGAGTTTGACCCTGAGTAGCCATTTGGCATCAATAACACCACCATGGACCAAACACCGACCAGGAGTCAGGCACCCTGCTTTCTATTCACTGTCTCACACTCCTGCTTTTGCAGCCGGACTACCTGGCCCAAACCCAGGCTCTGACCATTCCCAGGTGAGTGACGGGGCAAGTAACTTCACCTCCCCGGGCCTCACTTTCCCCTTCTGTAAAATGGGGACAGTAGCCATTGCAGAGGGTTAGTGTACAGACCAAATGAGGTGCTCCATATAAAGCCCCTAGCACAGTGCCTGGCACACGGTGAGTGCTCACCTCAGCTCCACGGTAGGTCCCCACTCTGCAGATGGGGAAACTGCAGTCATCAGACCGAGGTTAGGAAGGAGGAAGTGGCAGAGATGCGATTTGAACCTGGGTCCCTCCGATCCCTAGCTCTGTGCCCTTTCCACAGTACTAAGGACCTGCCCTTTCCGGAAGGCCCTCTGGTTCAGGAATCTGGCTTTTACTTAAGGCCGGCAGGGCCCAAACGTCAGAAAGTCTTCCTACCTGGGTGGAGGGAGCCCTGATCCAACTTGGTCACCGGGGAGGGATGGGGAGTCCTCTCTAAGCTGTCAGAGACCCTCAGGGGGCAGACCCTCCACCCAAGTCCCCAGGAAGCGCACATCAACTCTGCTGGGTCCCAGGGGCCTTCTGTTTTGATTCACTATAAAAACTCGAGCTGAGCTCTGTGGAATGTCAAGCAAGCAGGGGCCCCAGTGACTGAGCCAAAATCCAAGACATTCCCCATTGCTGCCCCCTACAGACAAGCAGGGACCCACATGTACGCACAAAGGAATACATATGCCCCCCGCACCCCCCGCCCCGAACTCACATGTTCCCAGGCTCACCTTCAGGTTTGTGTGCCTTGGACGCCGCACACAGACCCACTCAGCCAACATGGGCTTGCTCCGCACACCCAAAGTGATGACACGGCGTGCCTGGAGATGCTTGTGGCTGGCAGGCACTCAGAGATGCCAGCCCTGCACACCAGACAAGTTTGCTCAAACTCTGGACCCAGCCCCACAGAAACCCAGTGTCCCTGGTGCACAGATTTGGGTCCCTGGTCAGGCACATCGTGTTGTCCTCAGTTGGAAAACAGAGAGGGAGGAAATGCTGTTCTGCTTTCAAGCTGCTGCTGCCCCTTTCCTAGCCCTGAGCTGGCTTCATCTTGGGCCGGTCCGTGACCTTGGACCCCTGAGGTCTCTGCATCCACCCTGGCATACCGCCTCTCTGCAATCTTGTCTCTCTCTGCACAGAACCTTCTGATGACCGTCTCACTCAGAAGCCAGCCCAAGGCCCCTGCCATGGCCCGGAGGTCCCACGTGCTTGACCTGCTCTCAGACCCCACTTCTCCTCTCCAGCCACACAGATCTTGCCCCTCCTGTTCCTGCCAAATTCCGCTTCTGTCTGCCTGGGGGGCTTTGCTCGTGCTCCAGAGCTCTTTCCTCCAATAGCCATGTGTTGGCCTCCCTACTTCCTGTGGGGTCTCTGCTCAAGAGTCCCTGCCCACCCTGGGTAAAACAACACTGCCCACCGGGTGGTCTAGCCTCTTCCCCTGCTTTTTCTCCTTCATGGGACTGAGCACCATAGATGACTGATTCATAATTGGGCGGGGGGTGGGGGGGTGGGGGCAGTGTCTCAGTATCAACCATAGCAGAACGTCAACTCCATGAGGATGGGACTTGGGTCATTTTGTTTCCTGCCATGTTCCAACCACCTGGAACCCTGCCTGGCGTGTGGTGGGTGATCAATCAATGGGTGTTAAAGGAGTGACTCTTGATTCCTGAAAGCATCCAGGAGCAGGCTTATCTCCAGACAGGCCTGGGGTACAGTCCTGGTTCTGTCATTTATCAGGTCACTCTCCTCAGTCTCGGCTCTCACGGGGCTGTCCTGAGGATTAAGATGGGGTGTGAGTCTCAGTGTAGCACCTGACAGGTGGTGGGTGGGACAGGGAGGTTCGCTCTGGACCACACACCCCTGCATCGGAGTGCAGGGTGGGGGGGTGCCAGGTGGTCTGGTGGCTGCTGGGCACTGCTTCCCTTCCCTTCTAGATGTCCTCTTGTATCTCAGGGCTAGATGCCTATAAACCACTTTCCCACTTCCCTTTGTGGGCAGACTCCGAGCGGCTCCTGCCCGTGAGACCAGATCACGTGAGAGCTGGAGGTGAGTGGGCCCCGGGATCCCTGGCAGCAAATCGCCCCACCCCAGCCTTCCCTGATTCCCTGAACCTTTTCAGGGGCCTCCTTCACTCCCCTAGCCCTGCCAGTGGTTTTGTGAGCTGAACCTCTTTATTAAGAGATTCATTTCCTACTTGAAACAACAAGGGTAGAATGTTTTCTTAACTGAATCCCAAATGGACAAGAAAGTTTCTCGAGTTTTCCCAGAGGGCATGTTTCGATGGTGAGGACAAGCCAGCATGTGCACTTGAGTGGCATCAGGGTAGAAGCTGGTGGGACATTTGCCACCAGGAAAGGTGGGGGAGGGCCTCTCCCCTGGGGGGAGACTGGTCCCCCCCCCCCCCCCCCCCCCCCCCGCCGCAGAGCAGGCCTCACCGCAACAAGGACAGAGGGACAGCCCCAGCGGATGGTGTTTTCAGCACCTTACAAATATGAAGCATTCGTTAACTCATTCTCTCCTCACAACACCCCAACTTGGACAGTACTGCTCTCGTCCCCTTTACCGGAGAGGAGACCCAGACCCAGACTAGGAAGTCGTTCACACGGCTCGGAAGCGGCCAAGCCGAGATCCCGGCCCAGGCTGCTAGAGGGGCTGTGCTCGTCAGCACAGCTCTTGGTTCTCTCAGGCCTTGTGCCAGCCCCTCTGGCTGCAGAGCAGACCTCGGGGCTTGAGGAGGGGGCTGAAGAAGCAGATGATGAACTGACACTCGTTCCATGCCTTGGAGTTCACCAGGCCCTTTCTCCAGCCCTTCTTATAATCCTTTCCAATTCCCCACAAGCCCTCGGACCTCGAGCACAAGTGTGGGGAAGGGACTTCTCCCTCTGGGGTGGAGGACTGAGCATGGGGCTGCGGAAAAATCTATGGCTGGAACTGCAGCTCTGCATAACTAACCCCCCACACAAGCTGGGCGGGGGGGGGGGGGGGAGTCCTGTCCCTCTGTGGGCCTCAGTGTCCCAGGTATAAACAAAGGGGGTGGCCCGGAGGACCATTAGGGGCTCTTCTGGCACTGACAATCTAGAATCCTGCTTTAAAGACACTTTGAAAACCAAGATCCTTGGTCAGGGCGGCGGAGGAGACCACACGTTTTACCAAACCAGGCGGGGCCGTGCGTGGCGGAGACCTAGAGCGCCTGGCCCAGCGGAACTGGGGGAGCTTGCCGTAGGACGGGTCTGCCTCCGGACAGACAGCCTGCGAAGTGGACCATGGTGCCACAGAGGCTGGCCGTCCCCCTTTTGGTCACTGATGGCCACTCGCTGCCAGGTGCTATGCTGGGCACTGGGGCCACAGGTGTCTCAAACACAGGCCCTGGCTGCGCAGAGCTCAGGGTAACCAAGGCAATCTCCAACCTTTGTATACTCCTTCAAGGCCCAGTAGGAACACTCCCCTCTTCCAGAAGCCCTTGCTGGCTTCCTCAGCTCTGACTTCCCACGTCCCCGTGGTGGGAGGCAAACCTACATCATGCCCAGCTCTCCAGGGCACCGTGACCCACAATCCCTGGACTGCGAAGAGATCAGGGCAGGCCCTGGAAGCCCCACCCCATGCGGGGGCTCAGCAGGTGCAGTCAGAACTGTTGCTTGGCAACCAGGACTTGTGACACAGCTCACATCCGTCCTGGCTGGAAGCAAAGGCACCAACCTGATCCAGCACCTGTGTGGTGGGGGCTCAGCTCAGAAGCTCCTGATAAGCAAGCAGGGTGTTGTCCAAATGTTCCCAGTGACCCACAGAGAGAGGCAGAGCCACACTGGGACAGTAACCTGCCTCTTACCATCTGTGGAAGGCTGGCAGGTCACATAAGCTCTGTGAGCCTCAGTTTCATTGTCTTTAAAATGGGCTTATAAAGCTTGCTAGCACAGTCCCTGCACAGCAGCTTCGACTAGCTAATGTGTGCAAATGCAGCCGGTGTTCTGGAAAGGTGTTCCCCTCCCCGGCGCCTCTGAGGCTGCCGTTCACCACCAGCCACACACTGAGTCTGCCCCCAGAGGACACCTTCCCCCTCTGAGGAACCCCAAAGCTCACTCTGGCCAGCCACCTTCCCTGCCCGCCCCAGGCTGCGCAATGCCTACCAGGGGGAATACACGGTGCAGATGCCAAGTCCTAAAC
The DNA here is from genome assembly GCF_002201575.2 of Neomonachus schauinslandi. Taxonomy (NCBI): domain Eukaryota; kingdom Metazoa; phylum Chordata; class Mammalia; order Carnivora; family Phocidae; genus Neomonachus; species Neomonachus schauinslandi. The sequence goes on along the minus strand of NC_058406.1, from coordinate 18,584,599 downwards.
CGGGCATGTCCAGAGCAACAGCCCCGAAGGGCAGCTACCTAGGGAGAGCAGGAAGGATGTGTTTGGACCCGTCTGGAAGACGGCCCCTGCTTTGGGCGCCTAGCCTGGCCCAGGCCCGCTACTCTGCCCATGGAGACACCCATTGGCCCGCAGCTCCCATCTGCCACATGGGAGAGGCTGCCCATTTCTGGGCATGGGCCGCTCGGCTCGGCTTTGCCCTTCACTCCACAGGGTGGGTAGTGCTGTGGAAATAAGCACTAGAGTCGGACAGACTCCTTACTGGCTGTGAGACTTTGGTCAATTCACGTATCCTCCCTGAGCCTCCGTTGTCCCATCTTGAAAATGGGACTAGGACCACCCACCTCATAGCACAGTTGTTAGAATTAGTATCACCGATGTTGGTGTAAAGGACCTAACGGGGCCTGGCATGTATAAAGCACTGGAGAAAGGCTCCCGTCCTAACAGGTAAGCAGGCCACCTGTTGTGATCTGTACACACGGGGTGGCAGGAGGAGGAAGGCCAGAGCCAAGGGCACGGAATCTACCCCAATTCCCCATCTGGGCTTGTTGAGAAGTCCTTGGAGAGATTTAACTGGATGGCATCTCCTCCTGGGAGAGAAGACCTCGACATCCACCCGGTGAAGCTGAAGGTCCCATCAAATCTGAAAGGCGACTTTGTTCTTCCTGGCTTCATCCGTTATGCATGAAAGAGCAGACGGCGGGTGCTCAGGATTCATAATTTGAGACATCCGGAGACTAAAGACATTGGCCAAATTTAAACCGAAAGATGAACTTGCTGCGTGTCTTTTCAGATTATGGGAGAAGAAAGGAGAGAATTTCTTAGTCATCTATGATCCACTCAGAATTCACAGTGAGTCGGCCTGACATCAGAGGGCCCCACCTCTGGGTTCCGGACATTTTAAATATCACTGTTTGAAAGGGACAAAGAGATACGTGTTGGAGGAGACCCCCACGGGAGCCCGAAGAGAGGGGCCTTTCTGTGGCCGGCACCGTGGGGCTCACAGGAGGCCACGGGCAGCATGACTACAGGTGTGGCTCCGGGGAGGTCAGGACGTGGTGGGGTCAAGGGTGACACAGATCTGCGTCTGGCCTGGGCGCACGACCGCCTTCTGCCCTAGCCTGGGTGCTGCAGCAGTTAAGAGCAGCTAAAAGCACTGGGCTCGGAGGAGATCAAGTTCAGCACGGCCCCAGGCACACAGGAAGAGCTCAGTGACCCGCAGCTGCCTCTACTGTCCGTTGTACTTTGACTTCCTCAAATGTATTGGGTCCAAATGCCTTTTGCTCTGAGATAAACTTTGAGCCTTCTCAGTAGCCACCAACGACATCATGGTTACCCGAGTCACAGAAACCAGGGAGCTGGGAGGGGTGGAGCTTGCTGCAGCCTTTTCCCAAGTGGGGAAACCGAAGCTTAAGGAAAGAAGTGGCCGATCCAGTGTCACAGCCCGAGTGAGGCCTTGGGTCTCCCACGTCACTAAAACACTTTCCACCATCTCCCACCCCGGTCCCCACTCACATCAAAGCCGCAAGCTGGAGTCCACTTGGACCCTGTCCGAACTGCCAGCCCCAGCACTTGACCCCCAGGCCTGGGTTGTGTTCAGCACAGAGTTTGCTAAATGAACGCATATCAAGGACCCACATAAGAATGTGACGGAAATGATGGACATCCTCCCCAAGAAAAACGCACACGTGGACCCACACATGATCATATGCACGTTCCATGGGTTCGCAGACCCCTGGCCGGGAGGCCCCACCCTAGGTTTCCGCTGCCCTGGATCGCTGGTGCAGCTCTCCAGGGATGACCTCGCCGCACACCCACATCTGCTGGGTGCGAAGGGGCCCCGCTGGGCTTCTACCAGGGGAGCACAGACCATCACCCCTGCCATGCCTCGGCCTGTGGTCACTACCACTGCAGTCCCTAAAGGCAGGAGCGCTCCCACCCGGCCACAGGCCACTCCCTCCAAGTGCTCTTTGTCTTTCAAAAAAAGAACCTTTATTACTTAGTCTTTTCCTCATTAGAATGTCTTTTACAGCAACACAAAGCAAAGCACAAGACTCATCTGCAGACACATGGGAGCACAGACAGCTTGTCAGCCAGGGACCCACACAAAGGCCAAGTCCGGTTCTCTCTCTCTCTCTCACACACACACACACACACCACGGCCTCCCGGGGTTCACTCACACACACACACACACACACACACACACACACACACACACACACACCACGGCCTCCCGGGGTTTCTGGACCCTCGTGCCAGGGACAGCCGGTGTCGGGACCTAAACTTGCTGCCTCGTAATAAATCCAGGGGCCAGTACCAAGGTCTGGGGTGGGCAAGCAAGGTGCAGGCGCTGGGCAGGGAAAGGAACAGATTCCCGTATTCTGATAGACACTCTACAAATGTCACCCCACCCCTCGGCCAGGCACTTCTCTGTGCTCCGATTCAAGTGCTTAGAGAAGTAGATTCTGAGAAATGGTGTGTGTTTCTCCTGGGCTGGTGAAACCTGCTACCATCAGTGCCTTGAGCTCAGTAAAGCCAGGCCTGGGAGGCACCCCCAGGGGTAGAGGGCACTGGCAGCTTTGCTGGGAGCCCCGAGGTTGGGGCGGGGGGAGCGGGAGGAGGACGGGAGACAGAGGACAGACGCCGCTGCCATGCACCGACCCAGGGGTGAGGGTCGGGAAAGAAGAGTGTGATGCTCCGGCGTCTAGTTTGGTTTCACCCTCCAAATTAGCATCGACACTTTCATTCCACGCAAATCGGCAGCCAGCCAGCGAGCAGGGCGCGGAAGCTCAAGCCAGTTGTCTGTGGAAAGGCACCAGATGGTTTGTTATGAAACACATTTTGGTCAGAAAAGAGCTGGGGTTTTTGGTTCCTGGGAGGACAACAACGCCAGAAAGAAGGGAGGTGTGAGCTGGGAGAGGCAACTTTGGCATCAGATCTGGTTCTCCTCTGCCCTCCACCCTTTCCACACTCGGGGCCTGTCTCCTCCTCTGTAAAATGGCGACAAGAGTCCTGACCAAGGCTCGGTGTTCGGCACTACACGCTGTCCCCGGAGGCGTGGGGAATCGGGGCTCAGAGACACCCACGCGGACGAGACAGGAAGAGCGGGCACGTGCCCGTCCAACTCGAGGAGAAGAGTGGGTTGGGGGACCCCGACGGAGGGCAGTCACAGATGATCCCCACTGTTGCAGTCAGACCCTGGGGACCCATGGGCAGCCAGGTACACTGGTTCTGAGCCCCGATGGGAACCATCTCGTGGAAGGGCAGACAGAAAGCTCTATGCAATGCAGCACCTTCGAGGAGCTCCTGGGGGCCACACCTGCCGTGTGCGCTTTAAAGTGCCAGCTACACGTTGTCTTTGGTCAGGGGCTGCCCCTCCGCGGGGAGCCCCGGGGCGGGGGCGCAAGCCCAGCGGGGCCCCGGCCGAAGGCACACTTGAGGACGCAGCATTCTGCTGAGGCTGCGGGGCCCTCCTGTGCTCAGTAAGGAGTGGGGGCACCGCCAGGGAAATCTGGGTCCTTAGAAAGAGAGAAGGGACAAGAATGCTTTGGTCACCAACACCCGCAGCAGAGCAGAGCTTGCTCAAGAGAGGGCAGAAAGCTGGTTAAAACATGCGCTCGTGCCTGACGCAAATTCGGCTTCCGAGCTGAACCAGGAGTCACTGAATAAATATTCAAGGCATCCTTCAGTTCTTACAGAAAGAGCGGGGCTAAAAGAGAACTTTCTCCTTCCCCCCCTGCCTGACTGGATGCAGCTGGGATTCGCAGGCCGCCACCCAGCAGAGGGTGGCTGGGGGTCCTGGCGCTGGCCCTACACCGCCACCAGAGGCTTTGGTCTATCACGCGTCCCACCAGCTCCAGGGCGCTCAGAAGCTGAAGAGATCATCCTGCTCGGCGCCGCTGCCGTCAGGCTTGTCCCAGTCGACAGGTGAGTGGCACTGGGCGTAATGGATGTCCTGTGCTGTCAATCCAGTGTCCAGGACCTGCGGGTTTGTCCGAGACTGCGCAAGCCTGGAAAGCAGAGCTCTGTGAGCCCGGGGCCCCCGAAGGGGCGGAAGTGAGAGGGCACAGGTGGGACAAGGCCAGGACTCAGGGGCCAGAGAAGACAGTCCTGGATATCAGGACGGGTGGCGCCTCTGACCGGAGTCTACTCTTGAGGACCAAACGGCTCAGAAAACTGTGGGGCAGGTAGGGGCATTCCCGCCTTGGAGAGAGGGGCCAGGGGAGCCACCCCTGCCTCGACTCCACCCAGAAAGAGGGGGAAGGGCAGCACTCGTGCGGGCAGTGAGGGGCACACGCGCGGTGGGGGCGGTGCAACCAGGAGCGGACCACCGACCAGAACTGTTACAGGAAGGAAGATAACCTAAGCATCCAAAACTAGGGGAGAGGTAAGTAAATTACAGCCCAGGTCCTTAGAAGAAGGTGAGGCTGTCAATAAATGAGGTGTTTACAAGGAGTTTTTAACAGGCTGGGGGAATGCTCCTGATAGGTCAGTGTTCAGTGAAAATCAGGATCCCCAAATGCAAATACCATCTTGAGTGATCAAGGCAAAAAGAAAAAAAAATGTGTATGTATAGGATGAGCATGAATTAAGCCCAAAAGTCTGGGCTGTGGGATTATAGGATGGTGTTATTTCCTGTTTAATGCTTTGCTGATTTTCAAAGTTGTTAATAAAGAGCATAGGATACTTAAGTAATCTGGAAAAAGCAAATGGAAGATTTTCTTAAAATGAGGGGGTTGCAGTCAGCAGGAAGACAGTAAAAAGAATGTCTCTGCCTCCCTGAAAGGGCCATCCATGCTGAACCCCCACCTCCCCAGGCTAGGCCCAGGGGTTTCTAGCAGGTTCTGGCAGGGAGGGGTTGGGGAGGAAGGAGAGGGCTGCAGGGGGCTGCCCAGGGTCCCCAGGGAGACAGGGGCGCCTGACTGACCAGGCCCAGTGCTCAGAACCCTGGGCTGCCCAGGGCTCTCTCCAGCCTAGCCTTCTCGGGGCCATGTCCCCAAGCTGAAGGTAGCCATGGCTACAGGGCTGGCCCCTGGGAAGATGGGGAAAGGCCACCACCCTCAGACAAGACCAAAGTATCTCCTTGCTGTGCCTGACATTCCTCCTCTATGTATCGCTCCATAGGTTTCATTAAGCATTACCTCCTCCCTACCCCTTTCCACAACTGCAAAGCCTCTGGAGGGAACAAAGCCTGCAAAAAGCCAGGTTTGGAAGGCTCCACCAGGTGTAGGAAGAGGGAATCAACCTGAGCTGCAGAGTGTTTAGTTCATCTCAGATTGTGGTAGAGAAGCCACTAGGAATAGTTTTTGATTCAACAGCAAGAGCCTTTTAGCAGACCTGGCCAACCCCAGATAGTGAGTTCCCCATCCCAGGAGGCATTCAAGTTGACATTTTTTTGCTCTGGAAAAGGTCAGAGTTCATGTTCTCAGATATGGCAAAGGACCCCAGAGACCAGCCCACAAATGCCAGGCCCTCTTCCCCAGCACAAGGAGCCCAGCTAATGTTACCTTGAAAATGCTTCATCCAGGCCGTCATCCAGCTCCTTGGGGAAAACAAAGCAGGAGATACGAACCCTCAGTGGGGGAGCCCGTGCTCACAGCCAGGAGCTAGCCCAGCCCTGGGTAAGCTATGGGGACTCGGGACACAAGCGTAGGAGTCTGGTGAGTGCCTGGGGAACAGGTACACACATCTCAACCCGCGGGCCCAAACCTGGGGTGTGGAACAGGAGAAAGAGGATCTGGGTGGGTAGAATTCCCAGCTCAGCCACCACTCAAGGGACACCTTGGGCAAGTTGCTGCTCCTCTCTGGGACTCAGCTTGTCCTTCCGTAAAATGAGGGGGTTGGACTGGATGAGGTAGATGGTTTTTAAGTTCCAAGAGCAAAGAGGGTAGGGAAGAAGGTTTTCTTGCTTTCATCCACTTCTAAGCTCCTGAGGGGTAACCGATGACAGGAACCCCACAGCTTAGGTGGGAAAACAATGGGCGGGGCTCCCTGCAGCCTCCCTGAGCAGACAGGTGGGTGCTAAGGGTGGTTCCCAAGCAGCAGAGAACGGGCTCCTGATGCCTACTCGAGGGGGCCATATCGAACGGGATTTGAGTTTCCCAAGTCTGTCACCATTCCAGATATTTTACAATTAGAATCCTGTGATTCTGCAAGTGATCTGAGAGCAGAAAAGGGACGTGCAGTGGACACATGGGGAAACGTGACTACGGCCTGTGATGATCTAACAGCGTCGGATTGATGGTAATGATTTCCATCACTGTAACGTGCTTGTGTGAGATGCTGATATGTGGAGAATTTGGATGAGAGGTGAACAGGAATGCTTTGTACTGTTTTTATAACGTTTTTGTAAGTCTGAAATTATTTTCAAGTGAAAAAATTTTTAAATTTTTAATTAAAAAAACCTACTTTCCTCTGGGAGATTCTGCAGGCAGAGGTCATCATCTTTATTGAGGGGCTGAAAAAGCTGAGACACAGAGAGGTCGGGGGCTTGCCTCGAGTCACAGAGCAAGTCAGAGCCCAACCGCTGACCGCCAGGCCTCAGCCTCCTCCTTCAGATGGCGGAGCAGGGAGGGGTGTTGGGAGCAAACTGTGCCCACGCCAAGAACAAGGGAGCCTTTGCCTGGTCCTGTGGTGGGCCCAGCCATGGGCGCTCAGACCAAGAGGCTGTGCATTGTGAGGAGACAGCTGTGCTGGGAGCCAAGCCTGCTGGGGAGGCAGCCCCGAGTTCAAAGGGACATTGTTTGCCCCCCACCCTGGGCCTGGGTGCTGCTGGGCTGAGTCTGGCCCTCCCAAAGGACTGAAGTCATGGGTGCCAAGGCCTGGGCCCTAAAGAAGCCTTAGGCCTCAACCAGGGATCAGGCGGAGGCTTGCTGGATCCCTGTGGGGTCCCCAGGCCACATGACCACTCACCCAGACAACACTGCTATTGTTCAAGGCTTGAGGCCTCGGTGCCTCGTCCATGTTAGTGGTATTAGCGCTGACTGTGGACAGCGGGGCCTTGGCCGTCTCTTCCAAGTCCAGCAGGTTCCCAGTGGCAACCACTATGAGGGGTCCGGTCAGGTTTGTCAGTGGGAGGAGCCTCCTGGTTCCAGGCCTCATCTCCAAGCCCCGTCCGGGAGACTCCCAAGCTATCCTGGTCCTGACTGTTCTCAGATATGGCCTTCCCAGGCCTATCAACCAGACTACCCAGAGCCCCACCCGAGCCCCATCCGAGCACCTCCCGAAGCAGCTGGACGGCTGCCCACAGGGCGAGAATCTCACCCCAACTAATGTTTTAGGCTGAAATTTTTACATTCACAACAGGTGTTAAGTTTTTTAAGAGATCACATAAATAAGATGTTAGATGTACAGAAAGAGATGTATACATATATTTATATAGTTGCATAGAGACACATTTGGAAGAACATGCACCAAAACGAGCAGTCTTTCCCTTTATCTACATTTTCTAATTTATCTATGATGAGCATGTATTATTTATTTAACAATAAAACAAAAATAAAAAACCAAGGGTTTGCCCCAGCCCAGGAGGGAGTGAGTAGGGCCCTCTGGATAAAGGGAAGACCCGGATCATGTAGCTGATTCTGGCCCCACCCCCTGCCCAAGACTCACGGCTCTTCAACGACGGGGTGCTGTCTCGGAGGCCCCCGCCCAGGACGTCCCCTCCCTCTTGGCTGGCTTTGTCCCTCTTCTCCTTCTCTGTGGGACCAAGGCACAGAGCGTTGCAGCCCCCGCCCCCAGCAATCGCTGGACGGGGGCAGCCTGCAGCCAATGTCGGGGGGCAGGCATTAGGTCTCCAGCAGGGAGGAAGGAAACTGCAGATTTGACCCTCACAAGCACCCTGGGGGAGGGAGACAGCTGTTCCCGTTTCTTCGCAGGGGGACAGTGGGACTCAGGGAGGTGAAGGGAGCTCTCCAAAGTCACACACCAGGTAGGCGAGGAAGAGAAGAGCCGGGCCTGGACTCCAGGGCCTTTACCACCCGCTCCCCACTCCTTTCTCTCTGCCAGCCTTTCCCCGTTCCACCCCCGCCCCCCACAGTGTCCCTGAACAAGACTCACCTTCCTTGGACACCTGCCAAAACTCAAAAGCGACTTTGAAGGCCTGGGCTACTGTGAGGGTGACAGCCTGCGCCTGAAAAACAGGAAACGGGGGGCGGGGGGGCCTGTCAGGCAGGTAACAGCAAGTCTGAAATGCGGGCCCGAGGCTCCGCTCCACCAAGGCTCCGAACTGGCAGGTGGGTGAAGGCAGAGTCCTGGCCCCTCCCTGGTCGCCAAGCAGCCCTGTGGTGTAACAAGGCCACGCCCTCTCCAGGCAGATGGGGCCTCATCCTCAGCACCAGCAGCCCAGCCAAGGTTCCTGCCTCTGTTCCAGCCCCCACGTTTGCAATGGCTGTTCGCCTCCACTTTTTCCCCTCTCCTTTGGGCTTCTCTATATTCAAATAACTAGGGGCTGGCTTCTTCCAGGAAGCCCTCCTCTAATTACCCGAGGACTTCACACAATAACTTAGCCCTTGGAATGAGAGAGCAGAAAAGCCAGAACTGGAAAGGGCCTGGCCACTGCCTGAATGACCAACAGCCAGAGGCAAAGGTTCGACCTGGTTAGCCCTATGCCGGCTCGGAGGGACTTCTAACTGGATCCACGATGTCAATGCGTGCCCATGGCAGGGGACCAAAACCATTCAGTGCCATAACTCGCTGAAGAGGGGGCCACCCCTTGGCCCTTCACCCCTGAGGAACTCCCATGCACCCCTTCACACCCATCTCAGATGTCACCAGCTCTCTCAGGTCACTTGCACTGGGGCCCCACAGGCCCACCTACCTCTCTCTGGCATCATGCCTATCAAAGTGTCACCAGCTCACATGCCTGTGACGCCCCATCTGGGTGCTCCCTAAAGGCAAGAACCTAGTCTAAACACCCTGACCCCCCAGAGCGGGCCACGCCCTCCAGAGGTGCAACGCTGCATCCGCCTAAGGGGCCAGCCTCCTGAGGCCTCCCTCAGCCAGGACCTACCCCCAGCCCACATTCATCGCAGCCTCTTCCTCTCTCTGCTTCCAGTTCAGGGTTAATCACAGCTCAGCTGCTGGGCTGTGGGAGTCTCAGAGCTCAGCTGTAGCCGGAAGCGACATCCAGCTTCCTTCTGACAGCCCGGGCGTAGGGAAGAAAGCACCAGATTCTTCCAAGTGCACAATAAGTTCAGGCCTAACCAGCCTCGGACCCACGCCCTTTCCCTCCACCAGACGACTTGATTTAATTGAGAAATGAATCTGTGGCTATTGCCTTTAAAACTCTTTTTTCTAAAATTTAAAATCCTTAAACAAGCTGACTGATCCATGCCAATTAAACTTCATGAAGTATAAAATCTCATTTGAATCTCTCCGTCATTTACATTTTTGATGCAAGTATGGGTGCTTTATAGCAAAACTTAAATATGGTAATTAAGTATGAAACTCTTCACAGCTGTTTACAATTTAAGCTGTCACGTCCGAATCAAGTTTAACAGACCCAGTTACCATTGAGAATTGCCCATGAACTAAAAATATGGGCTGATTACCAGCCGGAGTCAGCTCACTATACACCCAAGACAGGGTTGGTCACCTAATGTGGCAGGGAGATGGAAGCACCATTATTTTTGCCTCCAGGATATCTGGGGCATGAACCTGATACTGTTTTTGCATAAATCTACTTGTTCACTTGCATACATTTCTGCCCTTTCGCCCCGAAATCCCGAGCTGCAAGTAAACCAAATATAACCCAAGATGCACATGTGCGCAGGTGGCTACAAGCCCAGGCTGGGCAGGGACTGGGGGTGGGGTGGGCCCCGCTCTCTGGGGCGGGTGCAGGAATCTGGGCAGCATTACAAGAAAGGACTGCTCGAGCCTGCCCACGGGGAGGTCTTCCTTCCCTGATCCCGCAGGCTAAATGCTTATCCCTCCCAGGAGTGCCTCTGGCCTGTGAGTCTCTCAGCACCTGACCTGGGTTCTACCTCACCCAGTTTTTCATGTCTCTGGCTTGTTCCCAGTAACCAGGCTGTGAGTTCCTTCAAGGGGCCAGGTCTAGCTCAGGACCCCCCAGGATTCCAGATCCCAGCCTAGTACACAGACCAAGTCCGGCCACGGGTCCCTTATGGCCCTGCTGCCCCGGAAGCATAAATCCTGCACAGAAGGATTACCTGAGGAATGCCGATGGCCATGTACGGCATAACAGCCCCGCCCCAGCGTGCCCGGGGTAGAATCAGGGGGGTCACTTTGTTTCCTGTCAGTCCACCTGCACTGTGCAACCCTGGGCCCCCCATCAAAGCCGGCAACCCCACCTTCACTTCAGAACCCTGAGGCTGCAGTGCTGGTGAAGGCCTCCCAGTTGGGCAGACAGAAGCATTTCTTTCTGGAGGAACTCATCCTGGCCATGCCCAGCAGGAGTCACCAGGGGAGGGAGGCCTGGTGGCTGTGCTGCCCGAGCTGAGCTGAACGGGTGGGCAACCCAGAAAGGAACCCCTTCGCCCCCACCCTGGGTGGTCACCAACTTCTCACCCAGAGAAAGGGTGGGGATATGTGGAGACTGTGGGCCCCCAGCCAAAGGCTAGGGGGCTAGGTCAGCATGCAGGCTGACTCTACTTTGCCACCCAGCCCAGCTCCAGTCACGTCTGAGTCCTCAACCACCAATCACACCATTTAATTCTGCACCTTTGTCTTTGCGCGTGCTGACTCCTATGCTGGGGTTCCCGCGCTCTTTACCGCCTCACCCCTTCTCTCGGCCGGCAAACTCTCACTTATTACTCAGCCCTCAAAGCTTGATTCAAAATGTCTCCTTCTCTGGGAAGACTTACTGACCTCTGGGAAGACTTACTGACCTCCACCCTAGAACTGAGCCCACTGTGTTCCAGTTACCAAATCCTGGCCCTTCTCCCCCACCATCTTGTTGGTATCTCCACGGCCGATTCCCTGGGTCCCCGGTGCCCAACACAGGGCTTAGCCCGGGACAGGCAGCAGCGGACATCTGTGGAGCACCTGGCCGCTGGGGGGTTGCAGAACCTGAGGCCCCCATCTCACTTTCTGCCTCCTTCTCAGAAATGTCCACTAAGCCCTGAGAATCTCAGGATTTCCAACACGGCCAGGATCTCCGACTGCCAACTTGGGCTCAGCGGAAGCCTAGCGGAGGCACGAGAATACCACTCTCACATTGGGTGGCCTATTTAGCACGTCCTGTCCTGGGCTGTATGAAGGGGAAAAGCCAGCTAAGAAAGGGTGGACTAAGCCATAATCGAGCCAGTCAGCTCCTGACACAGAGCAAAGTGTGTGAGGAAAAGTAAAGAGCCTGGGCCCAGGTGCCCAGCAGTAGCCATGCCCCCTGCCGGACCAGGGTTCAGCCGCCAGCGCCAAGCGGCGCGCAGGCTGTTTTCCTCAATAACTGACCTCTCAGCCTGGGCCAGGCTGATTTTGTTCAAGCCTGTCTAAAGTCCACTGGCCCCAGACCAGGCCTCCCTTCAGCCACTGGGCGAGCACCCGCTTTCTTTTACCCCCTAGCTCCCCTTCCCAGAGGAAGCCTCTGGAGCGCAGCGCCCCTCCTGCCCAGGGTCCGCACCCCACAGAAGTGGCTATGGGCCACAGCTGCCCCTGCCCAGTGTCTGCTCTGGTCAGTGGGAGGAAGAGACGAACAATGGGGACATAATGAGCCTGTATTTTTAAGTCTCTGTGGCCTCATAAGAGACAAAGCCAAGAGTCACTGTCTGTGAGAACAAAGCCGTCATGGGAGAAGCCACTGCAGCCCGGGGACCCGGGGCATCACGAGGCCTGGGTGAGTGGCTGGCGACACTGAGTCTGCAGGAAAGAAACAAGGTCCACAAAAGAAAGGGGCCTTTCAGAGCAATCCTGGAGGTCACTGAGGTGACCTTCATTCTGCTGATGGGCAAGCAGCCCAGAGAAGGGCAGGGTCTTATCCACAGTCACAGAGAACAGCAGCCAGGACCAGACCCCTAATCTGTCTCGTCCTGCAGTGCTCCCTCCAAAAGACCTGTGGGAGGCTGAACCGTGGCCCCCAAAGATATCCACATCCTAATCCCTGGAACCTGTGAGGGTTAGCTGGAACGGCAAAGGGGACTTCACAGACGTGATTAAGTTAAGGATTTTGAGATGGGGGGTTATCCTGGATTACCCAGGGGGCCCAATCACAACAGGCCTTCTAAGAGGGAGGCAGGAGGGTCAGAGCCAGTGACAATGGCCTGGGACAACGGAAGCAGGAGGAAGACTGGGAGGTGCTGCACTGCTGGCCCTCGGGTTGAAGAAGGGGCCAGGAACCAGGGAATGGTGGTCTCTAGAAAGTTTAAAAAGGGCAAGGAAACGTATTCTCCCCTGGAACCTCCAAAAGGATGACAACTCTACTGACCCACTTTAGACTTCTGACCTCCAGAACCGTAAGAGAATAAATCTGGGTTGTTTTAAACCACTAAGTTTCTGGTAACTTCTTACAGCAGCTACTGGAAACTAATACCGTGTCTCGAGCAGGCCCTGATGGGTGGCAGGAAGCCTGGGGGCCACTTAAAGACGGTGCTGTCCTTGATGTGTCCGTGAGGAGAGGAGCAGGGGAGAGGATCTTGTCTCCTTGGTTCCAGGGACCACAGGGTATGGGGAGGAGGGCTCTGGGCTCCGTACGGAGGTTAACAGAGGCCAACACTAAACCAATAAACGTCAGAAATCTCCTCACAGAGCAGATGTTCAGATCTCCGGGCCTCCGAAACGAAAGCATCAACACCAAAGGTGGACTCACTCTGCCTGCTTGTCCCAAAGTTCAAGACAAAGCCCAGAGACCACAGAGGCGCCCCCCTCGTCTCAGCTGGATGGGGCGAGGGGGGTAGCCTGGAAATGGGGCAAGGAGCTCGGGGCTCCTTGCGGCCATGCGGTGAGGGGAAGAAACATGGGTTTAAACCCTCGCTCTGCCCAGCTGGCTGGGTCATCTTCAGCAAGACAGCTGACCTCTGTGAATCTGCTTCCTCACTGAAAATAAAAACAGCGAAGCCAGGAGCAGCTGCCGCCTCACAGAGCTATGAGGACTAAAGTCCACCACTGAAAGAGGCGCATGGGAGGTGCCAAAAAATGGCCATTTCCCTCCCCACTCTGGCTACAGCGAGCCAGGTCCCCTTGCCTTTCACCTGGGCCCTCTGATCCCCAGTCTCCAAGGACTAATTCCTACAAGGCCCTGAACCCTCAGACTGTCCTGACAGGAGAGTGCCCCCCCGCCCCCGCCATTCAAATCCAATCAAGCACGTTAGAGAGGAAGGGACCAGGGCACTGACTGGTGACATGGGCTTGTCACCGCCCACAGACCAGGCTTACTCAGTGCTCTCAGCATCCACATGGGGTTCCCAGGAATTTCATACTTCATATTAAGTGATGTCACCTCTGGGTCCTGCCTCCCCCCAGGGGCAGGGCTGCCAAGGCCAGAGCCTGCCTGGGCCCCAGCCTCTCCCCACTGACCAGTTTCCGCTTGGTGCAGAGGAAGGCATGACACTCGAGATTCTCGTTGTGCTGGCTCTGTGCAATGTAGGCAAACACTTTGTCGTGCATCTTGTCTGCTGTACAATAGGAGATCCTGAAAGGCAAGTGGGAAGTGTCACCAAACCCGGCACAGGGGCCTGCCCACAACTGGGGTGCCCCACAGGGCATCTCCCCTGAGTCCCTGAGAGCCAGCTATCCTACTCCACCAGGGGGAGACTCTGGCTTTGGCCTCTGGACCTGGCATTCTGGGCCATCGATGGGGGGCACCCAGGCTAGGCAGGAAGGAGTGGAGGGTACTTCCCCCCTCTACTAAGTCATACCCCAAAATGGTAACAGCTATACCTTTCCTGCACCCCAGGCAACGCTCTAGATATGACTTAATTCTCAGAGCTGCCCTGAGATGGGTTCTATTATCATTCCCACTTTTCAGGTGAGAAAACTGAAGCTAACGGTCGGATCACCAAGCAAGTGGCAGACCTGAGACCTGCACTCACCTGCGGGTTCCAGAGGAACCGCCATGCTACCCTTCTGGGTGTGTGCTGACCACACAGAATGGGGAGCAGGACACTGCCCCGCGCACCGATGCCCTTCACTGGGCCTTCCCTCCCTGCCCTCCAGTCATGCCCCTGCCCAGAGGTCGGAGGAGCCCCAGGCCCTCTCTCCCGGGGTGTGGTCAGAGGTCGAGGAGCTGGGAGTCAGGTGAGGGTGTGTGAAGATGACCAGCCTGGAAGCCCCAGCGGGTCCAGGAGGAATACACAGCAGCTCCCTCCTCTTGGAACACTTGCCCCCAAACCCCTCCTCGTCTGTTCCGTCCCTGCCAGCTACTCAGCCCAGGAATCTCCATCAGCAGAGGAACTGGGGTGGGAAAGGAGCTCAGCAAACTCCTCCCCCAGTTCTCCCGGCTTCCCTCACAGCCAATGACACAGGGATCGGCACCACTTAGGACCCCCAGGCCAGCAGCTACCTCTTCTCCACCCCAGTGGATCCAGCCTCCTGCCACCTCCCCGGAGAAGCCTTGCCAGGTCTCCCCAGACAGGCCCCTCCTTCTCTGCCCTCCTTGCCAGCAGGGGCTGGGTCTGAGGCCTCCCCTAGTTAAAGGAGGCAGGCAGAATCAGGAAGGTGAGGGGAAGACACCAGCCAGAAACTCTAAAACCACCGCCCCCCCCCCCCCCAGGACTGGCTTGTGCTCCAGGGGATTGAGCCACGTGCCTGGAGACAAAGCAAGAGGGTGGAGGAGCGCCCGGCAGCTGAGTGCCTGCTGGACAGAGCTCCAGCCTCCGTGCCCTGGTCCCAGCTCAGCCACTACCTCACTGTAGGGCCTTGGGCAACTCCCCGGGCCTCAGCTTCTCCATCTGTAAAATGGACTGTCCCTTCCAGCATTGGAATCCTACAACTGACCAGCCAAGAGAGGGAATGGGGAGAGCTTAAGGTTCCAAGGGCTGGGTTCTGCCTCCCTGAGAACAGTGCCCCCCCCCCGCCCCCCCATACCATCTACGCTCTGGCCTCCGACTCTGCCCTGAGGCCTCCCTGAATGCCTGGCCAGATGTCCAGAGCTGAGCTGCTGCGTTCACAGCTCTCTGCACTGAGCCTGACTCAGCAGCACGCCTGGGGAGGGGCGGCAGGGAGGGGGTCCTAGCCCTGAGTAGGCCTCAGCTGCCTCCTGCAACTCGGAATAATGACAGCAGCAACTGCCCTTTAACCAAGTGCCCACTGTGAGCCAGGCACCGTGCACTCAGCACTTCCTAACAGCACTGAGAGGCAGGGTCTGTTTCCATCCCCCCCTGCCCCCCACACACGAGGAAACTGAGGCTCCAAGGTCACCCAGACAGAAAGTGGTAGAGCCTGGATTCAGAAGGGGCGCCCCACCCACTGCCCCAAGCAGCAGAGTGAATGTGGGCGACACTGAGCGTACCTGTAAATGGACACATTCTCAATGAGCTGGTTGGTGATGTTGTCAGTCAGGATAATCCCCCGTGGCGACACCTTGAGGGTCACTTTCTGCAGCTTCTTCCCGCTGGCCTTGGCCTTGGGGTAGATGTGGGTCAGAGAACCTGCCTGCCCCACTTGGGACCTACTCTCGTGGGCTACACCTAGCTGGTCTAAGCCCCAGACTCGAGGCCCCCGGGAGGCCTCAGCGTAGAGACGCAGACACGCTGGGGAAGACAGCCGTCAGCCCACTCTTGTGATAAACCCAGGGACAACCACTGCCCACGGAGTGCCTGCTATCTGCCAGGCCCTGGACCTCGAGTGGTCCTTAGAGGCAACAGAGCTTCTCCCGAGGAGGAAATGGGACTCAGAGGTTAAGGGAGCTGCCCAAGGACACTCAGCTAGGAGGGACTGCAGCATCTGAGCACTGAGTGGGCTATCACAACCCAGCAGGGTCACTCCCGGGGACTCTCCACTCCACCCACTATACCTGTGAGGGTCTGAGCTGAGGGGTCCAAGGCCACCAAGGGAGGTGCATTTATAGCGCCATGCTTACTCAGGATGGCCAGCTGGGGAGGGGGGAGATTTGTCTCTGGTGGGTCACACTGTCCCTTAGACCAGAGGACAAGTGGTTGCGTGACAGCAACCTCCCCACCAATCCTTGGCACTAAGTCACCAACCCTGAGACAGGGGACCTGAGTTGGGGGAGGGGAGACTGGGAGAAGCCATGGCCACAACAGCTGGAGAGGAGGACATTGACCCTGACCCCACAAGCCCAGTGGCTCCCCTCTACCAGAGTCCCTAAGCCGGATGCTAGGGGACGGGAACAGCTCAGATGCATCCAATCAGGGTAATAAGCAGAGGATGAGTGGTACCCCAAGAAGAAGCTGGCCCTTGGCTCATGGCTCCCCCACCCTGACTGGGGCTCACCGTGGCCACAATCCTCTTGACAGCAGCAGCTGACAGCTCCTCACCCTTGGGCTGCTCCACTAGTGTCATGCCCAGGTACTTGAGGCTAAAGAGCATTCCCTCGAGCAGCGTCTCCCGAGTGTCTGTCCAGTTCTCCGGCAGCTCTGTGCAGAAAGAGAGGCCTTCAGACCCTGTCCTCCCAGCCCCCATTTCCTAGGAAGACCAAGCAAGGGGCATTGGGGTCGTTCATCTACCATTATTTTTACCTATAATAAAGGACCAACATTTTCCAGTACCTACCAAGCACCATGACAAGAAGCCTTCCATAAAATATTCTCATTAATCCTCATGACAACCTATGAGGCAGACACTTTTATCGCACGCACTTACAAAGACACTGAGGCCCCGGGAGGTGAAATCACACAACCAAGTCCACAGAGCCAGCAAGTATAAGAGCCAAGATCTGAACCCATATTTTCAAGTTCAAAACCCAAACTCTACACTTCAAAACTAATACCTGCTGAGAGCAAACCATGCTATTTTCTTACTGAATCTTCTACACGATCCTGTGAGGTGGATGTTATTCTTACTTTACAGATTAGGAAATAGGCTCAGAGAGGCAAAGTCATCAAAAGGTCACATACAGTGAGTAAAGGGTTGGGAGTCAGAACTCAAACCTGGGCAGTTCCCAGGGCCCCAGCCTGCTCTGCTGGCCTCCATCCGCACAGCCATGGAGAGGAAGAGGCAGGGAGGAGAGGGACCAGGAGAGAGGCGGGGGGCAGGGAATGGGAGAGGTGACTGCTCAAATGACATCCTATGAAGGCCACTGGAATCCAGGGGGTTCAAGTCCCAGCTCTGCTTCCCACCACCTGCATGTGTTGGGGAAGTCCCCTCTCCTCTCTAAGCCTAGTAATGCTGAGGCCATGGTACGGAGCAAGGGTCCTCTGAAAACTGCCCAAGACTGAGATCAGGAAGGTTGGGAGATGGGGGAAATGAGCCCAGCTCGCTGGGTAGGGAAACAGACCGCAGGAGAGAGAGCTGGAAAGCCCCCACCTCACCCCACCCATGCGAGAGAGGGCCCTGAGCAGGCAGAGGGACAGGAGGGCAAGTGTGGTCTTCATCAGCGGTTTGAACAATCCCAAGGTTCCTCCCCAGATCACTCAGCTGGAAGCAATGAAGCCAGAAAGCGGAGGGAAGGTCTCTAGGGATCCTTCCAAGCCCGATCACCAAGACGAATGAGCACCCCATGCTCCTGCCTGTCAAGGCCCTCTGCCTGTCCCTTGTGATCCTTTCTCCGACGATGCTGCAGTGCAGGAGGTTATTATGATTGTAGCCACATTAAAGAGGAGGAAACAGCTCTTCAGCGTCACATACCATCTTGGATGGGGCAGGATCCACAGAGGAATCAGTTTCTAGGGGCCAGCACGGAGATGGCCAGGACCACTTCCCTGGACCACTTTCTGGGAGAGGAGCTGGGAGAATCCTGTACTCTCCCTGCTCCTCCAGGGACCCTCGGGGGCTCTAATGGAAGAGCCACAAGAAGAAAGCTTCGGACTGGGCATCACTAGTGCCAGGGCAGCTGAGGCCCCGGCAGGGCTGTGGGCGCCGCCTACAAGGCGCAGCCTGGTTCGGGGGTTCCTGCGCTATTGGGCCCAGGTGGCAGTCCTGGGCCCTCCACCCTGTCTGGCCCATGCTGCCCCTCCCAGCAACTGTCTTGGAGTTCTACTTCTCCAGGGGCTCTGCCTCCTTCTCCATCAGCCAGAAGGAGCCCTGTACACCCATACCTCTCTGGTTTTGACTTGAGCAAGCCACTGTCCCTCTCTGAGACTGCTTCTTCATCTGAAAAAGAATGCATGTGTGTTGGACAGCAAGGTGTCTTACAAGAACTTACAGGTGTACCCAGTCCCCCTGTCTGATGTCCAGGTGAGCAGGGACGTGTTGGCTGGTTATCCAGAGCCTGGCATGCAGTTGGCACTCAGTATCTGCTGAGTGAAGAAATGACCTGGACAACTCCAAGGCTTCTTTCAGGTCTGCAATGTCTCAAACCCCATCCTCAGCTCCGGTCCCCAGCCCACTGCCCTCCAGCCCTTGCACTTGGGCCACCACCCCAAGAGGAGGCCCAACCCCTGCTGAGACGACCCCCCCACACACAAGGGACCCTATCCTCTGCTGTATCAATCACGAGCCTGTTTCATTTGATCCCCCCAAAAGAATCAGAAAGTCCCTGAGGTGACCCAGTCCTGGGTTGGGTGATGGAAGCCCCATCAGACCTGAGCCTTTCTCTCAAAGAAACCAAGAACACCACATCATCAGCGCAGAACAGAGCTATCAAGTAAGAAAGACAACAATAACAACAAAGCAGCTCTGACCATTACTTCTAACATTCATAGCTACCTGGCAGCCAGGCATTCTCATTCCCCTTTCAGAGGAGGGAAGGGAGGCTCAAAGGACACGTGATTTGTCACATTAGTTGTCTATCTGACTCTAAACCCAAGCTCCAAGGTCCTGACCAGTAGCCCATACTATCTTCTTATGAGGCAAACGACCTTGATTTTAGCAAAAGGTCAGGAAGAAGTTCCTAGAGCCAGAGGTATTTCCTCCCACAATTCCTAATTCCTGAGGCTTCCCCTCAGTAGGTACTCAGACTACTGCTTTCAACCTGAGATGCATCTAAGCAAGGATGGCCAACTACGTGCTACCATGCCTATCACTAGTGCCCTTGACAGACATTGCTAATCAATTGCAGCTCTATTCCCTCTGATTTACAGGCTTTGGACTGTTTCTCAATACAAGGCTCCATGCAGGCAACACCAATCGATCAGGGGTGGCCTCGTTCATCTCACTATCCATACCTGCCCTATAGCAAACATCCTTCCTCCCCGCCATTTTCATGTCCCCACTATCCCATTTCCTTCGGCTCAGCCTTTCCTGGCCCATCTCCAAAACCACTTCCGCTCTTTCCATTCCAAAGGGCCAAAGCTTGCCAAGGTCACAGATGACCTTTTTGTTGTCAAAACATTCCCCAGTCCTCCCTGACCTCTGAAATGCTTGGCATATTCTGCATTCTTCCTTCCCTGGCCTGACCCTTATCCTACTCCATGGCCTCCTTCATGAGGGCCCTGGTAGACCAGTTGCCACTCATCAGCCTTGGAGACCCTCTGCCCAAACTCCTCACATGACAGATGACAAGGCCCAGAGAGGGATGGGACTTGTGCAAGATCACACAGCAAGTCAGAGCTTCAACCCGCTACCCCGCCCCCACCAGCTCCCAATCCACTACAGGCAATTCCCACAATGACTACTGGGGAATCACAGGTGTCCCAGTGTCCTCTCCCACAATATCCCTACATGCACACACTCATTCACATGCACATGCACACACAATGGAAGCTCCAACCATGCAGAGCTTCTTCCTCGTGATGCAACATTTTCTTTCCCACTTCTATGCTTTTGCTCAAGGAGTTCCTTCTATCAGAAATGCCCTTCCCTTTATTTGATTGAAACCCCTTGCATCCAGCCTCATCCAGGAAGCCTTGAAGGCAGGACTGCCTAGCAGTTAAAAGCAAAAGCCTTAATCCTAAGAAACCCAGTTCTGACATTATTTGAGTGATCTTGAGCAAATTAATTACCTTCCCTGGGACTCAGTTTTCTCATCCATAAGATGGGGGAAACAACAGTCCCCAGCTCACAGGGCTACTGTTTTGACCCTTTGATGAGATAATAAAATTAGATAATGAGATAATAAACGTAATGTGCTTATTTAGCACAGGACCCCGCCCATGGTCACTCCTCTTGATGGGGGCCTCGTCCCTCTGTGAGCGGGTCGCCTGTGCCTCTCTTGAGCGTGGATTTCCTTCTCTTCCTTCTCCAACCATATCACTCACAGCCAGCAGCTGTCTACCATGTGTCTTCCTCTTGAAGGACTTCTGTTCCCGTGTGTCTCCCCCAGGAACTGGAGAAGGTGCGCCCCTGCCCAGTGTTGCAGCTCTGCCTTGTCCTTTTCCCCCTTCCCATTACGCCGTCCTCCCAGGCCCAGCAAGATCAAGATCCTCCTTCCCTTCGAGGGAGGGAACCCTGCCTCTGCTCCTATACTGTCCTTCTGGGCATGACTCATCTCTTCAATGAGGTGGAAGGTCTCTCAGGCCCCACACCCTCCCTGAAGAAACCCACACCTAAGAGCACTCAATAAGGCAAACGCAGAGTTGGTGCCTACCCAGCAGCCAGCCACCTCAGGCTGGAGGCCACATGCTCCTTCCTAGGAGGAGCCCAGGGCTTCAGGAAGAGCTCCCAGAGGCCCTCAGGCAAATACAGGCCTGAGTCTACAGCCCTGTTCCGGTCCTGGTTATTTTTGGCCCTGTGGTGGATAATGACCGTGCTATTTTAACTTAGCAATTTTACAGATGACCTGCTGTCAGAGTTAGCTGGGGACGGACCATATGCCCAGTTTAACTCACGGCTGCAAACGTGTGCTCTTTCCTCATTAAGCCCCCTGCCCAGGACTCAGAGCTAGGCAGGGGGCCCCTGTGCCCCTCTTGCTGCCCAGGAGACCCAGCCTGGCTGGTGTCTGGAACATCAGAGCGATAGCCAAACCCATGGGCCAGGGGGAACCTCCAAGAGCCCTGGCCTCCAGTCTCCTCCAGCCTGGTGGGGAGGTGGCCTCAGAAGCCACAGGGTAACGTCTCAGAAAGGGACTCAAGCTCTGCCATGACCCGGAATGTAGCTGCTTCTCTAAGGCCACAGTCGCTTTATCTGACAAATGGATTCAGTTCCTCAAGAGCATCATCAGAAACAGGTTCAGCATGTAAAAAGTGCCAGCAAATTTCAGAAGTTAAGATTATCAAAAGAAAATAATTAAAAAATGATCATAGCATAAGCTCTCATTTCCTGGGTACCTACTTACTCTTGTAAGAGAAAAACGTGCTGTCAAGGTTAAAACCATGGGGTCTGGAGATGGGCTGTGCGGTTCAGTCATTCCACCTCCCTGGTCCTCAGTTTCCTCACTTAAAAATTGGGACAAGAAGCATGTCCACCCCATGGGGTTGCTGTGAGGATGAAGTGAGTTCACACACCAGGTGGGCTTAGAACCACGCCTGGCACATGCTGAGGGCCACTGAAGTGTGAGCTACTGTCATTACCAAGGGCCCAGGGCTAAGAGCTTGAATGTGCACACAGCCATTTGCAGTATTTTGTGAGGAGAGGCAAGGATATATTAGGATTCCCACTTCACAGGATAAAGAGGCTCAGAGGAGTCTGGCCATGACTCTTAATTGACAATGCTGGTCTTTGCCTCCCACAGCCCGTGCTGTTCACCCACCAAGGGTGCCCACCAAGCCCCTTCCCATGTGAGGCAGGGGTCACGCGCAGGATCACCCAGAGGCGTGGGCATCCTGTCCTGCACGGCTGCCTGAACAGAGTGCCCCTCAGTGAGCAGGGGATGACCTGACTCCTTCAAGGCACATATGCCTCCCTCAGCCACCAGACCTGTGAGAAGCAGGGCCCCAGCCTCCAGTTAAATGTCCCCTGCACCCGCTGCTCCCTCTGGCTGGAAGGCTGTTCCCAGATTCCTCCCTCCTGTATTCTCACATGTGCTCCAAGTCACCTTCTTGGAGAGGCCTTCCCTGACTGCCCGCACTGACGCTATCAGAGCCCCACCTTTATCCCCTCACTGGACACCATTTCCACACATGCCACCTGACAAGCCACCTCTCGCCTGCAGCTCTCTGGCTACCGGAGGGGCCGATGCCCATGCACACTGGGGTATTCAGGGCTCCCATCCCTGAACCCACCGCTGCCAGGAACTGCCCCTCAAACAGAATAACTGAAGAGCACATTCTCCACTGCCCCCCCAAAACTCCCCAGGGGATGGCGCTCCAGTCACCCACGCTGGTGACTGGTTTCATATTGTCCACGTTTTGGACTTTCTTCCCTTCCCACTTTTGAAGATATTTCCTGGGATCTTTTCCCAAATAGATGACTCACACTCAGATCCTTCTCTCAGCGTCTGCTTTCTAGAAGAACCCAAAGGAAGATACCACTCTAAGGAAGCGGTACCCGCCATTTCCTCAGCCCACTTTATCCTTCTTCATGGTGTCACCATTACTTATCACCAAACCATTCATTCGCACCCTGGTCATTCTGCTTCCTCCACCAGACCGTGAGCACTGCTGGGAGACAGACGGACTTGTTCACCAGACTCTCCAGTACCTTTCGGGGCATGTCACATAGTCTGTGATCAGTAAGTATTATGACTTGGGGGTTTATTTATAGTATCTTTTATTGTAAATATTATAAGTAAGTACAAATAGATTCTCTGTCCCCCACATACCACCATACTCTAGCTTTTCTGGAACCTGTATCTTGTATTTCTTTACCTGCTCTGAGTTCTCTGACAGCCTGTAGGGAGCCTGAAGATCAGAGGGCCCCCTCTTGGAAAGAAGGGTACTGAGGGGCCAGGGTGAGCCACCTTTCAGGCAGCTGGAAGAAAGGAAAAGCCCTGGCTAGGGACTGAGATAAAATATTTATTTTATGGGAATATTTACTGAGATGGGAAAAAGGCCATGTGTGGGAGAGGGAGATAGTTCTTCAAACTCAGGACCAGCTGGGAGACAGGGGGCCGTGAGGTTCAGTGCCAAAAAGTGTGGGGTTCTAGCCTACTGTGTGACCTCAGGCAAGCTGCCTCCCTTCTTTGGGTTTCAGTTTTTCCACAAATAAAACAATTATCATGCTAATCCCAGCTGAGGATCTTGAGTGGTTTGGTGAGGAGCAAGTCACAGCTGATAGCAGGTGTCAAGTATAACCTTAACTCCCCTGGCTTCATTTTGGCCGCAAAAGTCAACCACAGGGCTCAGTTCCAGTTGGCCGGAACACCACCTCAGACCAAGCTACCCCAGCACCTCCACCCCAGACACACCCCACAGCGTCCCTCTCTACCTTGTGGCCACCACTGTTCTTAGGGGCTGTCAGCCGTCAGCCCATCCTGGGATGGGGCCTGCCCCAGCTCGTCCTATGGCCAGAGTCCAGGAGGCACGCTGATAAGACCCCTGGGCTGGGGATTCGGAGTGCTACCTCTAGGAAGCTGTGCTGGAGCCTGAGCCTCCGTTCTTTTACCTCTGACACAGGTCTGTTAAGAATCCCTGCTCTGTCACCTCACAGGAGCAAATGAAATAACAGAAGCAAAAACTGTGTAAAACATAAAGTGACAAAAGCAGTAGTTACTATTTATTGAATCCCTTTGCTATTCCAGGCAAAACGCTATTTCATTTAATCCACACCACCCCCCCCCCACACACACCACCCCCACTACTGTTATTTGCAATTTACAGATAAGGAAACTGACAATAACGAGGGACAGATGAAGGTTCCACCCAGATCATTCTGGGTCCAGAAGGCTCAGGACAACACTCTGGGGGTCTGCAGGGGAGAAAAGGTCCTCTCCTTTTCTCTGCAGGTGTAGATAGGCTCTGAGCCCCCAAAACTTGTCCCCCACAGGAATAGTCATGTTGAAGGTCCACATGACACAAAGGGGGAGTGGGACAGGAGGAAACCACCAATGAGGTGCCAGTAGGAAGCATTATCAAGAATTTTCTCAACGCCTCTATCAGGTTAGAATTTTTATCCCCATTTTTCTGGTGAGGAAACTGAGGGTCAGAAAGGAAAATGACTTGTCAAGATCAGAGCAGCACAAGAAACTCTTTTCCACCATCCAAGGTGGCTACCTCTCCCCGTTCCCCAGAATCAAAGAGGCTTCTAAGCTTTCTTCCCTTACCCAGCACCCCCTTCCTCCTCCACCCCAGAAGAACTGCAGGGTTCCACCACTGGAACAAACCATTATTCTCAGAAGTCCCAGTCAAATCCCTTAAGTATTTAAAGGGGCTATTTAGGGGCCAGTAAGTGTGGGAGACAGTGCATCCTGGCCTGGCCCAGACCAGCCCTAATGGGTCTCTCACCCCACCCCCACCAGCAGGCACCAGCCCATGTTCCCAGCGCCAGTCTTGGTTTAGGAGGTGGCCACAGCTGGAACAGCAGAGTGGGGCAAGAGGGAGGGGAAGGGCGGGCTTTCTAGGCCCAGACACGCTGGCACTGGGAACTCGGGCTCCCCTGGCGGAGCCCTGGAAAGAAGGAAGGGGGGGTGGGGTGTGACTGTACTGTCAGGGGTTTCTTGGAGGGGGAGGGGGGCGAGGTAGGGGGGAGGGGAGTCCTCCTCTGGAGGTCCCAGGTGTTTGATAGGAGGGTGGGAGTGTACGAGGTCTTGGCTCGGGCTCCACATCTACCAGGAAGGCCTGTGTGACCCCAGGCAATCCACTCCCTTTCTCCTGCAGAAAAAAGAGGGACTTGGGCTGGGTTTCTCAGGCCTCAGGGGAACGTGCCAGGTGACGGGTTCCCTGAGAGTAATCTGAGACGGGGAGAGGAGGGGGCCCCCCCTCCCAGCCTCCCAGACGCCCCCGGGAGAAGGGAGAGGTGGCGGTGAGCCTGCCATTCGCCTGGGCGCCCCGGGACTTCGGAAGCCCGAGGGGGAAAGTGCGAGAGAAAACAGGTTTCAAAATTGGCCAGAACGCCAGCCTCGCCACCTAGACGTGGGAAGAGGAGGGGACGCAGGGGTCTGGAAGGCTCGGGGTGTGGTACCTTCTGAGACCCCAGGCTGAGCCTCGCCCCCAACCTCAAGTAGGTACCTGCGAAGCCCGCTCACACCTGAGTCGGTTCCTGGACGCCTGGGGGTCAAAAGACGACCTCAAGGGTTGGCGGTGGGGCGGGGGGCACGCGGGCTCCCACCGGCCGCGGACCTCGCGGCGAGGGCGCAGGGCTGCGGGCATCTCCCCAAACCCCGGTGCCCACTCCTCCTCCCCCGGGCACTGTCTCCCCTCCCGCTGAGCTCCGGGCTCCCCTAAGCTGCCCAGCGCGGCGAGGTGGCCAGGTGCCGGGGTTCGCGCAGGTCTCTTCCCCTCACCTGCGGCCCCTCCGACTGCCGCCTGCACCTGGGGTCCCCGAGCTCCGCTCTCTCCCCCAGCTCTGCCCCTCCTCCCCAGCCGCACAGAGCCGGGACGGGAGTGGGAGCCCGACTTGACCGCGGGCGACCCCCAACCCCGCAGGACCGGGCAGGGCCGCAGGGCACCGGGCAGACCGCGCCTCTGCCCCCGGCGCCCGCGGGAGGCCGGTCCGCTCCGCCCGACCCCCGCCCGGCCCCCGCCCGGCCCGGCGGACGCGCACACACTCACTTCGATGCCGGCCGCCGCCCCCCCAGCTCTGCTTAGCGAGGCTGGGGCTCCGGATCAGCGCCCGCCCGGCGGACTTGAGCGCGTCCATGGCCGCTTCGGCTGCCGCCGCCAAAACTCCGTCAGGAAAAACTTTCCGCCGGGGCCGCGCGACGCGCGGACTCCGCGCTCCTCCCCCCGCGGCGCGAGCTCCGCGCCGACGTCCGACGGGGCGGGATGATGGCCGGCCAGGCCCCGCCCCCGGCCCCGCTCCCGACCGCCCTGCCTCGCCCCGCCCAGCCCGGGCTCCTGCTCTTGCTCCCCAGGGGGTCCCCACAAAGGGCGCCCCTAAGGTAGAGGGCCGAAAGCCCTAGAAGCCCCTTCTCTTCCTCCCTCTCCCAATCCCCTTATTCCTAGGATTTCTAGACAGCCCAGCTGTAAGGTACTTGGGGGCCATTTTACAGATGGTCAGACTTAGGGTCGGAGAGAAGGGTGCTGCCCAGGGCAATGGGAGGCTTAGAAGGAGAAGTGTGAGTAGTAGAACTTTGCTGGGAACCGGGCAGGACTATAAAAGTTTTCCTTAGTAAGACCAGCTGGGCATTTTACTCACCCAACAGCACCCAGGCTGCTCTCTGGCACCACCTGGGCACCTGGGCTGCCCCACCCCACCCCACTCCCCATGTAGTGATATGGCCTGGGTGTTAAGCTCTAACACTGACTTGCTCTGTTACCTTAGGCAATTCCTGCCCCCCACTAGGTCTTTATCTGTCAAAGGAGATGGGATCCTATTTCTAGTGATCCTTTCAATCTGCCAAGCCAGGTGCTGCACGACCTTGACCCAGAGCCTCCCAAGCTTTGTAGGAGGCATTTTGAGGGGGGTCTGGATTCTAGAATTCCTCCAGCACAGATACTCTAAGTCCAGGATTTAGAATTCTCTCTAGGATCCTATACCCTCCCGTTAGGCTTTGCAGTCAAAAGAGCACGTGCCTCCGTGCCACAGTCTGGCTTCTTCTAGATGGGGAGCTTCGGCAAGGTGAATTTCAGCCTCTAGGATTGCTGCTAGCTCAGAAGACAGGAGTCCGGTTCTTGTGTTGGGGGAAAGATGGGGTTGTGCTGTCCCCAGCTGGGTAGTGGGGCCCCACTGACATTCCTTTCTCGGTTTATAAACTAAGTGCTTTTCCGGCCATCTGTCCTTTGCTCCTCCAAAACCCTGCAGCCAGCAATACACCCACTTTACAGATAAGATTCCAAGGTCTGGGAGAGAAGCACTCAAGAAGGGTCTCTGCAAGCCAGAGATTGGGATCACACTCAAACCCAGGCTTGTAGGCCAGAGTGGAATGCTGGGAATTTGAACCTGACTCCTTTTTTTGGTGGTTGTGAACTCACCTTTCTGAGCCTCATCTGTAAAAGCAACAACACCTATTCCACCAGGCTGTCTATCAGAATTAAAAACATGAGTTCTTGAGTTGGAAAGGCAGAGAGCAGTCCTTGAGAACTCGCCTGTGAAGTTGCCTTCTCCAGAAAGCCTTCCCTGACTGCCACCCATCTGTTAGGCTTCTGCCTTTGGGATCTCACAGACCTGAGCTCTTAGCATGGTGAGTGTTGCTGCTGCCTATTTCTACTCTGATTGCCTCCACTAGACTTGGGGTCCTTCAAGGGCAATAAGTTTTTCTGATTCATTTCTGAACACCTAGCAAGGGGTCCAAATGGAGTTGGAATATAGTCAACGTTCCTTTCCTCCCGCCCTCCCTCTCTCTAGCTTTTTACCATATGAGGCTGTCTTCTCCCACAAAGGGCTGTGGTGATGCGTAGGTAGGTCCTCAGGGCTGAGCCCCCCAGCTCTCTTACCCTGAGCCTTCTGGGTCCTGGGGCAGTAGAGAGAGAGCATTCTGGAGCCCGAAGGAAAAGCAATCACCCAGGGCTGGCAGGTGAAGGGCAGCTGGTGGTGTCCGGCTGGCAGGGGGCACCATATGGGCCTAGTGAGCAGGCAGGCCTGGGAACGCTGCGCCTGCAGTGAAGGCTGTTTCCAGGCCCATCACATCGTCCCGGAGGTGACTTGCTGGGAGCTGTCAGCCACGCGTCCCCCACAGAGGGGCAGCCTGCCTGTGCCCCTTCTGCCAATCCAGGAACAGAAGCAGAAACAGAAGGTCAGAGCTGCAAGGGGCCTCCTCTGAGGTCACCATGTGCAAAGCCTCCTTTCACAGGTGAGGAGCCTGAGGCCCAGGGAAGGGCAGGGACTTGCCCAAGGTCACACAGCGAGCCAGGACAGGGAGCCAAATCTCTTGCTTCCCATCTTGGATGCTTATAAAAACAGAGAGAGAGCAGAGAAATCTTGAAAATGCACCAGTATTCAAGGAAGAGTTTTAAGGTGATTTTTTTTTCTTTTCTCTCTCTCTCTTTTTTTCTCTCATCTGATCTAAGTTTGTAAAAAAAAATTTTGCAATGATCATATAGCCTTTAGTAATCAGAAAGAAAAATAAAAGAGAGGGAGAAGCTACCTCTGGTTATAACTGGCTTTTGTCTTTAGGAAAATGGTGCCAGAATTGTAATTTTACTGTTTTCTCCCCCACGGGACCCTCATGAAACCCCAGTGAGATAGTGGGTGCCAGCAGGTTGGGAGGGCTCTCGGCTTCTCTCCAGCTATCACTTGGGCTTGTAGCGGGACCAAGACAGAAACCTAGCCTAGGACCAAGAGCCCTGATTTCCTCAAGCGATCTGTCCTCCTTACTTGCCTGAGCCAGTCCCTTTACCTGGGTTGGCCTTAGTTTTCCCATCTGTAAAATGGGAGTTTTTACAGCAGAGTGTGTTTTCTTGCCCCCCACCAGCAGAGCACAGGGCTTAAACACGTGGATACTGGAGCCCGAGATCCTGTCTCCCCTACTCCTTTACTTCATGACCTTAGGTTGGTCACTTAAATTCCACAGACCTCAGTTTCCTCATCTGTAAAATGGGGATTATATGTCATGGATGGTTGCAAGAGTTAAAAGAGTTAACGTTTGGAACATGTTTAGAATTATGCCTGGCCTATAATAAGTGCCATATATCTATCTATCTATATATATATATTGCATATTTTAATAAAACTAGAATCACTTTTCTGACTGGATGAACAGTAAAGGTGGAATGGCTATTATCATCATAATTCTTGACTGGCCCTCAAGGAAGGGAGCTTTCTTGCAATTGGAACCAGACTGGCCCAGTCTGAGCTGCGGGTAGTCCAGCCTCCCCCAGAGTTCCCACCCCCACACCCGACTGCTCAGCACTCTCCCAGGGAATCAGAGGGAACCTGGGTTACTGGTGAGTCAGAAGCCCAGGGATTACTGCTTAGACTTGACCTTCTACCTGACCCACAGACCTCTCCTGCCTTCTGTGTCCCCTTGATCCAACTGCTCCAACCAGTTGCTTCTGAACCCTTCCCTCCTCAGACCCTTCCCATGCTGCTTCCTCTTCCAGAAACATCCAGCCAGATTGCCTCCTCAGCTTTCCCAGACTACCCACCTTTGCCCCAAAGATCTAGCTGGCTCCTCCCTAATACCCAGTCACAGCCACCTACGCAATTATCTTCCCTGGCAAACGACGACAACAACTGTTTGACCTTGGAGTTCTACATATCTGGGCCCTGAAACCAAATCCTCCGTCTATATGTATGCAATCTTAGCCAACGGGGCTTCAGTTTCCCCATCTGTACAGTGGGCATAATACCTTCTTTAGAGAGCTTTGTAAGGCTTCTGTTGGATAATATGGGGGGAAATGCTTGACTTAGTGCCTGCCAAGTGGCAAGTGCTCAGTAAATGGTAAGTCTGGCTACATTCATGTTTTATGGTTCTTGGTGAACCTGTTTACCTCCTCCAGCAGCTGAGCATGCCCCAAGCATGGGAGCTGGGAATCATCCTTCACCCCAGGGTTCCCTGGAGCAGCTGACGAGTGCCTGGCAGCGAGGAAGTGCCCAGTACACATCCAGGGACTCCACTTAAGTTCTGTCCTCTGGTTCTCAGCATGTGCTCAGCAAGCAGGCGACCCCTCTGCAGCTGGAGAAGCAGCACCTAAAGGGGCTGGGGAAAGTGCTCCTGAGGGGTCCCTACCCACCCAGACTGCCCACCTGGGTAGGACCAGCAGCTGTCTCCTGCTTCCACAGGGAACTCTTTGCTTATGGAGCTGCTGAGCTAATGAAGAATGACAAAGCACCATGTAATTGCCAGCAATTGATGAGTCCCCTGCCTCTTCCTGCCCCTCCTTCCCTTTGCCCTCCTTGGCCCTGTCTGGCCTGGAGGCCTGGCCCAGAGGCAGGCAGAGTGGCAAAATGGAGCGCAGACTAGTATCAGGAGACCTGGAGGCTGGCTGCTTCTGCCACCCTCTGGCGTGGGACCCTGGCCTCCATTACGTAGGCTCCATTTCCCCATCTGCAGGGCTCCTGACCTTGTGTTAAGAGCAGGGACAAGGCTACGGGGCCAGGCCAAGGGGCTCTGCCGAGGGACTGGGCTGCACCTGCCAGGTGGGTTGAGGCAGACAGGCCTGGGTTTAAGTCTAGCCCCGCCTCTCACCTGCTGTGTGATCCTGGGCAGGCTGCTTACCTTCTCTGAACAACAGATTCCTCATCATCAAAATGGGATTTGTTTGATAGCACTTAGCTCTTACTAGGAGAACCCTCATTTGTCCTAGACGTGTGCCTGTAACAGAGACTCTCTGGACAAGCGCATCTCTATCAAAGTGAACACAGAAATTAAGGGTTGAAAACTTGTAGTGCAATTTGATTGAGCAATTGTGTCTTGAATGTCATAATAAAAAAAAAGGCTTGGGCGCCTGGGTGGCTCAGTTGGTTAGGCGACTGCCTTCGGCTCAGGTCATGATCCTGGAGTCCCTGGATCGAGTCCCGCTTCGGGCTCCCTGCTCGGCAGGGAGTCTGCTTCTCCCTCTGACCCTCCTCCCTCTCATGCTCTCTGTATCTCATTCTCTCTGTCTCAAATAAATAAATAAAATCTTAAAAAAAAAAAAAGGCTTGTATTTTTTTCATTTTATTTTTTAAGTAATTCATTTTCCTTGTATTTTATAAAAGTATTGGTCTGTGACAGCTTAGAAATTTTTTTTAAAATGGTCCTTCTCCACGGATGGTTTGAGAAGCATTGCTTTAGAGAACCTTGTAAAATAGACGTGGTTAACAATCTCGCCACATTTTTCATAGTTCTAGGGTGTAATTTCCAGGGACCTTCCACTTCCGTGGCTCCCAAGCCTTCAGGATCAAGACCAAATCTCTTAGCCTGGCTTTCAAGGTCCTCCTTACTAAAGTCCCAACTTGCCTTCTCATCTTGCCTCCTTTCCCATGACACAACCTTGTAATACAACCCTGTGCTCTCCCCCCGCCTCCTCGCCTCCTGAACCTCTCATGCCTTCTCACTCCTCCATGCCTTTTAACTATGCTTCTCCTTCCATCTGAAATGCCCTTCTTCACTTTGCCCTTAAACTGGCAAACTCCTATTCATCCTTCAAGACCCAGACCAAATGTCCCCACTCTTGGGAAGCCTTTTCCAATGCCACCCCTGCACCTGCCCCCAGGCAGGGCTAGTTGCTCCCTGCCCCGGGCTCTGTAGCGCAGCATGCTACAGGGAGGCAGGACGTGCAGTGGTGAAGGCTACATACAAGCTCAAGAGGCAGAACAATGCGGGATTTGGACCCGACGGTGCCGGCTGTGTGATCCTGGGCAGGTGCCTTTGTACTGTTGAGCTTCATTTTTCCCATCTATAAGTGGCATCTACTGTGAGGAGTAGAGATGATGTGTGAAAAGTTCCCAGCACCATGACACATGGGAGAGACTCGAGATACAGCAGCTGTTGTTAGCTTTATTTCTCTGGTTGATAACGTCCCAGGTTGTTTTTTCTGTCTTCCAACAGACTGGTTGCTCCTTGAGATCAGGGACACTGAAGAGCATCTGATGCACCTGGATGTTTCCTGGGCTCTGTGCGGGGCTTTTTGCACAGAGGGTGTGTTTTGGAGAAGGGTCTCTGGCTGCTGCCTGCCCCATGGTGACAGTGGTGTAGGGAAGAGTGAGGGTTCGAAGCCCACGGCCAAGAAAGAATTCTTGAGACGTCATTTGGTGCAAAAAGGTGGTTTTATCAAAGCACGGGGACAGTACCTGTGGGCAGAAAGAGGGGCACTGGGGTCATGAGGACTGGCCCATTATATGCTTTCAAGTTGGGAGGGGGTTAGGGATAGCGTAAGCCTCTAAGGAATGTGGAAGCAAGGTTTCCAGGACCTTGAGGGGGCTAGCTATTGTTGGGGAAAGGTCATTTATTACCGTCTAATAAAACCTGAGTCATGAGACCCTTCAGGTGTATATCAGGGGGCCATATGCTTGGGGGGTGATTGCCAACACGTATCTTGGAGGGTTTAGAGATAAAGGAAGTTTCCAAAGGAATTCTTTTTTTTTTTTTTTAAGATTTTTATTTATTTATTTGAGAGAGAGAGAATGAGAGACAGAGAGCCTGAGAGGGAGGAGGGTCAGAGGGAGAAGCAGACTCCCTGCCGAGCAGGGAGCCCGATGCGGGACTCGATCCCGGGACTCCAGGATCATGACCTGAGCCGAAGGCAGTCGCTTAACCAACTGAGCCACCCAGGCGCCCCTCCAAAGGAATTCTTATACATTAAAGTAGACTTACAGGATCCTGGGGCGGGGGGGGCGGGGCAGGGGGGAGGCTAGGATTGCCTTTTGCCCTTAGCAAAGTATTAATATCCAGGCAGCTGAGTCCCTAGATGAATGTCACCCTGCCTGTTTGAAGGACTTGTTGGTGGGCTGTAGGTGGTAAGGAAACCCAGTTTTTCTTTTGTTTTTAGTTTCCCACATCCCGGTGGCTGTGGCTCCTTGTCAGTGGAGTGCTGACTCACCAGCTCTGTGGAAGAATTAAAAAAAAAAGACCTTTGATTTTTTATTTTTTGTAATTTCCATATAGTAAAAACACCTATCAAGGCCAATTTCAAGTAACCAAAAGTTTAACAACCAGCTTAAAAAGTTCCTGAATATTTTAACAGTCTGCTCCTGTGAGCCACCCAGCTCCAGCACCCAGCTTCAGCACTCAGCTCCAGCACCCAGCTCCAGCACCCAGCTCTAGCACTCAGCTTCAGCACTCAGCTCCAGCACCCAGCTTCAGTACTCAGCTCCAGCACCCAGCTCCAGCACTCAGCTCCAGCACCCAGCTCCAGCACCCAGCTCCAGGACTCAGCTCCAGCACTCAGCTCTAGCACCCAGCTCCAGCACCCCTCTGGGTGTGATTGCTCAGAGCAGAAGGGCAGCCAAAATAGGTTGGGGCCCATAGTTGAAAGACAGGCTGTTTCCTGTGCCCTCTGCCCAGCCAACCCATTGAGGGCCACCCAGGGAAGGGCCATAAGGTCATGAAGCTCCACAGAGGTCCTCACTCATCCCCTCCCCCAGGCCTCCAGCCCCTTTGTTCTCTGTGAAATCGCCCATCCATCTCCTCCCTCAGCAGGAAGAACAGCAGCTGGACCAATGGACCCAGATGATCCATCAGTGACTCCTGGGGGCCTGGGCAAAGGGGGGCTACCTGTGCAGCCAACAGGGGCCTCTTTGCAATAATGCTGTCCCCACAGCCGTTGCAGGTAACGCTGATCACCTTGTCCCCTTGGTCACAGTGGGGAGCAAAGAAAACTTGTGCACAACCTCCTCTCACCTTTCTACCCTCCTCCTCTCCTCTGGTCCTGCCCAGCCTCCAAGTCTTTGCCTCTGCAGTCCCCTCCGTTTGGAATGCCCTCTCCCTCTCCCCCTACAATGCCCAGCTGCAACAGTACGTCAAGTATGTCAAGAAGTCATTCACCAGCAGAAGTCTCCAGGCCCCCTCTGCAGGCGCAGTTGGTACCCCTTTTCCACCTGCTTGCCTAGCTGCTTGCCCAGCTTCCCTGCCCCTCCCCCTGCAGCAGCAGTTCTCCTTGGGATCCTTTTTAAAAATACCCTCTGAGCCCTCCTAGCTACAGGCAGGGTGGGAATCTGTGCCCCAGGACCTTTGGATATAGAGGACTGAGAACCTGACGCTGAGAAACCCTATCCTAACTCATCAGGGCTGTGGCTGATTCACACCGAGGCCTCTAACCCCTCACCAGGACCACCTGCTCAATATGCCTCTGTGGGATGGAATCCAGTGTCTGCTGCTGAGGCCAGCCAGTCTGGAGGGCCCATCCTCCGGGCCCAGCTAAGGGTTGCTCTGTACTCCTCCCCGGGGGGCTGAGCACCTCGCGGCAGGTGAGCTTTGGACTGAATTGTGTCTCCCCACCGCCCCAACAATTCATACGTTGAAGCTCCCCAGTGTGGTTGTGTGTGGAGGTGGGGCTCTCAGGAGGTAATGAGGGTTGTGAAGTCAAGAGTGTGGGGGGCCTAATCAGACAGGATTGGTGGCCTCTGTAAGGAGAGGAAAGAGAGCGAGAGATTGCTTGAGGGGCGCATTGGCAAGGATAGGTGAAGACCGTAACAAAAAAGGTGCCTGTCTGCAAGTCAGGAAGGGAGCTCTCACCAGAACCGAATTGGCGGGCACCTTGATCTTGGACCTCCCAGCCTTCAAAGCTGTGAAAAAAACACAGTTACATTTCAGCCAGCCAGTCTGCAGTATTCTGCTCTGGCAGCCTGAGCCAACTGAGGCCCATGCTGTGCACTGTGCTTGGAATGATTTTCCCCTGATCTCATGGTGGCTCCTTATGTCTCCCAGATTTCAGCTGAAATGACATGTCAGAGGGGCCCTGCTCCCACCTCACCAGAATGTCGGCTCCACCGCAGCTGGAACCTCGGGTCTCCTGCTTAACTCCCTGAGCCTTGAACCCTACGCGGCATCCTGGGGCTTGAATAAATATATGTTAGGTTGTTCCTAAATATCCAGAATCTGACCACGAATCCTTCAAGCCTGGTCCGTGCCACCCTCATCCCTCTCCTGGATGACTGCAGTGGCCCTCTGCTTGTCTCCCTGCCTCCTACAGTCTCCTCTTAACCCCTCAGGAGCCCCCCTAAGTCTGACCATGTCACTCCTCTACTGAAAACCCTTCCTTGGCTCCCCCTTTCTCTCAGACCAAAAGCCCCAATCCCTGAACTGTCCCCCAGGGCCTTGCAGCTGGCCCCTTCTCCCTCCACTCCAGCCACACGGGCCTCCTTGCCACCCCATGGATGCATTAGGCACATGCCCAAGCCACAGGGCCTTTGTACATGCTGTTCCCTCTGCCCATAACACCCTTCCCTCTGGAGTCCGAGTGGCCCGTTCCTTCTCATTCTTCATCTTTGCTCAAATATCATCTTCTCCCAAAAGCCTTCTCTGAACATTTGTTTGGAATGACAACCGTTCCTCCCTCCAGGGCTGGATTCTGGGAGTGCCATCAGCCCCCTGGCGCAAGACCCTGTGCTCAGAAGGGCCCCGTGCTTTGCACTTTATGTTCCACCATCGCTGTCTTGAGGTTCTTGATAATTTTATCTTCGGATTTGTGTGTTGTAAGTGAAGTCTGGAGGGACAAGGGAGTGTGTGCCAGGAACTTGGCCTCAGCTCCCACACGTTGCCTGCTCCCCTGCCCACTGGTCCCTCTGGCCCCAGTCAGCCTCCTCTCTCTGGCCCCACGCAATGACTGGCTGTCTTGGGTGCCTGGCAGGACCCTGATCACAGGCACAGGACAGGGGTGGGATGGTCAGGGGGCACGCACCCCACAGTGTCTTGGGGTGGGGCATGGCCAACCCCGCCCTGCATTGGCAGCTCCAGGGCACATCTGGTAGGTGACTGGCCAGAGGCCACATCTCAGTGGGGGTAAGACCCTGATCCAGGTACTGAGCACATCCTAGAATGGAAGTTTCAAGACCCTTGGGGGTTGCCCATCTGCCAAGGGTTGGAGCAGTGGATGCATGGAGAGGAGTTGAGTTCCACAGGCCCCACCTTCATCTGAGGTGCTATGCATCAGTCCTGCATCTGGTGGGAGGGACGATTTGTAGGGGAACTTGGCAGCTGGCAGGCTCTGGAGAGTGGGCGTGTCCCCCATAATGGGGCAGGGCCCCTGGGAACCCAGGGAGTTTTTACCCTGAGGGTCTCTCTGTGCCCAGGAGAGCTCCCTTACTCTTTGCTTTGGCTGGGTGGCTGGGTGGATCAGCTCTTCCTCTTTCCAGTCTTTCTGTTTGGCCTCTTCTGGCAGGTTTGGGGCACCCTTGGGGACAAGCCATGAAATAGAAATTGTGTAACTTCTGTGATTCCACATGCAAGTTGAATGCTCTAATATTTTCATTTCAAAGCTGGCATTGCACAATATAAAAATGAACGGTAAAACCCATGCTGATAATTTAAATTTAATTTTTTTCTTTACTTCACGTGACATTAAATAGCAAATAGAAAACAGTGACAAGTCAAGAGAGAGGAGAGACTGCAGAAAGAAGGAAAAATTTCCTGTGTACCTTTAACAGCTTGTTTTCTCTGCTTTTAGAACAGGGCCCCACATTCTCATTTTGCACTGGGCTCCACAGATTATGTAGTCAGCCTCATCTCCATCACTCCTGGTCCTGTTGTTTTGTTTTGCTTTAATAGCACATGCTGCATCTTGGCACGACAGAACTGACTTATTTCTTGTGGTTGTCTTTTATGGTCTGCTTCCCCCACCAGCATGTGGAGCCCACGGACGGTGGGGGTTTTTTTCTGTTTGGTTCATGGCTGTATCCCTAGGCTACAGAGGTGCCCAGGACGTGGTAGGAGCTCCAGAAATGTTCAGGGAATGTTGAATGAAAGGATGTTACCTGGGAAGATTGAGGCCCATCAGGTCTTTCCTCTCCCTCGCGTCTGGGCTCCAGGCCCTCCCCAAGGCCAGTTTTGTCTATTTTGGCTGAGACAATTCACATTAGAACTTTGTGGTTCTGGCATTTCCTTTTCAGAGCTCAGTGCTTGAGCTTTCGAGTCTCCCACCAGCCCCAGCTCTGTCGGCGTGAATGGTGGTGGTTCTGCAGGCTGCTAGGAGCCCGCCAGGTGCCTGGACCAGAGGCTTCTCTCCTTCCTGGAATTCCTTAGGTCATTTCCATCCATTGTCTTTGGCTACAGCTTCTTGAGTTAGTCTTTCCACCTCGGCAAGTTTCCCTTGCTGGTTTCCCCATCTGCTTCCAGGTCCAAATCCTTTTTGGCTCCAAATCCTTTCTTGGGGTTTCCTTGGCCCTTCCGCCTCTAATGGCCAGGGTGACCTTGGGCAAGCCTCCCACTGTCCTCTGGGGAGGCCCTTGTGAGATGAGGGGGGCTGCTCTTGCCCTCCCCCCAGGGAAGGATGGCAGGAGCAGAGTCCTTTAGAAGAAGAATGGGGGTTGCTTCTGTTGCGTTTGAATGTCAGCACTGAACCTGGATGCCGGGTGACCCTATTCTTTCCCCTTCCCCTTTAGTTACACAAGAAACCGTCCTGCTTCATTGCCGCTGCGAGCACCCCTGGCCATTCAGTCATGCCGCCAACGTGTGAGGCGACAGAGTCCGACGTGCAGGGGTCCCAGACTCTGCTCCCCCTTTCTCCTAAAGAGAATTCTGGTTGGGGCTCCTCGGCCAGCCTCTCTCCCTTCCTGGCCCTCTTATTTACCAGTAAGACTAAACTGCTCCTTGCGGAGGCAGAGAACCCCCGAAGAGAGCACCGTAAGGAGGGCAGGAGTGTGTTCCCCTCTCACACAGCAGGCCCGGTGAACGTGCAGGTCTGGAGGCCGCTTGCACGCTGCCCACTCAGAGAGCCGTCTCCTTCCACCGTACAGCCCTTCCATCCCGCGGGCTCCGTCGGCACCTCCCTGGGCTGTGGCCATGTCTGGCCTCAGCCAGCGGGGAGGGAGAAGAAGGCACGCGGTGACCGGAGGCCTAGCGCTGAAAGTGGCTTCCATCACTGCAGTGACCTTCCAGGGGCTGCGACTCGGTCCCTGGGGCCCCTCCTGCGAGGGAGGCCGGGAATCGGCACACCTGGCAGAGCGGCCCTGTGCCCGGGAGCAGGAGTGGCCCAGGGCTGGGAGAACAGCCGGCTCTGTGCCTATAAGGTGACTCTGGCTTTTGGACAATCTGGTTTCCAGGTTTTGTGTTACAGAGTGGGAGAGGAAAAGGGACAGGGACGCAGAGGGAAGAGGATGTTAAGGGTATTAGAGAGACACAAGTCACAGTTGGAATTATTTTTAAATTACTTTTGCTTACCGGGCTGTGTCTTTTTTTTTTTTTTAAAGATTTTGTTTATTTATTTGAGACAGAGAGAATGAGATACAGAGAGCATGAAAGGGAGGAGGGTCAGAGGGAGAAGCAGACTCCCCGCCGAGCAGGGAGCCCGATGCGGGACTCGATCCCGGGACTCCAGGATCGTGACCTGAGCCGAAGGCAGTCGCTTAACCAACTGAGCCACCCAGGCGCCCCGGGCTGTGTCTTATTAAGTGCTCTGGCCTCACGGTGCGGAGACTGGGCCCCCAGGGGTCCCCGGAAATGTGGGTGACGCATGCACAGTGCACTTACAATCTCCCAGACCCTGTGCTGAGACTGGGGGCACGGGGCACGGTCTCTGGCCTCCAGGAATCTACAGTCCAATGGGGAAGACAGATTCGGGATTAGAGGCAAGTCCAAGCTGCTGAAAAGATGCAGAGGGAATTAACTCGGGCTTGGCGGGGTGGGGGAGGGGCGGGCAAGAAGGGACACAAAAGGGACATCATGTGCTAGATTTACCTCTGCGTGTGGGAAACACTCGTCCTCTAACACACTGTACTCGAGCGATGGAAAGTAAAGGATAGAAGATGAAGATTCCAGAAACTCAGGTCCTGGCCCTGCTGTTGTCTGTCCTAGGGCGAGTCCCTGTCCCTCTCTAATCACCTGTGCTTCATGCTGTGTGCTGGGCCACTGCGGACACCGTCCCTGCTCTCGGAGGAAGTACTGAAAGGCTCGATCGCCGATGGACAAAATACAAGAAGGTGACCCCTTCCCCAGGCTGACGTGGGCCCCACGCGCGGACACTCGTGGAGACACGTAGATTTCAGCCACACCTCCCCCTTGGCTTCCCACCCTTGTTCAGTGCATAGTCCACACAGCTGTGCGTAGGCAGCAGCCTTGCAGATCAGCTCCTGAGATGCGGTGTGATCCCAAGAGGGTAACTGCTGTGAAAATTCCCCAGAACCCCAGTAATGCCTGGAGCACCCTTCTCACCAGCAAGTTTCCTTTCTCCTGGGCTCTGCAACAGGTGGGGGGGCTCATGTGGGGCGAGCCAGGCGCCTAGAGCACGTGGTTAAGGAGACACTCACCATCGGGGTGACCACTGACAATGGGTGCCTCCATAGATTTTGCACCTGGGGCACCTCACCTGCCTCACCTTAGTCCTAGCCCTGTTCTACAGGATTCCCACAGATCTGAGTGGTGGGGGTGGTGGTAGCGTTTCAAAGGAAGGTGCTGGAAAACCACCTCAGACCCTCTGAGGGCAGCTTCTCTCTGCAGCCGGGAGCCACGGAGGAGACTGCACCCAGAAGAGGAGGCACAGGGAAGGTGGACTATGGTCCAGGGAATGGGGTGCCAGGAGAGGCTCTGTGCCAGGGAACATCAACTTTACCTAGAACAGTAGGGAGCAAGAGGTAAGGCCAAGTAATCAGACCCCTTGCTTGTAATTTGAGAGGTCTGTAGGAAAAGCTATGGGGAAGGGGTAGGGAAGAGAGGAGGGTGACACTTCCAGGTCCCGAGTCACAGGTGACACAGCAGCTCTCACACCCACGAGGAGGCAGCCTCCAAGGGAGGGTGGCCTCCACTCAGCCATCTGCCTTCAGGACCTCTAAGGTCCACCCCAGTGTGGCTCTGGAGGCAGGGAGCCTGACACTCGGATGCTTTTTTGCAAGTCACAGACTCGGGCCACCTTGAGTCAGTTAGGACATGTCTGGGCCAGGGTCCCTCCAGCAGGGGAAGCCAGAACAAAGTCAGCCCCGCCTCCCAGCCCCGGAAAACCTCGGACTGCCTCCCGAACTTCCCAAACATTCAAACCCACTTTCCCTTCCGTCTGTGCTGATAGCTGCTCGGTGTTTTTAGAAAAATCAACTCACCTCCACTTAAATAATTTATTTTCAAAGGAAACTATGTAAACGGGAAACTTGCAGGATCGCCCATAAATAGAAGCTATGCAATCGCATGAGGCCAATGTTAATCAAGTAGAGTTCCGAAATTCTAGCCGGATTCTGGTGCCCCGACTTTCTGAATCTGAGGGCCAGTCTTTGTGTTCAAAGGGAGGTTAGCAAAGGTCAGAAAGGTCAGGAAGACGGATAGTATCCACCTGAGACTCCCCTTTCATGTCAGAAATGGAACCATATTCACCCACCGTACGTCTGAGTCCTTTAAGGCGGCATCTGTGGCCGCCAACCCTATTTCACGAATGTGTCCCCTCCTTGTAAAAAACGGCTCCTAGGGACATGACAACAGCGACCTTTCAGAGTTGGGGTGGGAGTTGCTGGGGCCTCTGGTTCTGGGAAAGGGCTGGGCCCGGAGCTATACCCCAGCTCAGCTTGGTTACTCCTGTCTCAAGTGAGTCTTGCACGGGCTGGTCTCGATACCCTTTAATCTCAGTCATGCAGGAGCTGGTACACAGTAGTAGGTGCTCAATAATTGCGTGAATGCAGAGCTCTTGGAAGAGGGACGGGTCAGACCCCGGGGGGCTGGGCGCCTGGCTACGGTGGGGGCTCCCAGAGGGGCTGGTTCATCTCAGAGTCCAGCCTCATCCCTGACATGGGGGACCCCAGTTGTGTGGGCCTGGAGTGAGAGGGTTGGGGGCAGACATGGTCCCGGAGAGAGGCCACGGAGAGCGATGGGTGTGTGCACAAGGGAAGCCTGTGGGTTTGGTGCTACAGTTTTGTGGTGACAACTGTTTCCCACGACTACAGCGGTGATAAAAACAGGAAGTATCAAGCAGCTGAGACCTTCCTCGCCTGACTTCAGCCTTCCCCCATCCCACCAGCCCTCTGTCTCCTCCACATCCTCACACACCAGGCTGCGCACCTGTCTGGTGTGAGGGCTTCTGAGAAGTCCCAAGAGCCTCTCCGCATCGGACCAGCCCCACAGCCTGCCCTCGGACGCACCAGCACCACGGAGGGGGGAGGGCACCGGGTCTGCTGTGGGGTGTCCGGGGTGCCTGGCCCAGCCCTGCAATCATCTCAATGTGGGACATTGGGCAAACCAGCCCCCCCGCGGACCTGGATTTCCACATTACTGAATGGAAGGGGCTTGGTGTCTGATGGCCAAGGGCTCTTCCCTCCCAGGCATCCCACAGGGTCCTGGGGGCAGCAGGAGGAGCGACTGGGGAGACCGGAGAGGGATCTTCTTGTGGCAGGAGCAGACACGAGCCCAGTTCCCCGCAGGCTCCAGATCCAAGACATACACAGCCACACACGGACACCCACACACGGACACCCACCCAGACACACAGACACACACACAGCATGGGCACAGCTCCGTCAGTGAGAGAGAGAGCGAGCGCACAGGTCACACAGCGGACGCTGCGGGCCGGGAACAGGGGCCACAGAGAAGAACGAAATAGCCAGGCCCCACCACAGCCTTGAAGGGTCCCCTGGGCCAGGGAGCCAGACCGGCCCGCAGGAATGACAAAACAGACAAAGGCATTATAATGGGGACTTGCGGTTTTGGGGTGGGGGCGAGCAACTCTGCAGGGGGCTGGGGGGGCCCTGACCATTGTTTACCCATTGTTTATTTATCATCATTATTTATTTTATTTATTTTAATGTTTTATAATATTGAGATCGAATCCATATAACATAAACGTCACCATTTTAAAGTGTGCGATTCAGTGGGTTCTTAGTGCAGTCACAATGTCATGAAACGGTCCCCACTAATCCCAGAACATTTCCATCACCCCCAAATGAAGCACTGTACCTCTTAGTAGTCGCTTGTAGTTCTTTCGTCCCCCTGCCCCTGGCAGCCACCAATCTACTTTCTGTCTCTCTGGATTTGCCTATTCCAGACAGTTCCTATAAGAGGAATCCTAGAGCCCGAGACCTTTTAGGACTGGCTTTTTCACTTGGCATAAGTGTTTTTAAGGTTCATGCATGATCGTATATCGGTACTTCGCTCTTTTTCACGGCCGGCCAGTACCCCATCGTATGGATTCACCACGGGTTGTCTAGCCGTTCATCCACTGATGGATGTTTGCGTGGTTTCCACTTCTTGGCTATTATAACCCATCATTTATCAAGTTCTTTCTCCCTGGTCCCAGGCACTGTTTCAAGAGTTCCTCAGTGTCGTCCCACGTAGCCCCTCGCTGCAGTCCTTTGAGGTGGGTACTATTCTAGTCCCCTCTGTGCAGACAGGGGAGGAGCCAGGCGCCAGGATTTGCTTCAGTGTGGCGCTGGCAGCGTTCAGACTCGGAGAGGACGTGACTCCCTTCCAGGCCAGAGCGAGACCCCCGGAGCCCTCTTTCCCTTGGCTCCGGGCACAGCAACCATTGAGTCGATTCAGTCGGTGGCTGCTCCTTCAGCCTCTGTGCCCAAGTGCCTAACTGGGGCAGAGCTCCCGCCGAGCCACAAAGGACGGGGACAGTGACTGGGAAAGGAGCCTTTGCTGTTGGAAGGCCCTGAGACTGGGGGTCATTTGTGACTGCAGCAGAGCCCAGCCTTCCCTGACGGACCTGGCGCTTCCGTGGGCTGGGACCCACGCCATCCCTGTGCACAGAAGCAACGTCCAGGCTCGCACACACACACGCACAGCTTGGGTATATTTCTGAAACAATGAGTTATGCACCAGACTGGATAAAAACCAAGGTCAGGCAGCGTGGCTTGAATTTCCAAAGGCTTGGCAAGTACGTTTTGGGAGCTGATTTTCATGAAAATTCTGTCTGCACAGTGGCTGAAACTTTACCCAGATGAGGCTCTCAATTGTGGATAAGGCTCTCCCTTGAGCTTGTTTCCAGATGCCCCTTGTGCTCTCGAGAACAACCACTCACCACTCACCTTGGCAGATAATCAGAGCCAAAAAAAGCACTGACGGAGAATTTACCAGGTACAGCATCGAGCACTATTCATACATGTTAACCTCCTAGCCACCCTCTGGAATAGGTACTGTTATCACCCCCATTTTCCAGATGAGGAAACTGAGACTCAGAGAAGTAAAGAGACTTGCCCAAGGTCCCAAAACAAATAGGTGGGAGGGAAAGGTAGTTTGAACCTAGGTCTGCCTGCTTCTAGAGCTCACATTCAACTCATTGTCTTTGACCACTAAGGTCCTCTTGATGACCTATGAGCAGCTCAGCATCTACCAGTGTCTTGTGCTGGAATTTACCATCAGGTCTTCTAGGGGAAACAACACCATAGTATATAGACAGAGCCCAAGGTTAAAGGTCAGGAGCCCTGGGTTCAAGTTTCAGATCCAGCTTTAGCTTACTCCGTGGCTTAGGGCAAATCCCTCCCTCTCCTTGGGCCTCAGTGTTCACATCCATGAAATGGGACATTTTGACTAGATCAGCGGTTCCCATGTTAGCTGTACATCCAAACTACCTAAGCTGGTTAAAAATACTGATTGATGGGCCCTTCCCCAGAGCTGCATTATCAGGTCTGGGAACCCCGAATCCATAGGTGATTCACACCCGAAGCAAGCACTGGGAACCCTGCTTCTAGGGACCTTCCATAGCTCAGCCTCTGTGAATTTATGGAGGCAGAAGAGACCAACCCAGTAACCATGCTGGGCAGTCTGAGTCAAAGATCAAAGAAAACACTTTCTGGAAAGTATGTTGTGGAAGATACTAAAGGAAGTTGGTTGGACTGTGGACGTTGGGGTGGGAGGGAAGTAGAAGCAGAAGCTGGCTTTAGTCCGTTTTCATGGTTTCATTTTCTCCTCGGAAAAAAATCACATTTCCAGTGAAATGATCCTTCCTGCCCCCCTTGCAGTTAGGGGGGGCGGTCCCGGCCAACAAAGGAGGTAGAAGTGATGGGTGTCAGTTCCAGGCCTGGCCCTAAAACTCACAGGACCCTGCATGCTTCCTCCCCATTCTGTGGTGAACTTGGACATGAAGTGTCAGCGGCGGCGGAAGGAAGCTGGGCTCCAGGGGGAGGGGAAGCGCCCCCAGCCCGCTACGATGTGCAGTGGGCGGCAGGATGAGGCAGGATGAACTCAGGCTGTGCTGAAGGACGGAGGTGACGGGGTTGTTTGTTATAGCAGCTGGT
Source organism: Neomonachus schauinslandi (assembly GCF_002201575.2). NCBI lineage: Eukaryota > Metazoa > Chordata > Mammalia > Carnivora > Phocidae > Neomonachus > Neomonachus schauinslandi. The sequence goes on along the minus strand of NC_058406.1, from coordinate 18,540,930 downwards.
GGTACTTAGTCTGCTACCGCCTGGAGGAAGTGGGACCAGAGCAGGCTCTTCGAAGGCGAGTAAGGTTTGGACACACGGACCTTCCAGAGGGAAGGAACAGTGGTAGCGAGGGGGTGGGAGCTGGACCGGGGCGACGTGTTTGCACGCTAGAGAGAGATCCGGGATTGGAACTGAGGGCCACGCTGGTGTGCTGGGGCCAGCTCCCACCCGCTCGGGAGAGCTGACCATTAGCATCCTTTCCCAGCTCTGTGCTCAGTGACAGCCATCACTTTGGTAGCATGAAATTGGCCATGGTGGGAGTATTTACACCATGGCAACCAGCAAACGCTATAAGCCAGGGCTTTTTTCTCCTATTGTTACACAGCTATCAGCATGCTACTGGTTGCAACCCACATGCAAATGGGTCCTGCCCATCTGAGAGGCAGTGGAAGGACCAGAGTCCCTGCAGCCAGGTCTAATCCTTGCCCTGCTGAATTGAGTGGCCTGGGGCAAGTGAATGTCACCTTCGAGTCTCAGAGTCCTCATCTGCAGAATGGGGCTACTGATCATACGCCCTTCACAAGGCTGCTTGCGGACCACAATGAATGAGATCACCTATGTGGAGTCCTGCCGGCATCTCCTCAGGATCACCATTCCCGTGCACCGGACAGCCTCGGAGAAGCACCTGTGACTCTCTGGGAGCTTTCTCTGGCCCGAGGGCATGCTCGCCAACACAGGGCCGGTTCACTGACACAGGGCAGGCTGGGAGTGCTGGGACCTTGATGTCTTTGGGAGCAGTCCTCAGCCAAGGGTGGATGGGAGCTGGTGGGCAAAGAGCCCAGCCTTCTCACCTCTTCATTAGGACATATCTGAGGCCCATTCTACCCTGTCTCCTGGAAGTCCCCAGATGAGCCTCATCTGTCCCCCCTGCAGCCTGTTCACTAGCGTATCCTGACTTGGATTCTTCCTTCCCTGCCTCAGTTTCCCTCTTCCCTACCAGTGCTTCTTGGGATCGCCACCCAAAGAAACTTCTCCCATCCTTATCTCAGGGTCTGCTTCTGCGGGAGCCCAATCCAGAGAGCAGCCAAGATGATCAATAACTGGAATCAACTCTCTATGTGCATGGAGGTTTACACAGTGAGATCACATCTGCTGCTGGCTCCGTCCCTACAGAAACCCCAAGAGGCAAACAAGGGGGATTATCCACTCCATTTTGCAGATGGAGACACTGAGGCTCAAAGAAGAGAAGTGATTTGCTCAAGGACAGACCACCATCAAGGAGAAGGGCTAAAACGAGGGTGCCCATGTTCAAGTTGTTAGCTTTGAGCTCCTGGAGGGCCCTGAGCTGGCTGGGAGGGCAGCCTCTACCCCTCTGACTCCTCTCCCCTGGCGGATGAGGCTGCCTCTGGCCCCTACATGGGCCTGGGACTGTGAAGGGCAAATGGGCAGGCGGTAAGAATGGCCAGTTATTAAATCCATCGATCACTCTGCAGGCCTGACCTCATTCTGTCCTGGGAAAGCCAGTTCTGCCCGGGGGCGGCTGTGAGGGGAGGGTGGGGGGTGGGATGCTGACCCAGCAGGAAAGGGTAGGTGGGGGCCTGCAAGGCCAGAGTAGCCAGGGTAGGAGGAGGTCAGAGACAGCTCCTGGCTGTCTGTGTCCGGACAGTGTGAGGACAGCCAGGGGCCCAGGGACAGGCAAAACCATTGTAATGCAGATGGCCACGGGCAACCCCCTCAGGCAACGGCCTGAAGAGGGGCCCTTCTTGGGGGTCCCTGCCTCTAATTAATTCCCCATCACTGCCTGAGCCCCGCAGACCCAGGATCCCAGACCCCAGAAGATAGGAGTCGAGGGCAATACAGTGGCCATGACATGACATAAATTTGGATGCGCCCACGGGGGCCACTACTTCGCTATCTAGTGAGCACCTGCTGTGTGCAACACACTTGCACTAGGCCCTCAACACATGACCCGTTTCATCCTCAGGCCATGTGGGGAAGGGTGAGGGGCTTGAGTTCTGGAGGCCGAGGGACCTGGGTCAGAATGCAGGCCCCACCCCGTGGGCGTCCGTGCACCTCCTCCCCTGGCTAACCATAGCTTCCACGTGGGTGAAATGTGGTTAATAATAACACCCATCTCGTGGGAGCAACGTGGTGAGGATTGGATGGTGGATCCTGTGTAACTTGCTCACCTCAGAGCCAGGCACGTGGATACTTAGTAAGCGGCAGCAACAGCGAGGACATTGGTCCCTCCGCTGTGCAGGGTGCTGTCCTGAGCACTTCCCATGCTTGTCTTAACTTACACTTTGCAGTCACACCGAGGGGCAGGGACTATTGTCAAGCCTCCTCTCATAGGTAAGGCAGCCAGAGCTCAGGGGGTGAAGTCACTGGCCCAAGGTCACACAGCTGCTGGGTGGCAGAGGTGGGATTTGAATCCAAGTCTCTCTGCCTTGAAGGTCTGACTAGCAACCCCCCCCCAGTCACCCCCCCTTTGTACCCCCACCCCTAACAAGTGAGGTTAATGACCCACTGGCTCCTCTTTGGTCCTTTAAGAGAAGCTTTCCCGGAGGCCCACGGAGGTCAAGGCACCAGCCCGGGGCTGCAGACAAGATGGGACCGGAGCTGGGACTGCCACCCAGGGCCTCTGGCTCTCTGGCCAGGCCTCATTTAGAACCCTGGATGTCATCTGCAGCTCTGCTCTGGCCTCGCAAGGCAGGGTGTCTTATCTGCTAGCCCTGCCCCCACCTCGCTCGCTCCTGAAGAAAGGAGGGAGCCCCGACCAGAGCTCCTGGGCTTTTCTTCCCCAGGCCACTGAAATGTGGGATTGAGGCCCCATTCTTTTCCACTGGAAGGTAATTTGCCTGGAACACGTTGAGCACTTAAAATATTTGGTGACATTGCCACCGTCTAGGTTACCATGGTGACCTCACTTTGCATTTGCTTCCCAGGGGGCGTGGGTAATAATTAATACAGCACTTAGCACTGCTGCCCACAGCGAGTGTGGGGAGCATCACAGAGTTGCCCTGGGACTTACTTCCCCAGGGGAACAGCCTCCTCCCCCTCTAAGCAGGGTCCTGGGGCTCCCCAAGGAGGCATGGAGGGGAGAGGACCCCCCACAACCCTGCCCACCTCTTCAGCGGCCCTGGCAGCCACGTTGTGGGAGCTGGAGTGGATTGGAGAGCTCTCTTTTACCAATGGGGGATTCGAAGCTCACGGGAGTAAGCGACTCGTTCAAGGCCACAGGACAGGATCCAGGCAGCATCAGCATCAGGCCGGAAGGCCGGTTTCCTAAGCTGCAGGACAGGGCTCTCGGGCTGCCAAGACTGGGGAAGCCCAGCTCTGAACCTCTTCCCTTCCCAAGTGCACTTGAGCCATTTGAGAGGGTGAAACACTGCCCTCTCTGGATGCCAAGGAGGGGCCAATGGCCCTGTGCTCAGTCACTGCCCCTTTAGACCCAACCGGATTATGAGATGGTGCAGGGCGTCAGGAACCAGGCTTGGGAAGAGGCTGGAGGAGCCGGTGGCTGGACTACGATGGGGAGGAGAGCGGGGGAGGGAGCTCCAGGCAGCGAGGGCTTGGCCATTTTTGGGGGGAGTGCAATGCGGGGGCATTCTGCCTCTCTGCTCCTCTCCACCTGTTCCTCCCCTTCATTTCTTGGTCTCCGCTCACTCCAGCTCTGTATGAGGAGAAGGAGAAAGACATAGAGCAGAAAGAATAAGAAGTCTCTTGAATCCAGACTCCATCCCATTTCTCTGATGGGGAAAGTGAGGCTCATAGAGGCCTTAGAGAGGTCCACAGACCCACAACCAGCAAGTGGTCACAGGGATGTGGACCCACATCAGTCTGTAGCATCTGTACTCCTAACTGGTACCATTGGGCTAGGTTCTCTCCCTATTCCCACTTTCCCCTTGGGGGCAGGGCTAAGGGCTTGGGGAGGTGTTAGCACCGATCTGCAGCTGAAGGGCATATGGCGGGCCTGAGGCTGCCTAGGGCTGCCCGAGAGCAAGATACAGGGAGGAGGGGCAGGCGGACTTCCTTGCTGGGAAACTGGAGCAGGCACGGCTCGGGCCAACAGCTGGGAGCTTGGGAGCTTCAACTATGGAGGTTGGGTTGTAGCAAAAGGGAAGGGAGAAGGGGAGAGTGGGGAATGGCTTTGATATCTCTAGCCAGGTCCAAAAATTGAGCATGCGGTGTTTTGTTCATGGCAAACGAAACAAACCTGGGATTTCAGTATGCTGCCATCAGGTGGTGGTGTAACTTGGCTGCTCATAACATTAACTGCCATTAAAATTAAAATTTCACTCATTTTTCAAAAAAGATAAAAGTCTACAGAATTAGATTTATAATGATGTCACATAATTTTTAAAAATGAAGATGATATTTTAGGAGAAAAACACCTGAATACAACTTGGTTCTTTCTTCCTTGACCTTTAACTTTTATCTACCTACCTACTCTAAACCTTCTGTCTGACTTGGGTCAACAACTAGAGCCCACCCCTAATGTTTTCATGCCAACTCAACATACTGGAAAGATCAGAGGGCATGGAGTCAGCTAACATCCCTCACCTCAATTAGCCCAACTCCAGAGGTAGCTGCTTACCACCTTACATCTGTATAGCAGACTTTCCGTACACCGTGGCTCTCCTCCCACTGGGTTTTAACCCTTGACTGCCTGCCACATCAGAAGGTGGATTCCTCCAGGCAGAGACCATGGCCCATTCATCTCTGTACTTGCCCCAGATCTTAACCATAATACCTGGCACATGGATGCTGACCAGCAGTTTGTTGAATAAACAAATTCCCATTTCACAGATGAGGAAACTGAGGCTCCAGAGGGAAATGATGATGATCATAATTATAACTGATATTTGTTATGTACCTACTATGTGCCAGACATGTATTAATTCATTTAGTTCCCACAATAATTCTGGAAGGTAGATCCTTGTATTACACTTATACGTTAGGGAACTGGGGCTTAGAGACATTTGGGAGGGGGAGCTGAGAGCAGGCATCATCTGTCTATCCATCCATTTATTTAGGAAGATTTTGCTGCAGCTAGATGCTGGATGTCTATGGGATCCCTGGTCCATGCTAGGCCCTGTGGTCAGTGAGCACCAGGGAAGCACTGGCCCATGTCCCCTCTTTACCCTGGCCAGCCCTTGCATGAGGCCCTTCACCCAACGCCTGGGGTACAACCTGTGACAGCCTACCAAAAATGGCTCCTGTGGCCTTGAACTTCATATCCTCACACCCAGTGGCAGTTTGGGTGGGAGGGAGAGGAAGCGCTCTTTCTCAGAAGATGGGTAATGTTTCCTTGCATGTCTTTGGCCCTCCTTGGGTTGAGATTCCATCCCTGAACCAGTCAGGATGCCATTGGTGGGTTGACTCCACCCCCGGAAGTGGGCAGGTGTTAATTCCAGGCCTGGGTGCAGTTAAGAAGGTGAGAGAGGTGAACCGCCCAAACAAAAGGCAGGGTCCGGCTGGAAGAAGGCAGGTAGATGCCGGGAGGTGGCCACACCTGCCCACTCACTCCTGTTGCCTGAAGCTGAGAACTTGAGGACAGATCCCCACGTCTCTCAAGGGAGCTGCTGGACCCTCCAAGTCAGGGAAAGTGGCCTCCCCGCCCCGTTCCTCCTCTTGTTGGCTGTGGGTGCTCCAGCTCAGACAGGGCCTCAGTGTGCTCACCTGCACAGTGCTATGGTGAAGGTCCAGTGGAGGCGAGGCCCAGGAAGGCACCTTGCCCACTAGACCCTTCCCTGCAGCTGCATGTTCTGAGAGGGCTGAATCATACTCCCTCTGTGAATCTGTGCACAAAGCCCCTCGTTCTGACTGCAGGCCGAGTCCCAGGTGGGACCCAGAGTGGGGCTCAGGGAGGCTGGGAAATTGGGGGACGAACACTTCTCCACTTCCTGCCTGTGTGACCCTGCCTCCCTGAGCCTCAGTGTCGTCACCCCTGAGGACTAGATGCCCACCAACATGCCCAGATTGTTGTGGGAGTAAAGGAGCAGATATGGACATGGGGCCTCGAGGGAGTCTCTCAGAGAGATTTTCTCTACTTGTTGGCAGGACGTGCAGAATCAGGATGGGACGAGCATTAGGAGGCTCTCAGTCGGATTCTAGTGCTCATCCTTTGGATGACCAGCAAACATTTATTGAGCACCTACTATGTGCCAAGCATGATACAGAGCACGAGGGATACAGCAGTAAACAAAACAGACAAAAATCCCTTCCTTCATGGAACTGGCATTTCTGTCAGGAGAGACAGACACACCACAAAGTCAGTTTAAAAAATTGCAATATGATAGATAGCAATAAATACTGAGAAGAATAAAGCAGAGAAGACAGATAGAGACTATTGGTTAGCTGGTTAGGGAAGGGCTCTTAGAAGGTCATATTTGAGTAAAGATCAGAAGGAGGTGAGAAAACGAGTCTAGAACATTCTAGAAAGAAAAAATAGAACGGTCACAGGCAAGAGTAGTCTAAAGACATGTAATGACTAAATGTAATGTGATATCCTGGATGGGATCCTGGAACAGAAAAAGGACACTGGGTAAAAACGGGAAATCTGAACTAAGTATGGATTTAGTTAATAATAATGTATTAATATTGGCTTGTTATTTGTAACACATGTACCATATTAATGTAAGATATTAATGATAGGGAAACTACATGTGGGGTATACAAGAACTTCTGTACTATGAGTTTTTCTGTACTTCTAAAACTATCCCAAAGTAAAACGTTGATCAAAAAGGCGGGCAGCAAGTGCAAAGGCCCTGAGGCAGGAGTGTGCCGCCTGGTGGGATTAGCAAGGAGTCATTGCTTAAGGGAGAGTGGGAGGTGAGGAGGTCAGAGAGTTAGGTGGGGCATGAGTTGTGTGCAGGCTGGTGGGACATTCTAAGGACTCTATCCTTTGCTCTGAGGTGGCTATAGAACCACTGGAGGGCTCTGACATCTTTGGACTTGTGTTTCTAACAGCATCCTTCCAGCTGCTTTGTTGAAAATGGACCATGCGGGGCAGAAGCTGAAGCAGAAAGACCAGTGAAGAGGTTCCTGCAGAAGTCCAGGTCAGAGAGGATGGTGGGTGGAGGAGGTGAGAATGGGTTAAGTCCTGGAAATATTTTGCAGGAGGTAGAGCTGACTGGATGTCAGATGTGGGATGTGAGAGAAAGAGAGGAGTCGAGGAGGATTCCGGGACAGCCTGAGCCACTGGAAGGATGGAGGGAGACAGGTTTGGGTCAAGTTAGGAGCTCAGTTTAAACATACTGAGTCAGAGGTGCCATGAGACATCTCAGAGAGGTCAAGAGGCATCTGGAAATACAAGTCTGGAGCTGAGGAGGGAGGTCTAAGCTGCAGATTATGAATGTGGGAGTCGTCAGCAAATAAACAGAAGGGAAAACTCTGGAAGCCAGGGAGGGGAGATCCCCTGGGGCGAGGCAGGGTGAATGGTGGCACCGCGCACGCACACACGGTCTCTTAACACGCTTGGCTGCTCTCATCCTTGCAGCCACCTCCCCAGCCCCCTTCTTGGACGTTCCTCCTGCATCAGTGGTGAGGACTAGGGACGTGACCGGGGAGGTCAAGGGTTAACTAGCGCGCGGCGCCTGGCAGGGGTGGGCCCTCCGAGCTCCCCCAGCAACCCGGTGGCTGGGGCCTTTTTCATCACCCCATGTGACGGACAAGGAGAGTGAGGCACAGAGAGTTTAGGGGATGTGGCCCCCCTCTTTCCAGCAGAAAGCATCCTGACCATGGGGGTCACATCGAAGCCCTCGGTTCTCATAAGGAATTCAGTTTATTCGAAGTCAGGGCTGATCAGTGGGCGGAGCAGCCTCACCCACAGGGCCTCCCCAGAGAGGGCCACCAGCACCCGCTGTGCCAGCCTGCGCGGCGCCCGAAATGCCCCCGGGAGCCAGATCCTGTGGTGCTTGGGACATCTGTGGCTTCCAGCGGCAGCGGCTGGAAGGACACACTCTCCGGAGAGGGAGCGGATGAGGCTGCCAGTTGCCACCTGGGGGCCCGGATAGCCAGAGGCCTGGCAAGCTGCAGCATGCGTTCCCGAAGCTAGTTCTGATCGTGCAGAAAGGCAGCACACGGGCCCCGGAAAGGCTGAATCCTCTTGCTTTTCGGCTGCCCTGGAACTTCTCCGAGCGGCGGCTTCTGGACTAACCCAACATCGGTAGTAAGGCATTAATACATGTAGTTACTTGTGTGTGCTGGCAAAACCCTTCAAACACGGAGCTCACGGGAGAGGAAGACATCCAAGGGGCCGGGGTGGTGGAAGGCTAGGACTCGCTGCCTTGGGCTTTGGCTACCAGAACGATCGGTGTGCCGGCCTTCTGTGGGCTTCCCGCCCTCCAGCCCAGCAGCACGCTGGGTTTCTCTTCCGTAACAACCGGTTCATGTGTGCAGCCTGCAGTGGGCACAAGCTCTGTCTCCCACGTGAAGCTGAGGGCCCAGGGCCTCCTCCCCCAGGCTCTTGCTCTCCATCCCGGGGCTCAGCCAAGGGGAGGGCATAGGACCCAAGCTTGGACTCTTTCTCTGGATCGGTCAGCTTTGCTGTGGTAACAAACAGCCCCCAAATCTCAGGGTTTTGTTTGTTTGTTTTTAAGATTCATTTCTTTGAAAGAGAGAGCAGGAGCAAGAGGAGGGGCAAAGGGAGAGGGAGAGAGAATCTCAAGCAGACACTCCACTAAGGATGTAGCCTGATACAGGGCTCGATCCCAGGAGCCCAAGATCATGACCTGAGCCAAAATCAAGAGTCAGCCACTTAACTGACCGAGCCACCCAAAAACCCCTGTTTTTGTTTTGTTTTGTTTTTGGCTTGTGGGCATGAGGGTTGGCTTTGACCCTGCTCAACTCTCAGCCGGGCATGGCCCCCGTCTGGGAAATACTATTCTCCTGGCAGAGTGAACGAGAAGCTAACCTGAACCACTCAGGTGCATTTAAAACTTCTGCTCAGATCGGGCACATGTGATGTCCACTCACATTCCATAAGCCAATTCTGACACCCGGGAGGGTGGGTGTATAACCCTCTCAGTGGGGATGGAGTGAATCATTGGGAGCAAGGGTACAAGTCTGCCACAGTCTCCTGACTCTTGCTCAAGAGAGGCTGGGTCATGGACTCATTCACCCCAGCGGCAGGGCCCTGGCCCGCTGAGCAGCTTCTGCCTCCGAGAGCCCAAGCTGGCGGACTGCTGTCTCTCCCAGCTGGCTTCTCAGTCTCCAGACAACCCTATATGTGCTCGGCCCCCTTTCCACTCAATTCCGTTTTGGATTTATACTGGCCACAATCTGTTTGCATGACATGCAATATAAAATACCTCAGATAAGAAGAGAACACATAATAACAACAAATTTGAAATGATGCAAGCAGAATTTCTTTTTGGAAACCCGAGGGCCAACTATTTAAACTGGTAAAGATCAGTGGGATAAATGTGGGTGGCAAGGGGAATCAGGACAAGGGCCTGGAGGGAAGCCCAGGGGTCACAAGGATGAAGAGAGCTGACAAGGGTCTCCACAGGGGAGGTGGGAAGACAGACCCCCTTCCCTCACATCTCCGTTTGGCCAGTTCAACACCTTAAGTCCTGGCCCACAGATGCTCTCTGAGGCCCCAGGTCCCAGCCAGGACTGAGGCTTCCTCTTACTACACTCCAGTTCCCAGTCTCTCAACCTTGGCTGCATACTAGAAATCTCTGGGGAGTTCAACAACCACCACCACCACCACCACCACCACCACCACCACAACGAAGGTGTTGCTCCCCAGCCCTGTTAAATCAGGCTCCTTGGGGGCCAGCTCTGGAGATGGGCATTTTTAAGAGCTCCAGGTAATTGTCATGAATAACCAGGATTGACACCCGAGCCCTATTTCTCCCAAGCTCCACAGTGCATGCGGAGGGACGCCGGCCCTACGATTTCAGATCTTCCGATATTTCAGCAGAAAACAAAAAAATCTGGATAGTATGAAACCTCCCAATATTTTTAAATGTTAGCTCAAACTTACTCAGTTCTATGCAGGCCAGACAAAATATGTCTTCAGGCCACTAAATAGAAACCCCTGGGCCATAAAGTCTCTATGTTTTAACATCTCTGGCCTGCTCCCATCTGCTCGGCCCCGGGGAGGCCCTGGAGCCTGAGAATTGCAGCACTGAATGGGACCCGGGGCTGTGCTTGGGTTGGGTGTCAGGCCACTACAGAGGTGACAGAGCCCTCACACGTCATCCCTTCGTCCCAGTCGGGCCCCCCTGAGCACATGGCCTCCTGGGTTCCACCCGACCGCCCCCACTCAGGTAGACACCTGGGCAGAACCAACTAGGAGGAGAGGGGAGCAAGTTCCAGTTGGGGGTTCTCTTTACCCTAAGCTGCTCACCCTAAGATCCCCTTTGGGTTGTTGTTGGCTTTTTTTTTTTTGAGTTGTTTTTTGGCTTTTAATTACATTTAAAATGTGTTTTTAAAGCAAGTATTGTTTTTTATTATAAAAGTAATATTAAATTTATTGTAGAAAATTTGGAATATAAAGTATAAAGAAGAAAATGAAAATCCCCTATAATCTTAACTGCCCCTTGGGTTCTGAATATGGAATGATTGCAGGATGTTCTGAAAGCAAGTCCGTACGTCAGTGTGCTGAGGAGGGTCCCCTCTCAAGGGCACAGAGCTCCAGTTCTCGAAAACTGGGCTATTCAACACCTTCAAAAGGCTTGTCCATCAGACCTTTGATACTTGTCAGACACAGATTTTGAAAACCTACCTCCTTTTTTTTTTTTTTTTAAAGATTTTATTTATTTATTTGAGAGAGAGAGAATGAGAGACAGAGAGCATGAGAGGGAGGAGGGTCAGAGGGAGAAGCAGACTCCCTGCTGAGCAGGGAGCCCGATGCGGGACTCGATCCAGGGACTCCAGGATCATGACCTGAGCCGAAGGCAGTCGCTTAATCAACTGAGCCACCCAGGCGCCCCTACCTCCTTTTTTGGATCAACATTTCTTCCTCCTAATACATAACAACAAAGATTACAATTAGAAAGACATCTTTAGCAGAGAACTTCTGCCGTGCAGCGGTGCGGCCGCCGGAGGTGAGAAAGGACCCCTGGCTAAGGCCGCAGGTGCCCTCTGGTGGCAGCTGGAGGGGATGGCTTCAGGCCGGGCTGGGCCCAGGGCAGTGGTTCCCAGAGTGGGGTCCCAGGACCCAGCCTCACTTGGGAACTTGTAAGAAACACATTTTCCCGGGCGCCATCCTAGACTTCCTGAATCAGAACCACTGGGGGCGGGACCCGGCAATTTGGGTTTTAACAAGCCATTCCGGTGGTTCTGATGAACCCTGAAGTTTGAGAACCATTGTTCTAGGTAAGCACGGGTCTGGTCCCAGGTAGCGTGTCAAAACAGCCAGGCCTCCCAGGACAAGAGGGAGGCGAGACGCATCTCATAAAGGTCACTGGCACGCTGTCTGGCCTCCCGCTCGACCCTCAGGCTCCTGGCGCTGCAGAGCTAGGGAAGAGGGGTAGGCCGGGTCAACAAACCCGTCAGGCTTCTTGGGTGGGGCTTCAAAGGCCACAGCACATTGTGTGAAGCTATGCCTGGGATTCTTCGGGCAAAAGTCAGAGGTACACTGGCAGGGTGATTCCAGAACCCTGTGAAGCCCATCCTGCGGGGGATGTAAGATTTGAACCTCGGGCAAAGGCAGACGAGTGAAAAGCAAGCACTGAGACAGGAATAAAGCAGGAACAGAGTAAGCCCAAGGAAGGAGGGAGGCAAGAAGAGAAGTGTGGCCTCTGTAGTCAGACGGAAGGAGATCTTCGAGACATTCATTTAACCTTCCTGGAGGAAATGCTTTATAATTCGATCACTGTCAAAATGAAAAATCCCCACACTGACTCAAGATGCAGTGGGGCCAGCACTTGGGGAAATAGGGTCTAAGACTCCAACTGGGTGATGGGTGGATGGATGGACGGATGGGCCCAGCAGGTTCCCTGCGGTGAGGTTTCCCTGACAGAGAAGTGAGTGTTCTCCGTGCATCCAGCTGTTTAGGAAATCTTTGCACCTGGCTAAGTCAAGCAGGCGCTTGTAGAGAAAATCTGACAAGGAAACAAGGTTTCGGCAGAAACCAGAGACAGGCAGATGGAAGATGTCATGGTAAATATGCCACTTCAAATTTTCCCATCTCCTTCTAGAAACAGTTCTGTGTACAGTGTCATTCTAACAGCACTGTTCCAGAGGTGCTCTGTTAAGACACAGGAGTTCAGATTACACGTCTAACCTAGTAACCTTATTCACTCAGTAAATGTTTCCTGAGCACCTATTATGTAGCAGTCACTGCCCTGGGTTCGAGGGTTCCAGCAGTAAACAGACACCCGTGCCCTCACAGAGCTTGCACTCCAGTGGGGGAGGGGGATAATAAACAAAATAAGCAAAATGTATAAAGCTTAGGGCTCTTCATCTCCAGTTTGCCCCTCCACCCTCTACCAAGCTCTTAACTCTGAATTTTCAAAGTCTGAGCGTTGGCTCTTTCTGATCTAGAAGAGAGAGTGACAGTGTTTAATCTTCAGGTTAGGAAAGTCAGCTCAGGATGGGGCTTCTAAGCAATTAACACTGCAAAGCAAGGGAATCCTCTGGGGATCCTGTTAAAATGCAGATTCCGATGGGGGGCATGCTGGGGAGAGCTTTCAGGGGAGTCAGGCTGTGGGGGAGGGAGCTAGCCCCAGGAGCAGGAATTCGGCCAGGTCCCTGCCCCTCCAAGACTCCTTGCTACAGTTCTGGACTTGCATCTGGGAGGTCCTGGATAGTTTGCAGAACACTCTTTTGTGTCAGCTCACCTAGTTCTCATAGCAACTCCTTCCAGGAGGCAGGGCAGCAAGGAACAAGGCTCCTTGAAGGTGAGGAAACCACACCCCCCAGAGAGGTTAAGGGAGGTCACGGAGCTGGTGGCTGCAAAGCTGGGAGCAGACTCCCATCTGTGTGTAGAGGGCTTGCCTAAGCCACCAGGCTTCGGGGTGGGCCGGAGCCCTTACAGCAGGGTGCCCCAGGGCAAGCGCCGCAGGCCCGTGAGGAAGCCCGCTCAGAGGGGTAGGCACTGAGAGAAACAAGGCCGGCACTTACCCGGCTGCCTCTAGCCGTCACAGCCCGGCCCGCCTGACAACACTTTACTAGATGGGCTTCACTGAATTGGCTTCTGGGTAGGCTTCCGGTGTCCCTCTTCGGCTCCGTCTAGTGTGATGTGAATTTCGCAAGAAGCCATCTGGTCTGCCTTGAGAAGGTTCGGCCCTCCCGGGTGGCTGGCATCACCCCCCGAACAGAGCCAGGTGAGCACGCGAGCTGCGATGGGAGGAGAGAGGACTAGTCCCTTCCTTCAGGCCCAGAGCCCGGAGGCATAGTTCATTCTCACTTTATAGGAAAGATTATCACAGAGAATGGACACATGACAGCTACTTCCTTGTCAAGTTGGGGGATGTCAATAAAGCGAGGTTATTCAGCCAGTGAAAACACACTCAGCCCGCTCCTTCTGTCAATATTTAACCATACAGAATGGCAAACACAGCTTTATGGCAGGTCATAAATTCTAGTGTACTAAGAAGTGGAACCCCTTCGTCATGGACCTAAAACAACAAAGACAACAACAGGAGATTTTCTTGGGGGAAAAGAACGTGCCAGTGAGAATGCTGTGGGCAGACACGTTCCTCCGGGGAAGGTGAAGGCAAAAGCCAAGCCAAGGTGCTTCCCCCGGGTGGGGGTGGGGGGGGAGGGGGCTCTGCTCATGGTATTAAGTGTGGCGTGTCTTCGAGAGCCAAAGTGGCTGAGCCGAAGTGGCTGAGACTAGGGAAGGCTATCCAGCAACAGGGACAGAGGGTGAGGTGCCAAGAGCAGAATTTTCCAAAACCGGAGCCAAGATCAATTCTAACAATGGCCAAGAGAGGAAAGCAAGGACCAAGAGAGGCAGCTGCTTCTCAGAAGATGTAAAACAGACAAAGCCTCCAGAAACACAGGAGGACTTGTAAGTGGCTATCTTGGAGGTCAGTTCAGGATCTAGAGCAGATAGGAAACCCAACAGGCTACTGGTCACCAAGTGGCCCCAAAAGATTCTGGAAAATGGGAAGGAAATTTGCTCTCAAAAGATTTTCTTGCCAACTACCTTCCAACCCCACCCCTAACTTGCTTTTTCAGGAAAGGAGGGTTGTACCAGAAAACAAGTCAGCCGTGGTTCTAACCATATGTGAGGGAGAAAAAAAGTGGGGGGGCGGGGAGGGAGAGAAAGATGGAGGGAGGGAGGGGAAGAGAGGGAAGCATGAGGGAGACAGAATGAGAATGCATATGTCTTAAGTTGGACTAGAACTAAAAACAACTTGAGACCCTGCATGGATTCATCCCAAATCCTGTTTCTGCCCCCCACATGGGGCACTGCCCCCTAACAGGGTGCCGAGATGAGGAGAGAGCAAGAGCGACCATCGAGGGCCCGTTCAGAACAATCTACCTTGTTGTCCCTCCTGCAAAGTTTAAAAAGGCAGAAAACTAGTTTTATCTGTAAGAAAATGTTTATTCTTTTGAACCCCACAGGAAAAAAAAAAAAAAAAAAAAGAATGCAGCCAAGACCACGTGTTTAACGAAATAGTGTCCCCAAAGGCAGCAAAATGGGGGAAACCTCAACACAAAGTCAGGGACAATTTTCCATGTTTTTGCACAAAGATGAAAAAAACCTATGACAATTCTGAGTAACACTTCCATGGCAACAATTACACAAGATGATTCAAAAATGCAAAATGGCAGCAACATGCACACCTGGCTAAAGCTAGAAGTTTTTTTAACCCCAAAATAAGATCTGTGATTAAAAGGATGATTCTTTTTAATACTTCTATTTTGCTGACTTGCTTGTCCTACTTAATCTGCTTTAAATATGACGCACATGCCAATTAACAGGAAATTTGAGAAGAACTGTGTCCTTCCAGAATCCATGGCAAGGAAGCCAAACCAATCTATTTGGTTTCTTAATTTTCCTAGTTTCCCAATATAATTTTGCTTTGCCCCTCCCTCTCCCAGCCCCCCCCCGCCCCCACCCTGATTCTTAAACACTTCCAAAAGTTGCCAAACACTTTTCTCCAAGTGTCTGATGTACACTTGATACTGAAATTTTTGTGCAGAGTTTTGAGTTTAAAACTCTTAAAAAAAAACCCTCCTTGGCACGAGAGCTGAGGAATAGTCGTTTCTTTTAAATCATCAAACACAAGATGATGAAGAGAGGAAAGCACAGTTAAATGAAATGAAATTAAAAAAACAAACAAACCCCGAACTTAGAACGGCAGCCTGTTAATTAGCTGTCACCGTAGTCTCTGGCACACACACACTGCCCAGCTCCCCGCCCCGAGGTGCTTGCCTCAGGACGAGTCCAGACGCCTTGGTGCCTTCTCTGGAAGGGCACAGGGGCTGGAGCAGCGACGGTCACGAAGAGCCCCGCTACCCACCAGTTTCCAGCAGGATCCGCAGTGAGCTCGACACAGACAGAAGACAGATGATGGTAAAGGGGGAAAACAGTTTAAAATCAGCAAGTTTCCTCTTGAAATGTCTTTTCCCAAGGCACTGCTAGCAATTTTCTAGGACTGCACACCCGAGGGGAACAGGAATGTTTCCGACACAACCCCCGGTGACACTCTCACAGCTAGTCTCATCACCTTGCTCCCCTCGGCTTAAATGACACTCCCGGAATTTGTTTGGTCCTTGGAGGGGTAATCAACTTTTGTTTTCTGTAATATCAAGAATCATCTTCTGTGATACAGCTATAAAATCAAAGCCGTGTGAGGTTATTAACCCTCCTCTAGAAAGGAAACGTTTTCATTAGCATCCCATGTGAATCCAATGTGCAGG
Organism: Neomonachus schauinslandi; assembly: GCF_002201575.2. Taxonomy (NCBI): domain Eukaryota; kingdom Metazoa; phylum Chordata; class Mammalia; order Carnivora; family Phocidae; genus Neomonachus; species Neomonachus schauinslandi. Next base: position 18,525,117 of record NC_058406.1, on the reverse strand, counting down.
TTTTGCTTGCTTATTTAAGAACAAAACCAAAAGAAAGGATTGAGAAGCAAAAACCCTGCTTTTTTTTTTTCTTCAAGAGGAAACTGTAAGAATACATAAAAGGCAAAATTGGCTACTTGAAATCCAAGAGTGGTTTTAATGTATTGGCCGAGAAAAATAAACTGCAAAGTTCTGTGAGGTCTTCTAAAAATTTACAAGAAAAACTGATGGGCAGTTCTAATCAGACTTGGATGTTATCTTCCCCCCCCTTTTTAAAAACGACAACATATACAGTCCCACAAAATACAATGTAAACTTTTTTTTTTTTTTTTTTATCTTGACTGCCAGAGACGTTCCTTTGTGGTGCCTTCTGGTAACCAAATGGTTGGGCAAAACCCGCCGCTGGTCTTCATTTCTTCAGGGGCTGGTAAACAGAGGCATTGGGATCGAGTCCAGAGGGGCTGGTCTCCACAAATTTGGAAGAGTAGTGGGGGGAAACGGGGCTCAGGGGGCTGGTGGCGGCACTGTACGTTATGCTGGGCATGACGGCCATGACTTCAGCTATCTTCTGTTTAAGGTCCTTGATTTCCTGGTCTTTCTGAAGAATTTGTCCTGGAAGATCAAAGAGCCACTGTTAGTGGGAAGGGAGGGCTCCTCTAACACGATGCCCTTGTCGTGGGCCAGCCCCAAGTGCATTCCGGTCCAAACAGTAAATATTTTACGCATTGTGAGCCACAGACTGTCTTTGTTATTTTCTTTTTTTTTAACTTGGAGAAATACAAAAACCATTCTTAGCCCACGGGCGGTGCAAGAACAGGCAGCAGGCCACATTTGGCCTGTGGGCCATGGTTTTGCAGGTTTTTGAAAAGGGACTCTGTTTATGTAGGTGTGACAAGCAAACAGGTCACTTCCAGGAGCCACGTTCGGAGCACGGCAGCGGCCTACGGCAGCCTCAGAGGGTGGGGATTTTGCAGAGGCTGCACCTCTTGAGCTGGACTACTTTTCTGGGAGGCTGGATATCTGAGTGTCAGGCCCCAGGCACAGAGAACAACTGAGGCCGCAGAGTCAGTCCCAGCACCCTCCGCCTCCAGGTGCTCTGACAGAAGATACACGAGGCTCTGCAGCCGCTGCACTGGGGGCTCCCACGTACTCAGCGTGCTCGCCCCTGCCTCTGGGCATCGTGCCCCTGGCTGGACGCTTGCACAACACTGCAGCACACCCTCCCTCGCTATGCTCAGTTTCTAGATCCGACCAACTCTTGCCTGCCTTGGGCCGCTTCCCTTTCCATGCTTCTGCTCTCTCTGTGTTCACTCTTGAGGTTTCCACTTCCTCACATGGCTTTCCCTGACCCTCCCTTCTAAATCAGACCCCACCCTGCCCCCCAATTCCTAGATTCTCAACACACCCTACACTTGCCTTTTTGTCACTTGCTTCTAATAAGGATAATAATTACAGTAGCTAACACGCATGAAGCCAGGTCCCGTTCTAAGTGTTTACGTAGACTTGTTTATTCAGCACAATGACCCTGTGACATGGGAATTATCATCATCATCATCCATTTTATGGATGAGGAAACTGAGGCAGAGAGAGGTTGCATGACAGAGCCAGGACCCGGCTCCATGCGGTCTGGCTCCAGAGTCCTCACTCCTATGTACGGCCTTCTTCCATCTCTTGTAACTACTCATCTGGTGATGACTCCTGTCCATCATTTCTCCAGTGGTCTATGAGCTCCATGAGGGCAGAAACTGTGTCTACATCTTTATTCACTGCTAGATCCCTAGTGCCCAGCCCAGTAGAAAGCTGAGGCTCTGCAAGTTATGTATCTTGCCCAAAGTCATTCAGTTATTAAGAGGTAGAGCAAGATTTAAACCCAGCACCAGTGTTCCAAAGCCCGTGTCATTTCCATCACGCTCTGAAGTTCCCTGGTCTACTCGGGGAAGAACACTTAGAGGAGTAGCCCCTCAGAAATTTAAATGCTTAAAAAAAAAGAGAGAGGTTGCATTTGAGTTGCACTCATTTTGATTCCTACAGAAGACGGTAATGTATCTGAAATGTTAAGAGAGCACGGTGGCATGTTTTTAGAAAGAATGTAAGAGAGATGAAAGTCATTTTGGAACTGGGATGAAGCAAATGATATCGAGAGCAGGAAGCAGAAAAGCAACAAGGGGTTTGATTTGAATTACAAAGTTGGATCCTTATTAGGATATTCTGAGCTTGACAGTGGAGGGAAGTAGTGGGGAAGGCAGCAGAGCCGTGGAAAGGAACTGCCCCCTGACTGCCTTCATGTCCCCTCGGCTTCAAGTAAGCATCAAATAGCCTCCTTCCCTTTGAACAAAATAAGCCTCAGATGAATAAAATACCTAACAGCATCTGAGAGGTGAGCCACCGCATCTTTTTTTTTTCCAGGCAGATTTAAGTTTGATTTTTTTAATCAGCAACATGCAAACATCCCCAGGGCTTTGGAAAGGGCAGTCCTCTTTGCTTTTTTTGTCGCTTTATAGGAATTCCTGGGCTGACAAGGAAGCTGTGCTGGTGAGAGCCAAACTCCCCTCGGCTACCCTACGACCAGGTGCTCCTCACTCGGGGGCTAGCTCCTCCAAGTGGACAAATCCAAGTCAATGAAACGAGTCAGAGAGGGGTGGCTACTTCTCAGCAAGCTGAGCCAGGAGGGCAAAAAAGCCAGTGTATGGTCAGAAGTTCAGCTTGAAAGCAGCAGAATTCCCAGGAACCCTCTTTTTAAATGCTTTCCCCTGAGTCCACAGTAATCCGCCTGACCCTCAGCCTACTCTTCTTCTTGCTCTACCCCTGTGCCAACCCAAGCCACTCCTACGGTTCTGTTTGCTTCTCACAACTTCTATATTTCTCCCCTCTCCCGGGGTTTGGGCCTCTCTCTGGGTATTAGACCCTAAGTTCCCACTGACTGATGACAATCTTCCACCTGGCCGTCAGGAAGCCACTTCAAATCAGAACAGCTCCAACCAAACTCATTCTCTCTTTTTATCCTTCGAATCTTTCCTGCTCTTTTTTCCTTTGCTCCTGGGAACTTTATCCTCCCACAGCCCTCGGGTGCCTCCACTTTCCTTCACTCCCTGCCTGGACCATCTCCCCCCTCCCCCAAGCCTCACCTCTTAGACAAAAGACAGTGACCGCTTCCTCACAGGCTCCTCTTCGTCCACCCAATCTCACCTTCAAATCCATCTTTCACATTGCTATTCCAAAATGACGGCCAGAACACGTCACCCCCTTCCTCCTGAAAATCTAGGGAATACATTCTCTAGTATGGCTTCATTTATGGTTCTCCTAATCTCCCATGTCCTCCAGCTGGAAGCCACTGGACTGCTCACCTGGACATTCCCAGCATTTCTTGCCTTGCCTTACACGATTCCCTCAGGTAACAACGTTCTTCCCTGCCACTCTCTGTTCTCAGAATTCATCCTTCAAAGCCCACTCCATGTCCCCTCCCTCATGAAGGCACCCTTGATCTCTGCTCTGGCCTTTCAAGCCCTCCTACCTCTACCTAAAGGCAGTAGGCCTTTCTGCTTGGCTTGCCCAAGTGCAGTAATTCTCACGGGGTCCGCAGGGTCCAAACCAGCTTCGTGATAATACTAACACATCATTTGCCTTCTTCACACTCATTCCCTCCTGGGGTAAGTGGAGTCTTCCAAAAACAACATGCAAGTAAAATTACAACAGACTGAATGTAGAAACAGAGATGAGAACTGAAGTATCTTCTACCGAGTCAGAAATTAAAGAGATTTGCTCAATGTAAAACAATGCCATTTTTCTCAAATTTTTTTGGCTTTGGAAAATATAGTTATTTTTCATAAAAATATGTTGAGTTATATGTTTATTATGTTATTTTAAAGATGAATTAATAAATGTTTTAAAATTTTAATTTCTAATAGGTAAGTATTGATAGATATAACCCACTTGGAAAAAAATCTCCTTGGGGAACTCGATAACTTTAACAGTGTAAAGGGGTCCCTAAGACCAAAAAGTTTGAGCCCCACTGCCCTAGTCGATCCCTCCACTAGACTGCGTCTTGTTCATCTTTGTCTCCCCTTTAGCTTCTAGTACAATGCTTCAAATGCTCTTTAAGTACCTGTTGAAATATTATTCTCCTTCTACTAAGTCCAAGTGTTTGAAAATTTTTTCAGTAATCTATTGCTGGCTAATCAAATTCTTGGACAAAATCTAAATTGCTTTTCATCAGACTGTGTCATGCCTCTGTTCAGAAACCTTCCAAAGCTTTTCGAGTCCCTCAGAGTAAAGTCCTCCCATGGGCTACCAAGTCTGGCGGAACGTGGTTCCCACCAGTCTTGACTTGCTGACTCCAACAACTCTGCCCATCCCTCAGGCTGCAGCCCCACTGGCTGCCAGGTGCTCCTTCCCCCTGAAGTGCTTTCCCCCCCGCCAGACTGACATGGCTCACGCACTCTCTTACTTTCAGCCTCTGCTCAAATGCTCCCTGTTCAAAGGATCTTCCACCACCACCATGTGGAACCCTCGGCCCCACGGGGACAGGCTCACACATCCTGCCTGACACTGTTTCACTTCCATCCCCGCACCCATCAGCATCTGCTCCGCTCTGTGCTTGCTTGTGGCTGCCTGTCCCCTCGGGGGACCTCACAGTGCCTGGCACACAGTAGGCCTCAGGAAAGACCTGCTGAGTGAACAGCCAGCTCTCTAGAGGCTGCTCGTTTGTAACCACGCGGAGCCACCTGCGGCTCGGAACACAGCTTCCCTGGCCTGGCCTGGCCCAAGCGGTTTCTTCTGTTTCCAGGCCTCTCTGCCCCTTACCCCCCTACACTGCTTCTTCACTGGGCTGACCCCTGCTCATCATTCAAAACCCAGCTCAGACATCAGTTCCCCTGGGAAACAGCCCTCTCGAACTCCCACACGGGCTTGGTCTCTGCTTCTCCCTCTGTTCCCACAACCTTGTACATACCGCAGCACCAGCACCTTTTGGTGGCTCTGCAGCTCTCTATTTCTTCAACAACACCGTGAGCTCCTTGAGCACAGAAATTCATACTCTTCTCTGGATGCCCTGCACTTGACATATTCTCACCTCAAAATATGTCTGCAGAATGAATTAATGTGATGATTCCTAAATATCAACGCTGGGCACTTCTCAAACCACTTAAAAAGAAAACTGAATGCCTTTGGTTCTGAGCTCTAAGGGACCTCTGCTCTCTGCGTCCCTGCGCATTCTTAGCCATACCACTTCATCTGGGGCCCGCCGCTCTCCTACCTTGGGCGATCTCGAGCTGTCGCTTTGCATCCCCCAGTGCAGAGAACAGGTCCAGCTTGATTCTCGTCTCTGCACTCAGACTGTTCTCCAGGTGCTGTGTTTTATCTTGCATGGCCGAGAGGGCTGACATTAACACCTCAGTGTCCTTCTCGTTTTCCTTATACTTCCGAAGCTCCTATCAACATCATCAAAGCAGCAAGATGTTACAAGATAGTTTGGGCATCGATGTCTACAAATTAGCCTGAAATCACAAATAAAATCCCGCTATTACTGACCTGGCCCCTAGAATACAGAATCCTGGTGTTTCATGAGTTAAGACCTCACCACTTGGGGCGCCTGGGTGGCTCAGTTGGTTAAGCGACTGCCTTCGGCTCAGGTCATGATCCTGAAGTCCCGGGATCGAGTCCCGCATCGGGCTCCCTGCTCAGCAGGGAGCCTGCTTCTCCCTCTGACCCTCCCCCCTCTCATGTGCTCTCTGTCTCTCTCTGTCTCAAATAAATAAATAAAATCTTTAAAAAAAAAAAGACCTCACCACTTAGATCCCTCTAAGTGCAAGATGTATTTATATGATGATATGACATACAAAAATATTTTAGTAGATAAATTTGACTGTGTTGGGCTGTTTCTAGTAAAAATGGACTGGTCTCCAAATGAAACACTTTCTCACAAGCCTAATTCAGAAGAACCACAAAGAACTTGTTCCTTGCTACCAGCTGCAAATGTTGCTATAATCAAATTTGCCAAAACTCTACTCTCAACCTGCACTAAAAATTATAAAAGTGTTCATTATTTTGACAGGACATACTGCAGAATAAGCCCACTTAAAACATCTGGTAATGTAGCCCATATATATAATATATATTATATATTAATATATATCATATATTTATTTTATATTATATATAATATGTAACATATGATATATATTTATTTAATATACAAAATATGCAATATATTCAATATATATTTTAATACATATTATATATGTGTGTATATATGTATATGTATATGTATACACATACAGGTATTTTAATTTTTTAAGAGAGAAATCCAAACATATTATAGAGAATTTAGAAATATATTAAAGTTCAAGGAAGAAAATGAAAATCACTCCATATCCTGACACTGTGAAAAACTATATATTTCCCTTTAATATTTTATAAGCATTATGTGTATCTTTTAGCATAAATGAAATCATACTATAGACAGTTTTGTATACAGTTTTTAAAAAACTTATATAATCTCAACTGTTCTTTGGAAATGTAATTTTTAATGGCTGTATAATATTCCTACTTACATGTATCATAATTTATGAAACAAATCTCCCTTTCTTAGTTAAGGCTGTTTTTTTTTTTTTTTCATTTATATACCATTATGATGAACATCTTCGTGTATCAATCATTGACGAGATTTTTAAATATTTATCTTAAGCAGGAGTTGTAAAATGGGAAATACTTAAAAAGTACATGACCCTTTCCAGAAAGTTATATTTCCACCAGCAATTATGAGGCCTGTTTCATTCATCCTCACCCAGGCTGATATTATTATTTAAAAACTCTTTGCTAATTTCACAAGAGATAAGGGAAACAAAAGCAAAAATAAGCTACTGGGACTATACCAAAATAAAAAACTTTTGCAAAATGGAAAGGCAACCTACCGAATGGAAGAAGGTATTTGCAAATGATATATTCTGCAAAGGATTAATATCCAAAATATATAAAGAACTTATACAACCCAACACCAAAAAACCCAAATAACCTGATTAAAAATGGGCAGAGGATCTGAACAGACATTTTCCCAAAGAAGACATAAGATGGCCAACACATGAAAAGATGTTCAATAACACTAATCAGAAAAATGCAAATCAAAGCCACAAAATCATCTCACACCTGTTAGAATGGCTATTATCAAAAAGACAAGAACTAACAAGTGTTGGTGAGGATGTGGAGAAAAGGGAACCCTTGTGCAGTACTGGTGGGAATGCAAACTGGTGCGGCCACAGAGGCTCCTCAAAAAATTAGAAGTAGAAATACCAAATGATCCAGTAATTCCACTACTGGGTATTTACCCAAAGAAAACAAAAACACTAATTCCAAAAGAGATATGCACCCCTATGTCTACTGTAGCATTATGTACAATAACCAAGATATGGAAGCAACCTAAGTGTCCACTGAGAGATGAATGGATAAAGAAGATGAACACACACACACACACACACAGAATATTACTCAGCCATAAAAAAGAATAAGATCTTGCTATTTGTGACAACATGGATGGACCTAGAAGATACTATGCTAAGTGAAATAAGCCAGACAGAGAAAAACAAAGATACGATTTCACTGATATGAGGAATCTACAAAACAAAACAAAGGAACAAACAAACAAACAAACAAAAGCAGAAACAGAGTCAAAGATACAGAGAGTTGGTGGGGCAAAATGGGTGAAGGGGAGTGGGAGGTACAGGCTTCCAGTTACAGAATAAATAAGTCAAGGGGATAAAAGGTACAGAATAGGGCACAGAGTCAACGGTACTGTAACATCATAGGGTTGTAGGGTGACAGACTTGCATGGAGCACAGCATGACATACAGAGTTGTGGAACTACTATGTTATACATTTGCAACTAATGTAAACATTGTGTGCCAAATTTACTGCAATTAAAAAAAAGAAACAGAAATTTCACAGGAGATAAATGATATCTAATTTTAATCTATAGGTCTTTGGTGATTGATGAGGATATATTCTTATATTCTTATCAGCCATTTAATTTTCTTCTGTGAATTATTTTTTCATATTCTTTACCTATTTTTCTGAATATCTGAGCTTTACTTAACAAATTTTATGAGCTACCTACATATCAAGAGTATTAATTCCTTATATTTGTTGCAATATCTGTACTCACTGCAACTGATTTTTTTTTTCTTTCTTTCTTTTTTTTGGGGGGGCTTTATGATTTCTTCCATTATTTTTGTTTAGAAAGTCTTTCCTGGTTGGGGCACCTGGGTGGCTCAGTTGGTTAAGCAACTGCCTTCGGCTCGGGTCATGATCCCAGGGTCCTGGGATCAAGCCCCACATCGGGCTCCCTTGCTCAGTGGGGAGCCTGCTTCTCCCTCTCCCTCTGCCTGCTATGTCACCTGCTTGTGCTCTCTCTGTCAAATAAATAAATAAAATCTTAAAAAAAAAAAAAAAAGGAAGTCTTTCCTGGTTTCAAGATCAAATTCTGGTTTAAAATAAAATGCTTTTCTTTTCTGCCTATATTTAACTCCATCTGAAATTTCTTTTTGTATGGTATGAGATGAGCTTTTTTTTTTTTAAGATTTATTTATTTCTTTCTTTGAGAGAGGGATAGCGAGAGAGCACGAGCAGGAGGGAGAGGGAGAAGCAGGCTCCCCAATGAGCAGAGAGCCTGACATGGGGCTTGATTCCAGGACCCTGGGATCATGACCTGAGCCGAAGGCAGACGCTTAACGAACTGAGACACCCAGGCGCCCCATGAGATGCGCTTCTAATTTTATTCTTTTTTTCTAGTTATCTAACTGTTCTGAAGCCTTTTTCTGACCAGTCCTCACTGTACCCCATCCATTTGTGCTGCTACTTTTACTGCAGACTTCAGGCTCTGTCTCTAGGGCATCTATCCTACTCCACCGACTTGCCCATAATTCCCTACCAGTTCCACATGATTCAAATTACTGTAACTTCACGGTATGTGACATCACTTTTAAATGTCCCTTTGGAGAACCAATGCCAAATACCGGGCTAAGACACACACTGCCCAGCGGTTGTGTCCACAGCACTGGCCGCTGTCCCCATCATGCACTGCTCAGAATTGCAATCTACAAGGCTGAGAGCCATTCAGAACAGTCAATTCCCTGGCGATGGACAGAGGGTTAGGGCTAAGAGGAGATGCAAAAGCTCCAAAGCACACTAATCTAGCCTATAACCTGAAAAAGTGAAATGAATCTACAGTAGGTCCAATTCCGGTATAAACTGTGTCAAATTTTGACTGTCAACATTTCTGGTTGTATTAGAATCTGGCTAATTAAATACGACTTGAATGAGCTGGACAAGGCTAGAGCTTTTTTTTTTTGTCATACAGAGATTTTCAGATGCAGTGGGATTTGGCCTATTATCAAAAGGCACCATCTCAAGGCTCCTGGGTGGCTCAGTCGGTTAAGCAAAACCGTCTGCCTTCGGCTCAGGTCATGATCCCAGGGTCCTGGGATCGAGCCCCGTGTCGGGTTCCCTGCTCAGTGGGGAGCCTGCTTCTCCCTCTCCCTCTGTGTACTCGTGTTCTCTCTCTCTCAAATAAATAAAATAAAATCTTCATAAAACAAAAAGGCACCATCTCCACATTGCAACACTGAGCACACAGCTAACACAGAAGGAGAATCCAAGTAGGAGAAGGTTTTTTGTGCTCCCCATACCTGAACTTTCAGTTCTAGTTCTCTGATCTGGTCTTCTTTCACCTTCATGTCCATCGTGAGCTTCTTGCCCTCTGCTTCTAATTCTCTGATCCGATTCCGTAAGGTTTCGGTGCACTCCCCCCTTTTGCAAAAGAAGAGAAGGAAAGAAAAGGATTTAAAAGACTAGAGGTTTACTTATGCTGCAAGACTGGTATTTCTCTTATACTCCAGAGTCTGTCCGGTTTTAGCTTTTGGCTCAGTCTACTCATTCTCTGTTCTTTGATAATTTCAACAATGATCTGAGACAATTAATTGGGTATCTAATATGAACCAGGCACCAAGTGAGGTACTTTATCCATTCTGCCTTCTTTGCAAGGGTAGGATACATTGTCCCATTTTCCAGAGAAGAAAACTAAGACTACACAGGTATAATACCAGTCCAACCTCACCTAGCTGGTAGGTCACAGAACTCCAGGGATAAGAACGGAGGCTTTCCAGCTTCCCAATGCAGCAAGCTCCCCCCAGGCCACATGACCTGAGACAGTACCCGGGAGCTGAGCAAGAAACTGGATGTGTACTATCTCCAGCAGGGGGCAGTAAGCTAAAAAATTTTTCACTTTTGAGGGTCTATGCCTTGGAAAGTTCACTTTCTTGAGTCATGAAGTTGCCAGAGCGTTAGGTTGCTTCTCAGGGCTGTAAGAAGAACAAACTAAAAAAGATGATGGCAATAGCCAGTCCAAAGCTGATTAACCGTTTAGGTTTCAGAAACAGCCAGACGGAGAAGGTAGGTGTCTTCTGCCTACCAAAAAGGAAGGTCCAGTGAGGGACTTACACCTTGAGATTTACTTGAGAATAAAAACAGCCTCTACCTAAGTGATGGTAAACGAGGACCACCAAAGGATAAGATCAAAACAAATAAGCTTGACTGGAAGCAAAAGGGAGTCAGGGAAGAGATTAAAACCAATGTACTGATTCTCAGGCATAAGATACTGAACAATACGGTTAAGGAACTGTCATATCTTCCTCAGTGGACTTTTATCCAGGGTAGGAGGTGCTGGATGAATTAAGGACAGCACAGGCCACATGAATGACTGTTCAGAAAAATCTCCTGCAAGCCTAAGTGCTTCAGAAACGTGTACTTTTTACAGAGGTCTGTGCTTACAAATCTTTAAACGAATGAACAAACAAAACCCCCACATCCTAGGCAGGCTAGTGAGGTGTCTTGTGAGTCTGTCTGGATGCTGATGGGCCAAGTGAGCTCAGCCATCTGCACCATAGAGTTGGCTGGGGGAGGCAGGAGCCCAGAGGAGGAAAGAGTTCTCTCTGGCTATTATTTCCTTAAACGTGAAATGATGATCCATCAGTTCTTCTACCAATGCCAGAACCCAAAAGAAGGCTTTTAACATGCCACATACAAAAAAGAAAAACTTAAGGAAGAATTACAGTAGAATTATACTATATCGAGGGTGCCTGGGTGGCTCAGTTAGTTAAGCGTCTGCCTTCGGCTCCGGTCATGATCCCAAGGTCCTGAGATCAAGTCCCACATTGGGCTCCCTGCTCAGCGGGGAGCCTGCTTCTCCCTCTGCTCATGTGCTCTCTCTCTCAAATAAATAAATAAAATATTTTTTAAAAAAGAATTATATCAATACAAATTACGATAAAAATTTAAAATGAAATCAATCATAATGTATCCTCACTCTGCAACTATAAAACCATAACTGACCCCCGCCACACAGATGGACTTTGCTAGTCAAAAAAAAAAAAAAAAAAGAAAAGAAAAAGCCATAAAGTGAAGGCTCTTAAGGCTCTTCCCTCCTGGCTGGAATTCAGTTTCTGGAATACTTGGAATACTTTTCAATAGTATAGAAGTAGTCCCCAGTTCTCAACCCTCCACAAATTCAATGATATCTAATAATGACTTATGGTTTTGTTTTTTTCATCTTTTCCAGCTCATGTGACAGTTTGCTGATACCTGACAAAGACAGGAGCAGTCAGTCAGTCAATACAAAGGACTTGGGCAACCAAGATTTTCCTTTCTTCTATTTTAAGATAAAAACTTCAGAAACACATATACCTGAGAGCAGAGAGTAATGACAGTTCTATAAAGGGCACGAGGGGCGCCTGGGTGGCTCAGTTGGTTAAGCGGCTGCCTTCGGCTCAGGTCATGATCCTGGAGTCCCTGGATCGAGTCCCGCATCGGGCTCCCTGCTCGGCGAGGAGCCTGCTTCTCCCTCTAACCCTCCCCCCTCTCTCTCTCTCTCATTCTCGCTCTCTCAAATAAATAAATCTTTTAAAAAAATAAATAAATAAAGGGCACGAAATTCCAGACTGGAATCTCTCCAAGTGTTTAGTAGTTGTTGGCCACACAGAAAGTGACCGGAAACCCTTTTACGAGCAGCACTTTGCCTCCTGGGTGTGGGAAGCATGGTGATGCCCACATCCCGCTCCCTAGATGAGGTCACTGAGGGATGAAGCTGTTACAAGACCGCGCAAATTGTACGGATGGGCCTTGGCCATCTCAGGAAACGGTACTTGGTGGCAACCTATCAGTGCGTGATGGTTGTATTTCAGCGCTGCCTGAGGCCTCAAACTCCCATGCTGGTCTTGGGTCTTGGTGCAAGGCAGGCCCACCTCAGATGCAGCGCCGGGAGCGGGGTGGGGGGTCGGGGTGGGAGGAGCGGCACGGACATACCTAGACGCGGCAGCAAATGCAACGGCCCGGGCAGCAGTAGCTTCTTCCAACTTCTTCCTTTTTTTCTCCTCCATTAATTGCTTTTCTACAAAACTTCGGGCTTCCTGCTCAGCTTTTAGCTTTTTCTCCAACTGGCTGATATTCTGTTTGTCTTTTTGCTTCATTTGCACAGCATTATGTAATCTATATGGAAATGATTATCATACAGAGTTTCATCATTAGAAATGCCCACTAGAAACCCTGGAGAAACGTGGCTCCTCTTTTGAACAGCAAATCATAAATGTCAGCTTCCAGAGTGCCCGGGAAAAACATATTGTCGTTATTCTTTAACAATTCCTAAACACCAACAAACAAGCTGCCTAACAACATACAGAATAAGACCTAGCCTTTGCCCTACTACGGTAAGCGATCTACAGAAGGCAATCCAGGAAAAAGGATACAACAAGTTTCTATCAGAGGGAAAGACAGCTGTACAACTAATTCTAGTTGTGCCCCAAAGCACCGTGAGAGAACCGGAGTTGATCAAAGAACTACTGATGGAACCAGCCCCACAGAAGCCAAGGTAAAGGGTGGGATGGGGAAGGTTTTTCTCTGCCTGAATACTATCATGCTGCAGCCTTTCCTTTTCCAGCTGTGAGACGTTTTCTCCAAGTATCCCAAAATAGACCCCGGAGTTAGAGTCACAGGGTGCTTAATTTCAGATAGAAATTTCAGCCATATTCCCTTCCCTGCCTACTACCACCCCCAGCTCTCTATATCAGTACAAGGTGAGTTCATCTCAGAGTATCAGCGTAAGGTGAGATGCCCTCTGTCAGTGTGAGCCATTAGGTATATGGGTCAGAAGCAATGGAGAAGTTACGTGCTTATAATGCTCTAGCTTTGAGTTGTGTTCCTCAAGAATGTTGAACGATTCCTCTTTCAATGGGGAAAGCCCAGAGCCTATCATAGTAATCATTACCCCAGGCACGCACACTGCTGAGAGATTAAAAAAAAAAAAGATCGATATTGAGTCAAGAAGTAATTCCAGGATGAATCAATGGGAAGCATAAACAAATTCACACAGAAGAGCTGGCTTTTGGCTTGCCTCTTCAAATAAAATCAAAGTTCAATGTCATTTTTTAGTTCCAGATATGAATAAATAGAGTCTTTTCCTCTGGAAACTTTCATTCAAAGGAGCAAGATTTTCAAATTGTGGCAGAACGACTGCTCGTCAGTTTTACTTATAGTATCACAAAAGCTCAATGACTATTTTAAACTAAGAGAAGAACTTAATAAATGAAAAAAGAAAGAACAGTAATATTAATAAACTGTTCTGTTGCGATGAAACAAGTTTTTATAGATTTTGTAACATGTTGAATATCTGGTACTACATTAAAGATTTTAAACATTTCATTTAAAACCCCCTCTGCCAGGTCCCTTTGTCATCACACATCTTTTGCTCCAGTCCCTGGAAGCCACAGGAACAGTGAGGTCGCTTGGCTCGCGACCAAAGGCCCACAAGGTGCACGTACTTGTTCTGCAGCAGCTCGTTCTCCTGCCGGAGCTGGCCCATTTCAGAGCGGATCCCCCGCTCGGTGCTGGAGAGGGAGCTGATCTGACTGCGGAGCTCCTGTTCCACTTGTCTGCTGGCCTGCAGGTCGGCCTTTAACTTTTTAATGTCTTGTTCCAGCCTAGGAGAAGGAGAAATGTGGCATTCTCATCATCAGGGGAAGGACACCCACAGGGCTCTGCGGGAGACCCTGGCTGAAGTCCCAGACTCGCCGGTTGCGGAGGAGGGGGCGGTGGCAAAAGACCCCTCCGGCAGCTCCGGCGTTCAACACCACGACTCCCTCCCATCTGCAACTGGCTTTTCACTGAGTGCTTCTTTCGGCCTGGGTCCCCACCTCTTCCCACCACCGGAGAGTGACCTGATTTCCTCCACATGTTGTGAGCACCGACAGCCAGACAGCCGAGGTGCTTGTGAATTCCTGAGCTGCTAATTAAGGGGGAGGGACAAGCAGAGAGAGGGTGGCAGAAGGTGTGGGAACCCCAACACACACACACACCCCCACCCCGGTGACTCTCCTACGCCCCTCAGCAAGGGAGATGTATTAGCAACGGCCCGCTCATGGCCCACTGGCTCTGAGGTATCCTGATACACCAGAGTTTACCGTCTCAAGATTCCCTTCCGCCGCGGGCCCAGAGAAGAAGCGTGTCTAAGGCAGCCTCGGAAACTGCTAGCATCCTTGCTACACCATGTTCACACCTCTAGTGACTGTGACAGAAGAGCTCAATCGACTCAACAACAGTGCAAATAGGAACAAATGACACGCTCTGAGAATCGTAAGAAAACTCCATCTGGGAACTGAAGCCTATCTTTTCTGTTCAGTTCCTTAAACTCTGTTCCATCTATTTTCTTTTAAGACAGTAACAGCTCCATTTTAAGCGCTATGTTTTGGGGAGTTATTATATGTGCAGGTAGGACTGAAAAGGGTCAAGAGAAAGTATAAAATCCAGACTCTCTTCATGACAGGGCTTTATAATTTCACTAGAGGCCCACAAATGGCGACTTAAAGTGGTGAGACAGTAGCACAAGGAAGACCGGATTGAATACATGTGAGAAGGAATAACAACTAATACTTAATGAGAACTTACAGGCCACGTACTGTTTGCTCCACAGGCTTTAATGGTATGAACTCATTCAGTCGGCACAACTGTGGGCCAAGGACAATTGGTTACTCCCGTTCTTACAGATGAAGAGGTCTAGATTCAGGAAAGGCTCCAGCCCCAGGTGACACAGCCTCCAGAGCCCATTCTCTTCCCCAGCAGGCTGAGCCGTGGCTGTCGCCCACAGCGGGGGAGGGGGAGAGGTGCCACAGGAGCTCCGACAAGAGAAAGTGGGAATTAGGTTGGGCCTGGAAGGCTGGGCAGGATTTGAAGAAGAAGGGGAGGAGGGGGCAATCTAAACAAGGTGAAAACATGCTCAAAAGCTCAAAAAAGTAAGGACAGCCATAGATACTTGGGCACGGAACAATCAGCCTGGCCTCTGAGGAAGCCGTGCCCTCTGGGAACAGAGTGAGAAAGGTCAGAATGGGGCTGGTGGATGGGACTGTGGACAGCACTGAAGGTCAGGCCAAGGATGGCTGTAGGTGGGCCTGAGGAGGTATGCTTTCTGATAAACAGGCAGGCAGGCAAAAGTCAGTAGGCTCTGATGAGACCCTATGCATGTCGTGAATCCAGCATACCAACAGAACCGAGATTTCTGGAGGGCAGTGGTGACCTCTCCTTGGAACTGCCAGCCCCATAGACTTCAGTCCTTACAGACATGTTTTATTAAGCCCTAAGTCCCCAGGGCCCACCACAGTGAACAACACTTATGAAATATATGTTGTCTGGCCTCCCTTGGAAAATCAAAGAGAGGCTTTATTTACTGATCTACCTTTAGTCAACTGAAACAAAATCTCAAAAACAAAAAGTCATAACACATCGATGGTCATTTCCCAGGCACCGTAGCCTGTCCCCCTGTCCAGTGCCCAGGAACAGACAAGAGACCGTATTCCAGAAGCACTGCCATGTCTCCTGACATAGCTCACTCCCCAGGGAAGGGTCACAAGTCGACATCACGACACTTTCCCTATTGCCAGGGTTATTCCAGTTGAATGCACTCCCAGAACTGCTCTAAACAATTACAGACTGGCATTTATACTATCCCCACACCATCCCTCATTCACCCGAAGTAACCCAAGGGATATTTTCCAAAGCAGGTCGATGCTGTTAGGTCATCCCCGTTAAGAAGTTTGGCTGAAAAACGTGTTAGGTTATTTATCTTTCTGGAGAAGTCGATTTCACAGTCTGAGGGTTGAATTTTTAGTAGAAAGGGTGAGCTTAAAGACGAGAATAGGGGCTTAGCATGGTTTATAATGGGGTTTAGGACCAGGATTCTAGATTCAGCTCTGGTGCCAGGTGCGCGACCCTGGGCAAGGCATGTAACCTTCCAAGACTCAGTTTCCCCATTGTAGGCTAAAGTTCCTCCCAGCTCGGTCTAGGGTTTCTAGGCCTGACACACTTACCACTGGCTGCTGATCTGCTTCTTCAGATTAGCAACCTAAGCTGTATCATATGCGGAGGCCCAGGAATCAAGTTCCACACAACCAGCCGACTGGAGCAAAGCACTGCCACAGTTGGGAATGAAAGAAAAATGAAATCTGCAGAGGCTAGATGTCAATAACTTTGCAGTTACTATTTTGCATCTTTAATCTGTAAGGGCCAATTTTCCTACCCTGAACTAAGAATAATGACAATATTCTGAATGAAACTTTAGAGCTCCTTGAAAAATGTAAAAACTCAAAGACCTAATGCAATTATGAGAACAAAAAGTACAAAATATCTTGAGTGTAACTTCTGGAGACCGCAGAACCCTGAACAAAAACGTACTTTCTTATGTAGGATTGTGAAATTTTGTCAAAGACGATACAACAAAAATAGAACGACGTGGTTACCAGGGTTATGAAAATTCATAAGATTTGTGCCCTTTCATGAATGTGTGTTATACTTCAATAAAAAGCTTATTTTAAAAATAAAATAACCTAATTTCACAGGACGGAGAAGTAAAATTAAAATGCTTCAGGATTTTCATAACTGCCATTAATGTTGTGAAACTCTGAATTACTGTCCCCCAAACAGCTGCGGCAAACTGGGGAGCTAACACTGGCATCCCCAGTTGAAGAAACACCAATCTGGGGGAACACTGCATGTTGACACACAAGGTAACTTCAAGTGCTAAATGGAAAACTCTCAGGAATTTTAAAAACGTGTAAGGGGCAATTATACATTGTCTCTCAGGGAAAGCATTAATTTAACCTTGCATGTTCACTATATTTTAAATCTTTCCTGAGGTAGGTGGTAAAATGATTTACAATCCCTTATTAGATCTATTTTTTATTGCGGAAGTGACACCCAGTCCAGGTTAAACACTGCATACAACAACAGAAACAACAGAAAAGTAAAAATATAGAATGAAAATGTCAGTAATTCGGGGCGCCTGGGTGGCTCAGATGGTTAAGCGTCTGCCTTCGGCTCAGGTCATGATCCCAGGGTCCTGGGATCGAGCCCCGCATCGGGCTCCCTGCTCCGCGGGATGCCTGCTTCTCCCTCTCCCACTCCCCGTTTGTGTTCCCTCTCTCGCTGTGTCTCTCTCTGTCACAAAAATAAATAAAATCTCTAAACTCTAAAAAAAGAAAAGAAAATGTCAGTAATTCTTAATCCTCTCATTCAGACAGAAGCACTCACTAGTCACATTTGGTTTACTTCTGTTCTGCCTGATTTCTCTTTGTTCGTATATGTCAATATTTCTTAATACTGATGAGAGAGTACCACATATGCAGTTTGCATATCGTACACACCTTTCCACACCATCAGAAATTGTTCCGTTTTGTTTTTGTTTTGTTTTCTTAAGTAGGCTTCGTGCCCAATGCAGGGCTTGAACTCACAATCCTGAGATTAAGAGCCGCATGCTCTACCAACTGAGCCAGCCAGGCGCCCCTAGAAAATTTTCATAAACAATTTAATTGCTGCATAATATTCCCCTGTATGGAGGCACTACACAATCCTATTTTCTAAGATATACTTCAATTTTTGCATATGCTCAACAGAAAGATGTACACAAGTTTTAAAAAAAGAATTATGTGAATTAGTAAATTGAATTGAATCAAGCCAGTCAAAGTGCCAGGGACACTTATTAGACAAATAACTACTGCTTGTCTTAATGGTATACTTAACCCTTTGGTGCTGAAGGTCAATACTTCCTAGATAAAATGCAGATATATAATTTATTGGCGTGAGGCACCAAGAAGTACTGATTAAATGGTGTTAGAGGTTAATGCAAAATCTTCAAATGCATTCATGGGATTTTATTAAAATGTCAATAGCTGTAATCTGAATCAGCAGCGAGTGGTCAGGAAGAAAATGAGGCAGAAGTAACAGTTTATAACCCTTAAAACCGATTTCTGTAAATAGGGATCAGAAGAAAATGCATCCACAAGCTCAGACCCCTTTTATCAGAGCTAAATCCTACTCTCTTCCCTACATAAAAGATGAAGGTATAAAAGGGAACTTTACTCCAGAAGAACTGCACTCTCATCCCTAAAAAAAGAAAAGAAAAGAAATTGGGCCAGACAGATCTTAACAAACTTGGTAAGGCTCAGGCAGGAAATAAATGCACCTCCTGCTTGCCCAACTCCTGTGGCAACCAGTTTTCACCCTTACAAAGTCTGCCCAATGCTGTTACCACTTGGGATCCAGACAGGGCCTCTGGCAAAGCTAGAGTCTGTGTGCCTAACTAACATGTCCACTTGTGCCCAATTAGACAAGCAAGGTTCTAACCAACCCAAAATGTTACCTATTAGGTCCAGACACCTTTCCTAGCCACTTTTATTAATAATTTTAAAAGACAGCACCCAACTTGTAACCTGTGAAGCAAGCTCTGACCCCCAGCAGACTACCTCACTCCCGGGGGTGGGGTCATTCAGAGCAGCCCTTCTTCAGGGCGTCACAGCCTTCAAAGCCCAATTAACTTTCAAGGTGAGGATCCCTCTTACCTGCTCCAAACCCAAACTCTATCTCATTTTCTCCCTCATCCCACTCAACTAGGGTAAGTAATCATATGAATGTTTGATAATTATTTAATATTAAGAGGAAAGATTTACATTTTAATAAAGGGTAATCTCCTAGCTGACCAAAAGAATGGAGCTCAAACATTAGTCTCCCAGGCAGGCTAAGTAGCAAAAGTATCTCTGAGTATCTCTGAGTATCTTGAAGTACATACACCTGGTAGTAAAACAAAGTACAGTATTCAAGTGTCGGCTTTTAGTTGAAAGGGGTATTGTTTTGAAGTATCTGAAAAGGTAGGGAGATGTCTGTGTCTAAATGTTTGTAATCCTTATCTTCTGTGAATTACTTGAATTACAGCCCACAGTACTATGACTTCATTGAAGATGTACAAATCTCCAATGGGTACTGCCAATAACTTCAGGGTTTTTATAAAGCCTCAGGCTTTATGAGGCTTGACTGACAGCTCAGAAAACTTTAAGGCTTTGAGGCAGTAAATTTCCCTAAGAAGTTAAGTCCTGCAAAAAAGAAGGAGATCTTTTTTCAGCCAGGACTTCACCTAGGGATGACTAGGTTCCCCAAATACTCTATGAGTCACACTCTATACCCACTCCAGAAAACTACCTAAGTGTGTATTTCTAGAGCTGCTGGTTTGACCCCATGAACCTATCAGAAAGATGAGGAGCCTCGGCGCTGCTGGTTATCTCTGAACCCTAAAGAGCTAGTGACCGAGAGGCTATAGGCTCTGCAAGACAACACAGAACTGGAAATAACAAGCGTCAGCAAGGATGTGGAGAAAAGGGAACCCTCATGCACTGTTGCTGGGAATGTAAATTGGTGCAGCCACTCTGGAAAACAGTATGGAGGCTCCTCAAAAAACTAACAACAGAAGTACCGTAGGATCTAGTAATTCCACTTTGGGTATTCATCTGAAGAAAACGAAAACACTAATTTGAAAAGATATATGCACCCTATGTTTACTGCAGTGTTATTTACAATAGCCAAAATATGGAAGCAACCTAAATGTCTATCTGACGACAGATGAAAGGATAAAGATGTGGTTGGTATATATATACACAATGGAATACTGATCAGCCATAAAAAAAGAATGAGATCTTGCCATTCGCGACAACATGGATAGACCTAGAAGGTATTATGCTAAGTGAAATAAGCCAGACAAAGACAAATGCCATATGATTTCACTTATATGTGGAATTAAAAGAAAAAAAAAAAAAGAACAAACAAAAAACAACAAAAAAGAGAGAAACAGACTCATAAGATAGAGCATAAATTGGTGGTTGCCAAAGGGTAGAAGGTGGTTGAAATAGGTGAAGGGGATTAAGAGGTACACGCTTCCAGTTATAAAATAAATAAGTCACAGGGATAAAAAGTATAGCACAGGGGATATAATCAATAACATCACAATACACTTATCACAGTGAGCATTTCATAATTATGTAATTGTTGAATCACTATGTAGTACACCTGAGACTAATGTCAACTATACTTCAATTAAAAAAAAAATACAACTTGGGACGCCTGGGTCGCTCAGTCAGTTGTCTGCCTTCAGCTCAGGTTATGATCCCAGGGTCCTCGGATGGAGTTCCACATTGGGCTCCTTGCTCAGCGGGGAGTCCGCTTCTCCCTCTTACTATCCTTCTGTTATCTCTCTCTCTCTCTCTCTCTCAAATAAGTAAATAAAACCTTTTTTTTGTAAAAGATTTTATTTATTTATTTGACAGAGAGAGACACAGCGAGAGAGGGAACACAAGCAGGGGGAGTGGGAGAGGGAGAAGCAGGCTTCCCGCGGAGCAGGGGGCCCGATGCGGGGCTCGATCCCAGGACCCCGGGATCATGACCTGAGCCAAAGGCAGATGCCCAATGACTGAGCCACCCAGGCGCCCAAATAAATAAAATCTTAAAAAAAAATACAACTTACAATGCTCCTTGCTCTGTAAGAAAAGGGGCTTTGGAAGAAAAGGAGCTTTGGGAGATCATCTCCAAATTATACAGCCAAGTGACTGAAAGATGGATGATTCTAACAAACCCGTCACACCAGCCAAAATTACCTACTCCTTGTTTCCAGACATCTTCTGCCTTTAGTTATACCACCCCGTGGGGGAGGAATGGCCTCCAATTTTCAAATTGCACTCTTCAAGGCCCAGTTAAAAAATAAAAACAAAAACTAAACAAACTCTCCACCGTGAGGTACTGATCTCCAGGGCCCAAAGTTCTCTCTCCCTCTGAAATATGAAAGCCCTTACTGTTGGTGCTTCTTGTTTGGCACTAAACCACTGCCCTAGGCTGTTTTTTAATTTGTTTTGGTTTTTAATCTTTTCCTGTGTATGTATCTTATTTCTACAACTACTATACATTCTTTGAAGCCAGGGACTGACTGTGCTATAAAATTAGAAGCTGGAACTGTACTTCTGAAGTTTCTTCCAATCCTTACAGGCCACTGTCTCTAACCCGCACTCTCTGTCCATCTCCCTAGTGCTAAGAACAGGGTGAGGTCTACCTACAGCAGACCGTCAGATTCTTAGTTTAATAGTGGCTGAAGGAGACAGGGGTAAATGGGCGTCTGCTTATCAAGAAGGCAGGTGTACATGAAAAGAATGAATGAAGAGCAATTGCTTCATCTTGGTAAGGACCTAATTCCTTTAGGAAATCCCCTGGTATACATTAATCATACGAGACAAGACTTGTTTAGGGCCACACAGCTGTCTGTGCAGAACATCGAGCTCATACATTAAAGCTCTGTCCCCAGAAGAAATAGTATTTACCCTCTCCACCAACTCCTTCCCCTCCCCCCTTCCAGGCCGTTCTCACGGCAGGAAGGGCAGCATGGGACATGCACATAAAAACCCGAATGCATCTCATCTTCAGTAAGGCTTACACTAACTTGAAGCTGCTCCAGCATGTTCTACAGACCACATCTCTGGAAACAGTGAAATGAAGCTGCCTCAGGTGTCACTGTGGTCACTACCCTTGCTTACTAGGCACAAGTATCAAAAAATAAGCAACAGCTTGATGATTACTAAGTAAAACCATATTACAAAGTACCTTATGTCTCTGCTCCCTAATCTGTCAAACACAAAAGGTAAACACATTCATTTTCACCAAGAATGCAACGAAAGAAAAGGAATCCTAGAGGGATTCACGTAACTGGTCATATAGGGAAATAGGGAAACGGACTTCTTGAAACCCTTCAAGAATAAAGCTATGAGTGCTACGACTAGTATTTTTAATAAGGTCCTTACAGGATGTGGTCAGATTTGATAGTTTGTATCAAAAGTCTTTAAAATGTTCGTATCTATTGATGCAGCATCCCACTCCCTGACATTCATTCAGGTAACTGGAGACACCCAGAAAGACTTATGTAACAGTGTGTCTGTTGCAGCATTATTTCTAATAAGAAAGAAATCAGAAACACTTAAATATTCAACAGAAGACTGGCTAATTGTATATTCACATGTCTGACACACAACCATTAAGAAATCATTAAGGAAGAGTATTTGATGACACAGGAGAATGCTCATGATATAGTCGGTGAAAAGGCAAGTTACAAAACATTATACATAGTGTGAGCTCCATTTGTAAAAAGAATATGTATGTATGCAAGAGAAACAGGATATATATTAAGATAGTGGCTATCTCTTCTTGATCTTCAAAACTGGATATAATCAACACGTAGAACTTATTTTTAACATTTTATTATACACACACACACCCAATGGAATATTACTCAGCCACAAAAGAATGAAATCTTGCCATCTGCAACCACATGGATGGAGCTAGAGAGTATAATGCTAAGCAAAATAAGTCAGAGAAAGACAAATACCATACGATTTCACTCATATGTGGAATTTAAGAAACAAAACAAATGAGCAAGGTGGGGGGAATGAGAGAGGGGCAAACCAAGAATCAGACTCTTAACTATAAGAGAAGAAACTGATGGTTACCAGAGGGAAGGGGGTTGGGGCGATGGGTTAAAGACATGATAGGGATCAAGGAGTGCACTAATCATGATGAGCACCGCGTCTTGTATGGATGTGTTGAATCGCTATATTGTACACCTGAAACTAATACTACACTGTATGTTAACTAACTGGAATTTAAATAAAAACTTCAAAAAAATAAAATAAAAGAGGAGGCTGTTAATCTGCTTTCCATGGTTTTTCAATGTTCATTGTTACTCTTAGATTTGCCCATGTCATAGGTCAGTTTCAGAATAATCTGAAAGCCTTAGGGAAAGTCCAACTCTTTCACTTTATAAACTTTTTAGGTCACTCCAGAAAAGGGGGAATTTAACCTTCTGAAGTAGAGAATGCCTTACTTCCTGAATCTACATCAACTACTTCCCATTCATCAGTTCCTATCAAATCAATAGTTTTTCTAAATCTAGCCTCTAGAGCTACAATTTATTGCCCCGGTCTGGCTCCCTCTGGAAAGGGGAGAGCAGACATTGTTCCGACATCAGGCTTCACAGTATACACACATCATAAGGGATGGTGCTGGGAGGTCAGACTCAAAACCAGCTGGCCTCTGAAGTCTGAGTAACCAGCATCCAGGTCCTGAATTTTGGTGTATTTTATGCTCCCAAAACACAGTAGAGGAACATCTTGGTGTGGAAGAAGTCACCAGTCCTAGGCACTGGAGGGCTAGGCAGCTCTCTACTGCATGGTTTGAGGAATACCAGAAATCTGCATCACCCTTCTCACCACAAGGCTTGCTGTCCCTTCTCCTTCTACGTGCTCTGAAAGCCTCACAGTCAGGTGTGAGCATTCAATTAGATAGGGGTGGTCTTTGACTGGGGTGGGGGTGAGGGGGACATCGTCAACAGGTGCATGTTTTCCAGGAATGCCACAAACTGAAGGAAAGGAGAAGGCAAAAAGGTCCCATTAATACATGGCAGATTAGTTCATGGGATTTACTAGATATTTCCTAACAGAAAAGTCCTTCCTCTGGGAGTCAAATTTTGATTGGTGGGGCCAGGAAGTGGGAGGGAACAAGATACAAGAATAACAGGAAGGGTCAGGTGCAGAGGTTCCAAACTGGTTAAGTCAATCTGGCCCAGAAACCTGTTTTGTCTGACCCTCCTCGACTTTATAACTGGGAGATTTGACATCGATATCTATCTTTGGCATCTCTTCAAAATCTCAGAAGATTTAGCAACACTAGGCCTGCCATTCCCCACGGCGACGCCTGGCCGTCCCACTGGAAGGGTATGTGCTCCCAGACTCCCAGGGGCCAGGTGCAGACGTGAATGCAAATGATGGCACCCCTGGCCTGCCCCGCTCATGCCTGTGCCCTGCCCCGCTCCTATAGGCGTCAGTCTGTAACACCAGCTCTTGGGTGGGGGGTGGGGTGGGGGTCATAAGGGCAACAGTCTTTTCCAGTTCATTATTCTGATCTGTTACAACGCTCTACCAAGAGAGGTGAAATGTACCTTATGAGACAGAAGAGCTGTCATTCTTCCCATAAAAGAGAAACTAAAACTTGTTCTAGTCCTGAGAGTCCCGGCTGGCTAGGAAAAAGGTCTCAGAGATTTGCAAATACTGAATGCCCACACTGGCTGTCAAAGGATTCAAACAGCTAGTTTCTAAATGATAGCGTGAGTAACATTTAAAGAATATAGTTCCTTTTCCTTGGAGTACCTCCCCCTTCAGGGAATCCACCGCTAATCCCCTTAGCTGGAAATCTCAATTCATTATGTGCCAGCAGGGATACTGACTCAGAATTTAACACAAGGTTTTATAGTAATTCCTTCTAAATTCTAGAGAGGAAACTTTCCAATTGTCTAACTAGAAATCCCTGTTTTGTTAGAATAAACCCTTAGTACTCAACATAAAAATGTTTCTAACGTGGACTCCCTGCCCCAAATAATTTGTGTTATTTCATAATTTAGTTACCCATACAATATAATTATCTTCTTTGATCACCTGGATATGAAGACATTAGGTAAACTGCTGACTTAAATTCACTGATGCCTAGTTTCTTAAGAGCTACATGGTTTTCAAGTCACAAACTAGCCCTGTTCAAGTATAAAATTATCATGCTTCTATTACCACATTTATATCTCAGAATATTATAGTTTTAAATCATTGCAATGGTTAATATAAACTCTGAATATATTGTGAATTAATATAAACAGAGCCAACCAAGTAAAACCTATAGGTGCCGTACATATTGTAAGCATGGCAGAAATGGAAATAAATCATGTCTGCTCAGAGGCAATGCTACCCAAACATGAATCAAAAACATTTTTTCGGGGCGCCTGGGTGGCTCAGTCGTTAAGCGTCTGCCTTTGGCTCAGGCCATGATCCCAGGGTCCTGGGATAGAGCCCTGCATCGAGCCCCGCATCGGGCTCCCTGCTCGGTGGGAAGCCTGCTTCTCCCTCTCCCACTCCCCCTGCTTGTGTTCCCTCTCTCGCTGTGTCTCTGTCAAATAAATAAAATCTTTAAAAAAAAAACAACAACAAACATTTTTTCTACAGAGACAGAAAACAAACATGCTAAACTTACTAAATAGAACTATGGCTCTACTACTTATTTTTTCCACTTAATAATTTCCAGATAATTTGATGGCAGCTATAGCCAACATATTTAATTTAGTTAGAACCTCTCGCTGTCCAGTTTCATAATCTTCATTCTAAAATTTCAGCTAAGAATAAGACCATTCCATGGAAGCTACTCCGTGCACCTGCAGCAGCAGAGACACCTGCCCTGGCAGCCAGCACTTGCTGGAGCGGCTCTCAGCAAGTCATGCTGTTGCAGGAGCTTGTCAGCGCCGCGGTGTGCGGGTGACACGTGCAGGGCAAACAGCCAGGGTAAAGCCCCAAAGCCCAATCCCTGTCTCCCAAGGCCAGATTTTTCTCCCTCAAAGTATTCCTGACACACAGCAAACTGTATTGAAACACAAAAGAAAACAATCAGATGCACCGTTCTCCCTCTAGCACCAGAAATGATATATAAAGCAGTCGAACCCTTTCTAACCTGGGGGATTTCCTTGGAGCAGAACCAGGGGATCTGAGCTCCCTCTCCAGCTACCACAAGGACAAGGAGAATGGCCAGGGCTGGGGGGGTGAGGAGAGAGAGAGCAAGACTCACCAGGAGAGATGAATAGATAAACAAACTGAGATTGCCTCCCACTTCTTGGCCAAGGTGTGGATTGTGCCTAGATTCCCTGGCCCTGAAGCACAACCAACCCACTGCCAGAGCAAATGGCTTTTTTCTGAGAGCAGTTCTTCGGAGGAGTTTTCTCTCTTTGTCCCTTGTAACTTCCAGAAATTCTTGAACCTCCTGCACAGCCTTAGAAAATAGTATTGGGCACCTGGGTGGCTCAATCGGTTAAGGGTCCCGACTCTTGATTTTGGCTCAGGTCATGATCTCAGGGTCGTGAGATGGAGCCCCACCTGGGGCTTTGCACTCAGTGGGGAGCCTGCTTGAGATTCTTGCTCTCCCTCTGCCCTCCCAACACCCCCCACCCCGTTCTTTCTCTCTATAATAATAAAATACTCAAAAATAATTAAAAAAATAAATTTTTAAAGAAGAGTATTGACAGAGTACTAAATTTCAAAACTTCCTAGGAAATACCAAGGAAAGGGGCTTAGGGTGGAAACTATTCTATTTTTTAGAAATCAGACTGGTAACAACCTACTCAGGAGCAACAAATAGTGGGACACTGGATGTTGGTGCCTGGCCTGGTCTGATGTAACATTTAGCTTTTCTAATTTCAAAAGCCTCTCTCAGCTGCACGGCAACTCAACTTGAACTACACTGCACTGCACTTACTGAGGCTCAGCTTTTTCTCCCCCCTCTCTTTCTAATATTTTCCCTGCACAAAGCTAATACTCTTTCAACAAGTATTTATCATCTACTCTGTGTACCATGGCAGATAAGAGAAAAGGAGGTCCCTAACCTCACTGAGCTTACATTCTATTATGGATATAACAAGCCTGTATAAAAATTCACACTATATAGAAATGGACATGGAGGAAGTAAATATCCCCTATAATCAACTACAATTGACTGTCTGGTAGATACTATTTCAAATAATTTTTTGTGTACCGAGAACTACATCCACCCTTATTTTGTAATGGCCCCATAATACATAATCTGTTTTGTATTGCCCTTCCTTGTCCCTGGAGCTAGGAGCTAGCCCTGCCCACTCCCTGCCCACTCCTAACCTTGAGATGGGCAAGTACCTGGATAGCTTTCTACAAGGGACAGGAAAGATGGATAGTTGTTAGAAGAATTGGTGTCTCTGTTCTTCTGGTGGATAGCATCTGCCCCTAATTTTCCTTGTTGCTCTGAAAAGCTTTTCTAAGATGACAAAATAGGAGTTTCTTGGATTCTCTCTTCGCATAGGTCTTTTTTAGTTATTCACACCAAGTCATACTGAATCCACGGATTATTAAAAATCAGTACCCAAAAATATGGCCCTTTATTTTCAAAGGATATATAATTTTTAGTTGTGCATAGACATCTTGAAATGTAGGGAAATGAAAAATAGGAAGTACTATAAACTGTCTCCTGTTGTTGGTGCACTTGGGTGGCTCAGTGGGTTAAGCATCTGCCTTGGGCTCAGGTCATGATCCCAGGGTCCTGGGATTGAGCCCCGAGTCGGGCTCCCCGCTTCGTAGGGAGTCTGCTTCTCACTCTCTCTCTCTCTGCCCGCTCCTGCTCACTCGCTCTATCTCTCAAATAAATAAATAAAATCTTTAAAAAAAAGAACAAACAAAAAACTGTCTTCTGTTGTTTTTCCCCAAAGAGCAAGACCCCACTAGGGAGGTTTATATAAGTCAGAGGTTATACAACAATCTCAAATGATAGTATTTGGAAGACAAGATTAAATTCAGAAATACAAAATACTGTGAACTGCTCGTCAAACCAGATTTGGGCAATCTGTGCCACCAGCAAGTCCAGTCAAAGGGGAAAGCTAGCTGTTTTTAGCTGGCTACTTTTGTCCCCCCTTTTGAAGAGAAATCTAAAATCATAAAAACAAATACAAGTTTATTTGGGCTAGAAAGTGGAATGAAGAGCAACGACATTCTGCTCGCCCACCAGCTTAAACCAGAAAGAGAGGAGTCACAAACACATGACAGCCTGCTGAAACACAATACTAATTGATATACTCATTGATGGACTAGAACATTATATAGCCCATTTAATAAAATATGTTATCATCAATCTATATGTTCCAAAACAATTTCTCTAAGATCCAGATCTGGTCATGTAAATTAATCCCTGGGCATGAATGTTCAATACTCCTCAGTATAAGTGAATGAATTAGAATTTCTTAAAGTGCTTCTCTATCCCTCCCCTCTCCTCCCTTCCCTCTGAGGCAGGGCCACTACTTGCTTAGAGATTATCTGAAAAATCCTGATAAACATTTTCTCTTCGGGGCACCTGGGTGGCTCAGTTGGTTAAGCGACTGCCTTCAGCTCAGGTCAAGATCCTGGAGTCCCTGGATCGAGTCCCGCATCGGGCTCCCTGCTCGGCAGGGAGTCTGCTTCTCCCTCTGACCCTCCCCACTCTCATGTGCTCTCTCTCATTCTCTCTCTCACAAATAAATAAATAAAAATCTTAAAAAAAAAAAAATTTTCTCTTCTATCTCCCCCCTCCCCCGACCCCTGATTTCAAGCCTCCAAATAAGCAGAATTATATGAACAAACTAAAGTATAAGTGACTATATTTTGGTGTGCTTAAAATAACCAAATAAATTTAGAGGAATGAAAGAGTGAGTATTCAATATAGTATAGCTTTTCCCAGATTTCCATGTTTCCCTGAAGAGAAGGCTCTCCCTGGCTCCCTTGCTTCAAACTTTCTCCAGAACTTACTCTCATGGCAATGCCCAAACCCCAGGATCCCAGGCCTCCCAAGCTGTCACTAGTGGCCTCTCCTCAGGGTAAGTTGATGGTTACATCCCTGGTCTCAAGTCTTCCTGTTCAGGGCCCTTAGGTTTGCAGGTGACAAGTTAAGCCTACTCCAGAATTACCCCTCCTGAACGGGCAAATTCCATGCTGGTTGGTTCTGGGCTGTCTGAACCAGAGTAACTCCCAAGCTAGCTCTAATCAGAATTGAATTCTCAGAGACTCTGTAAGCTTTCAAGGGTATGAGTGGATAGCCCCTTTATGTTCAGAGATTAAGTACGCCCTTGTGTCTTTGGGCAAGAACAAGAATTTTAAAAACACTTTAGAACAGCGTCTCTCTATAAAAAAGGAAATGGATGAATTCTGAATAATTCATGAACTAATAACACATGAATTCTGAAGTTCTAGGCATTTCTTCTATAGATTTTAGCCCTGAGAGCTTAAAATCTAGGTCTGGTGCCAATCTTTGAGCCAGCTTTAGTTGTATGAAAATTTAAAACAAAAAAAATATAAAGTAGAAAAATAAAGCAGGTTGATAAACCTCTTTAAAGCAGTGTGGTTAGAAAAAAAGCAGAAGTCAAGAAGAAACTTCAGTCTGGTCCTGGCACTGCTACTGTAGCTTGGTCACCTGGACTAGCCATTTAATCCTCCAGGGCTCCTTTACTTCACTGATAAAAAGACAAGGTTGGGGAGGCTGGTCTAGATGCCTCTGAGAACTCTTCCATCTCCAAAAAAATAATCACCATTCTAAATCCTACTCAGTTTTGTTAAATGCATCTCTGCTCGGCAAACTGTGGATACTTTTCCTTTGTGAATCTTCGTACCAGATACTGTGCAACTACATTAAAGTCAAATGTGATCTCTTATTAAGAACAAGTGCTAAAAATAAAAAAGATGAATCTTCTGTCTTGGGTACAAAAAAGAGACTAGAAATGAATCAAGAAGAGACTTTTGTTTCAACATTTCTACAGAATATGGATCACTTTACATCTTGTAGTCAGTTTTAAATTCTCTTCCTTGACCAGGAAACTGCAACAAGTAACAATCAGCAAGAACTCCTCCAGTCTTGGGCTGTATCTGAGAGGGAGCTTGATACCAAGTGCACAGAGAACCGTCGTCTCTTCTGCTTGCAGGCCCTGAAACTGCAGAAAAGCACCTCAGGTGTCACCCTGACCTGCCCCATCTTCCAGTGACGGCTGAAGGAGCTCACGGACCTGCCATGGAATATTCCACATCAAGGGAAAAGAGGGTGAAGCTAAGTTGGCAAAATGATTTCGATATAATTTTTTTAAGATTTTATTTATTTCTTTGAGAGAAGAGAGCAAGCGTGAACAGGGAGGGGCCGAGGCGGAGGGAGAAAGAATCTGAAGCAGACTCCAAAATGAGTGCAGAGCCTGACTCCGGGCTTGATCCCATGACTGCTGTGAATCACGACCTGAGCCGAAACCAAGAGTCAGACGCTTAACCAACTGCGCCACCCAGGCGCCCCTCAATATAATTTAAGTGAAAAAAGCTAGATACAAAAACTATACAAATGCTAGGGCCACAGCGATAATAAGTTTCGTCGGTGAAACGAACATAGAACAAAATTTTAATAGTGATTCGTGTCATGTGGTGGGACTATTCCCCCTTTTCTCTGCCTAAATTTTCTGTAATTTTTTTGATATTTAAAATGTTTTAAAATTGACCACTGAAGAAAAAAAATTTAGCAAATCTCATTCTAATTTACGTTATTCCCAGCACTTAGTAAAATAACTGATCTTCCACACTGCCTTTTCTGTTTTTATCTAGAATTTTCTCAGGTCAGAATTTAAAATATTTTGGCTACCCACATTACACATCTGTTTCTAAATATCTCGGGTAAAGAGCTCAAAAATCAAGCTGGCAGAGATCAGGTCATTTTGTAAGACGTATTTTTCAAACAAAAAGAGGACTTTGGGCTGGCTTTCGCAAGTTCCCAATCTCTCCCTGGGCAGGATCCGACAGGCAACACTTATTCCCGGTTCCCACTTTCCCCCACCTTCCTTAACCTCAGCAGGCTATCAGCATCCTTTTCCGTGCAGGGCTGGACGGTTAGTATCTTCACCTTTACAGGCCATACGGCCTCTGTCGCCGCTACTCAACTGCAACTGTAGCACAAAAGCAGCCACGGATGCGGGCGCCTGGCTGGCTCAGTGTGGTGAGGCCCCCAACTCTTGGTTTCGGCTCGGGCCATGAGATCCAGCCCCACTTCGGGCTCAGAGCTCAGTGGGGGGTCGGCTTGACATTCTCTCTCTCCTTCTCCCACTGCTCGCCTCCCCACCTTGCCCCACACGCACGCTCTCTCTCAAGTAAATAAATCTTAAAACAAAAAAACAAAAGCAGCCACAGACGCTACATAAATGAATGAGCGTGGCTGTGTTCCAGTAAAACTATTTTTTACAAAAACAGGCAGGGGGCCAGATTTGGCCTGTGTGCAGTCATTTGCCAACCTGTGGTCTACAGCACACTGGAGAGCATCCATGGGGCTCAGAGGGATGGAGAAAAGACCTGAAGGACTACTTGCTCCTTCTAAGGAATGGCTGTCAAACCTTTTCACAGCCACACCAATCTACCAGAATTCTCTTTGAAAGTGGTACTGATGAATTTTTCCCCCAGAAGTCACAGAATTGGTTCCTCAAATATAGCAGTTCTCAACCACGATACCTACAGAATAATACCTATAGAATATTTTGCAATTAATTTACTATTAATAATACAGTACTGGTTTTTCAAATGACTTTTTAAAAAACATTTATAAAACAGGAAGCAGTCGATCAGTCTTCTTCCAACAGCCAGCCTGGCCCGTACACAATCCTGGGCGTGTCTGCGGTAGCTAAGGGCTCGTGTACACACTTTTAGCCTGTGTATGTCTGCATCAGAAGGAGCCTTACGGGGCGCTGCATCCAGCCCCTCTCCATCTTAAGATAACCACCCCATTCTCTAGCTAACAACTCAGACAGGTCAGGTTTGGATCAGTTATAGTCTTAACTAATATCCATCAAAGCATACATGAAGTCAAACAAGAGGAAATGGGAGATAGCCAAGAAGGGCAAGAGGAAATGTGATAAGGCCTCCTACAAGCTGAATAATTTGCTCACATACTCTTCTTTTTATAAATTTCCATTGTCGTTCATCTTAGAAAAATTGGACAATGCATGAAAGTAAAAAGGAAAATTAAAGCCCCAATACTATCATGAGGCAATAACTATTGTTATCATTTTAGTTCCTTTCGCTCCAAATTATTTTTCTGTGTCTATTAGGGGAAAAAAAAAGATGTTTTTGATAAAACTGCTTTTTACTCTCTTCATTATTATGTCATGAGCTCTTCCCTATATAGTTTAATATGGCTCAAAAATGTGATTTTTGTAATGTCTATATTAAAAGTCCATCAAATGGATGGACCATATTTTATTTAAATTCTCCCCTGTTGTCGGGTATTTATATCATCTCCCTATTTTTTAGAATACATTAGAAGTTGAAAATAATCCTATG
The DNA here is from genome assembly GCF_002201575.2 of Neomonachus schauinslandi. NCBI lineage: Eukaryota > Metazoa > Chordata > Mammalia > Carnivora > Phocidae > Neomonachus > Neomonachus schauinslandi. Next base: position 18,492,820 of record NC_058406.1, on the reverse strand, counting down.
GAAGCTTACAACACTATTTACATATAATATTTCCTATTTATGTATTTGACAGCAGATATTCCCTAGAACAGAGTAATGTCTGAGGCCCTCCAGATCAAGGCACATCAGAGTACGTTAGTGACCACAGGAAGAGGCATACAACCCAGGATGAGACATGGGGGCACTGGACCCATGCACAGGAAAACTGGCCATCTGAGTCCTTGCACTTCTTTACTAAAGGCAGGTTAGGTGGTAGAGTCAATCAACGTTGGAACTGTGGTCCACGTGAGATACTGTCACGAGACTGAGCCTCGTCTGCTCTCTCTGCAAAACCCAACAGAGGAAAACTGTTTTGCCTTGACTGCTATTATTAAAACTGTGTAGGAGAAAGGAGGTTAAAAAGCTTGTGGCCCATGTTTTGTTTAGGGCATATAGTAAATTTGTGGGACATTTCCTTTGAAATAGAAGGTCAACTAATTGGTCTTTCTCCCATGGGTGCCTGGAGGAGGGCTCTCTGCTGAGTGTTTTCTCTGCAGGGCATCATGGGCAGAATGTCATTAACGAACAGAAGTGGATGTCAGCCTGGCAGCATCAACAGCATGGAACGCTTCTACAAGTGGCTGGGGGCTCGGAAACCTCTAGAGCCTTTAGCGGTAGGTAGAACCCAAATAGATTTCCCTTAATCTAGCTGCCAGTCAGAAAATTCAGACAAATGAATAATCTAGTTCATATAATTTATAATGCTGGAAACCTTCCCTCCTAGAATAAATTGTCTGCTCTTAATTAAGCCAAAGGAAGAGGGATATAAGATAACTTAGCCGAGGGAGGGAGTTTTAAGTGTCCTCTCGAGTTACACATAAAAAACGCTCCAGTTCAGATTCCAGTTTCCATATTGAAAGATACGAGGTAAAAGGAACACATGTGTATTTTAGAAAATATAAAAAACACAGCAAAATTAAGGCTGAGCCTGTCAAGGTACTGCAACAATGTTATTCTTTTACTTAAAGATGGGAAAAGGAACATTTCTGATTAAAATTTAAATCTCACATTGTATTTACCTAGGGGATTTTTAGAAATTACTTTTCAAACCTAATTTTCCCAGAATTATCTGGGACATAATTCACATTTTAAGTGGAATAACAAAAGCAAGCACAAGGTGGTAAGGACAACTTTCTCCACACCAGCCCCACCCCATCTTCTGTACCTTTCTGACAAAGAGCTGTGCACAAACCCGACATGGACTCTTCGCTTTGGGTCTCTGCCACAAGAACTTTGGATATGCAAACAGAAAAGGACCAGGACTACAGATATGTCTCTCAACACCACAGGAGGAATCAAGTTACATGTGAATTGGTCAAATGTGCACAGAAATCACTGTCACCTCTTACTCCAAACACTGGAAAGAGCGGGAGTCAATGCTTCAGGACAATGGCACCAGGGGGCCAACAAAGCCATGCGAGATAAACACTAAAATGTCAAATCCCACAGAGTTATTAGTCACAGTATCTGATCACAACCAAGGCCTACAGGCCTGTATGGAAGTGTCTGTTTTTCAAGACCTAAGTCAACTTTACGGGAAAGTGGTGGGGAGGACACAGCACGCACTTACCTTACCAGTGCATCTGGTTTGCTTAGCTGGTTATTAGGAATACAGTTTTCCATTAAGTCCTTGTGTGTACTTGGGCTCTTGCTCGGGCATTTTTGCTTCTTCTCGTTTTTACTAGATGAGGAAGGAATGCTCCCATTTGTGGCGCTATGACTGCGAGGTGAGGAGTTCACAACTCCACTGGCATTTTTGTAATTTTTTGAGGAAGCAGTGCATGAGTCCTCTTTCAAGAGATTTTCTGTACTTCCCACAAGATCATTATTTAATCTTTTACTATTGATATGGTTTTCCATATACTCAATTTCTTGTATTTTTGAGTCTACAGGTTGTAGAATATTGTTGTTGTTTATTCCAAGGTTGTGTTTTTTGGCATCCTTGTCCTTTTCTTTCCCTTTTTCTCGGTATTCTATCTCTGGCAAAGTTGTGGAGAGTTTTTTGTTGGCTGGGATACCTCCGTTGTGGTGTATAAGGATCGAGGAATCCATATCAGGCAATCCTTTGGCTGCTACAATACCAAAAACAAACCAACAAACAAAAAAAACCCACACCGGAATATTTAGTTGTATAAAAACACAGCACAGATTGATTCAACAAACTGCATTAACTACACTTAGAGACTCACTATATCAATTTGCAAACTCATTGAGAAGCAATAACCACACCACATTATGCTAACTTCAAGAAGCAAATCCAGATAAATTTGAGAAGCTGCCCATTTAGAAAATCACCATCATTTATAAACACCAAGCCATTATAGTTTGGGCCTTGAAAAGAAGATGAGGCTTTTTTATAATTAAATCATACTTATCAGTCAAATCAAACTTGTCTATCACTGGGATGAAGAAAGAGCACACAGGCAGGTCAGACTCTTAAGTGGCCATATTTTAAGAGATGCTAACCAAACTGTTAATAACTTTACTGAAAAAACAGCAATTAAATGAAACAAAAGAAGAGGTGTGATGTTAGGATATAGGGCATTATCCTTTTCTTGACTCTAGCATTAAGGTAATAAAAAGTCTGTGTCATTTACTAGACCACTCGAAAAGAATTTTCTGTATGAGGTCTACACAGTCCAGTTTGTCCAAGTCTACTTGAAGGGATTTTTGAACCATACCAGAGAATAAGATTTTGGTATATATGAACTAAAAACATGACTCCAAACTTCAACTCTCAAATCAAAGAAAACTGATACTGCTGTCAATTCATCTACTGAATTGGACATATGCTCATTAGAGAGATCCTGTTAGAAAAAGTTCACTTTAAGATCCACATTGCATTATATGAGCCATTTAAAATGGGACCTACCTACCTTTGCTCTATTCAGAAGAATTTTAACTTATAAAACAATTGTTTCTGTCTACCTCTCGATCTTGCTTATACTTTGGTTCTTGGCTTGCCTCAACTACAAAGTCACAGAGTTATATATACATTGCTACTGAGAACAAATATTTTAAAATATTTATAACAGATAAAGTATTGAAATATAAAATAAGCTATAAAAATAAAATATATAAAAATAATAAAATAAAATAAACATAGTAAAAGCACACGGTCTTCAGACACGAGGTAGAAAACCCCCACACCCTGTATTTCATGACCAAACAAAGCAATGGCCCTGAAAGGGAACACCAGAAAACAGGAAAATCCTTGGTCATCTTCCAAAGTCCTACCAACGCTGCCAGGGGAAAAAAAAATTCTACTGATAGCAACAAAATAATGACTAATCTACCCAGCCAACACAACTTTAGGGTAAAGACCTACCTTCCTCGGCCTCTTTTTCTTGCTTCTGTAGCATCTGTTGCTCTGGGGGCAGAGCTTGTTGAAGAAGCTGCATGTAAAATTCGTTCTCTTTTTGCACTTCCTTCTGCTTCCTTAACCGCATTTTGTAGCTTACATAACTTTTGAAGCCAAAGCCCAAAGTCACCACAGGGTACCCAATGCTAGAAAGAAGAAAATCTAGCCAGTTATTGTCAGTAAAAAACAAACAACACATGCATCAAGCACATGAGGACATCTAGGACTGAAATTAAGAAATAAATTCTACATGATAATGGTATTAGAGCACTTAGTAAACACATAAATATATGGGATGTCTGCTGTGGAAATGAGAGGCAGCCGGCACACAGAACACACCCCCAGGGAGCAGGACTGCTAGACCATGAGAGGCTGCCCACCAGACTCCAGCATTCTTCAAACCAACTCAAGAACTTAACCCAGTGACTGCTGGATACAGTGGCTAATGTCTTTGATTAACACCAAAGTCCCTTGTGCATTATTAGAACTTGGCCATCTGTATGCTTTTAAGAACTAACAGGGTGGAGATTTTATGAGTGGGTAAAAGTAAACACTGTAAGTGTTAGAAAATCAAAACAGACACATATTCATTTTTAATACCACAGCCAGGGTCAAATTCAGGTGACTACTTTATTCTTGCTGCCTGAGGGGTATTGTCAACCAGCTGTTCCTGAAAAATCAGTTCATAAATACTCTGTCATACATAAATTCAAGAATCATTTAAATGAGGATTGATATTATCAGTGCCAATATTTGTTTTATAGTACCAAGTTAAACCAGCTGCCCTTGTAACTCTAACCTCTGGGATAAAAAGTTGAAATATTTTCATTCAACTCATCAGTCTGTCTAATATCATTTCAAAGCCTCTGCAAACACTGTCAAAACTCATATTCAGCTTCATTAACATTCAAACTTATAAATTATAATTAGTCTAAATGTGATCCCACTACAAATTTAAAGTGACAAGTTTTATTGACCAAGTTTACTTAATTCACTTGCTTGTGAAAAGACTTTAAAATATTGGAAACTATATCTTTTTAGTTGATACCTGTTTATTTTGGTTTCTGCCATAAATATTAGCAAAAATTAAGTCAGTTCATTTAAGCTTCATGAAATAGCCATACATTTCATCAAGGCATTTTAGAATCATTATCTGATTATAATAAAAATAGATAACATTTATCAGACACCTTTGTGCTTGAAATTAAGTTAAATACTTTACATATATCCCCACATTTCCTCTTTCCCATGACCCTACAAGACAGGTCCCTAATACATAGGTGAGACAGCTAAGGCTTAGAGAGGGTGACAGGCCCAAGGCAACAATGCTGTTAGGGGCAAGAGCTGGGGTTCAAACACTCATCTGCCTGAATAGAGGGCTCATGCTCTTTACCACTATGTTATGTTGTCTTCCGGGTTCATGTAAAATCTCTAAAAACAAAACTTATAATTGAACTTACCATTCTACATTGAACTGAATTATAGATTAAGAATACACATAATACTCACCAGTGAGCAGCAAATGGACGACAAAGGTCTACATGAAAATTTTTGAGATCTTTAAATCTAATTGCTGCTTCAATATAAACAAAGAGTATCCAGAGGGACACTGTGGGCAAACACACTCCCCTTTCTGTGGGAAAGCAGCAGAGAGACAAGCATCAGTGATACATTAAACTAACATAACAGATGGGTTGTTTGGGAGACTAGTTCAACTACAGTAACTTTCTTATTTTTTTTTGAGTATAGTTGACACACAATGTTACATTAGTTTCATGTGTACAACATAGTGATTCAACTTCCCTATATGTTATGTTGTGCTCACCACAAGTGTAGTTACCATCTGTCACCACACAACCCTATTACAATATCACTGACTATATTCCTTATGCTGTGCCTTTTACTCCCGTGACTTACTCATTCCATAACTGGAATCCTGTACCTCCCTCCCCTTCACCCATGTTGCCCCTCCCCCCATGCTCCTTCCCTCTGGCGACCATCACTTTGTTCTCTCAACTACAGCAACTTTCATTAAGACTTCAAACTAATTAAAAAGCAATATGGTTCAGGGGCACGTGGGCAGCTCAGTCAGTTAAGTGTCCGACTCTTGATTTTGGCTCAGGTAATGATCTCAGGGCCGTGAGATCAAACCCCATGTCGGGCTCTGCGCTCAGCAGTGTCTGGTTGAGATTCTCTCTCCCTCTCCCTCTACCCCCCTCCCCACACTCTAGCTCATGCTCTCTCTCAAAATAAATAAATATATCTTTAAAAATAAAAAGGAATATGATCCAAACTGAAAGCTTTTATATGACAAAAGATGTGATGGAATCATAGACAAAAATAAAAGACAAACATTCTGGCAAAAAATATTTACAATATGTAAAAAAAAGGAGTCACAGCCCTACCATACAAAGAGCTCCTACAAATCAATAAAAAGACAACTGAAGAAAAGCATTTGCAAATTATAAAAGAAAAATATAGATGGCTAAAAAACATATGATAAGATGCTCAACTTCACCACTGATTAGGGAGATACAAATGCTTCAAAAATGAGATTCCATTTTTTTTTAACCTACCAGATAAGCAAAATTTAAAAGACAGGTAATATAGGGAGGGTAAGGCAAAGCGTTCATTCTCATACTTGGCAAAAATATAAATTGGGGCAACATTTTTAGAAAGCAGTTTGTCAGTATAATTAAATTTAAAATATTATACATTTGACCCAGAAATTCCAATTCCAGGAATCTACCCTATAGAAATATTTTTAAAAAGCCCTGGAATAAATGTATAAGAATATTCACTATATTATTATTTGCAATAACAAAAAATGTAAAATTATTTTAAATGTGTATCAACAGAGAACTGTTTATGATAAATCTGTATAATAAAAGATGCAGCTTTTCAAAAGAATGATCTGTACTAACATGTAAAAAAAAATAAATTCTGAAGAATGAGTTATTGCACAAAGAAATGTTTCTGACATTTAAGTTCTGTTCTACAATTTTTTTTTTAAAGATTTTATTTATTTATTTATTTGAGAGAGAGAGAGAGAGACAGAGAGAGCACAAGCAGGGGGAGAGGCAGAGGGAGAGGGAGAAGCAGACTCCTCGCTGACCCGGGAGACAGACAGACAGACGAGGGGCTCAATCCCAGGACCTGGAGATCATGATCTGAGCCAAAGGCAGACGCTTAACCATCTGAGCCACCCAGGCACCCCTGTTCTACAAATTTTTTTTCTTAACTACAAGCTTATATTTCTTTTATAATTAAAAACAATTTTGGGGAGTGCCCAGGTGGTTCAGTCAGTTAAGCATCTGCCTTTGGCCCAGGTCATGACCCCAAGGTCCTGGGATGGAGCCCTGCATTAGGCTCCCTGCTCAGTGAGGAGCCTGCTTCTCTCTCTGCTTGCCGCTCCCCCTGCTTGTGCGCGTTCTCTCTCTCTCTCTGACAAATAAAATCTTTTTAAAAAAATAAACAATAAAAACAATTTTCAAGGGAGTAAAAAGCAACTTGCAATAGAATAAATAAGATACAAATAATGAGGTAATTTTCATTGATTTTTAGAATCAAAATCTGCAGGCTAGGTTTATCTATGTCAGGACATGATTAATAATGGGATTTTTTTTTTTTTTTAATGAAGATGGACTACATAGGCATGAGGTCCAATAACTCTGGAAAGAGCTCCTTTGAGACTATTTAAGGCAAGCGAGTTATAGAAGAGAGAATAGAGAGTCAGGGGAGGGAAATCAGTGATCTGAAAGACTAAATAGCTTTTTACTAAGGATCTTTGCGATGAAACAAAAGAAAAATCATAGCATCTTGGAACTACAAAGATCATTTAGTCCAACCTCCTTATCATACTGAAGAGTAAAGTAAGGCCCACAGTTTATACAAATTGGGTCCAAGTTCACAGAGATAATCCTGGGTCTGCTCCTAAGAAGAACTTAAATCCCCTTAGACCTAGTCCATGCAGTAAGAAAACGCTAAAAGCTCTGTGAAGGCAGCGAATGGCCTCAACCATTCTTATAGATTTAACATACAAAAAAAAAGGGGCATTTTCACAGTGTACGAAGACAAATAGCAACTCTTAGGATACTGCATTTTCAAATTCATTGCAAAATGCATTTTCAAAAATTTATATTCTCTAACTCCCTATATTAATTTCTGAAGTTATCATATACATAATCACATTACAGAAAAAAATATAAATTTTTGGACAAAATACCTGTATTTCTACACTTATCAAATAATAAAATTACGTTGAAAATATTTTTGAGCAAGTGAGTCATGTTGTACATACAGTTTTGTATTCTGTTTTTTTTCCCTCTTAACAGCAAGGAAGTTTATGATATAATCATTCTTTTGTGGCAATACATAATTGCATCAACGATTCCTAATAAACTTAAGAATTTTAAATTTTAACAAATGATAAGAGAAATTATTCCCAAGTTATATAAACTGTACTTAGATCTCTTCGGCCCAAAAGGAATACAAAGTTTGCTTTGTTTTGTTTATTTGAATATTAATCATTCCAAATTAAAACATACTTCACAACTTAGCTATTCCAACATTTCTGAGCCTAGGGCTAAAGAGAGGCCAGTATCACTTATGATATTCGCTTCACTGCTGCTCTGTGGGTCACCCACTGAACTCATTCCCAGTAGGTTCTGTTAGTAGTTATAGGAGTTGTTTTTTCCAAACTACTAAGACATTATTAAAGTAATTTAGGAAATCATTATAGTTCATCAGAGTCATGGATTGTTAAGCTGGAAGGCTCCCCTAAACATTATCTAGATTATTCCACCATCTTATGACAAAGAAGAAACTGATGGGGTGCCTGGGTGGCTCAGTAGGTTAGGCAGCCGACTCTTTATTTGGGCTCAGGTCATGATCTCAGGGTCGTGGGATCCAGCCCTGTGTCAGTCTCCTTGCTCAGCAGGGAGTCTGCTGGAGATCCTCTCTCTCCCTCTGCCCCTCACCCACAAATAAATAAATAAATCTTAAAAAAAAAGAAGAAACTGAGACCTAGACAGAATGACAAGTGTAAATGGCAACTCACTTGAAACTAAGACCCAGGACAAGAAAATACAAGGAAAAACTAAAGTATGAAAAAATCACTTTAATTAGAGGAAAGCAGACTGAGGAACTGTCATGTTAGCTTTAGGAAGAAGGGAGAGGACTGTGTGGCTCCACTCTAGTCAGAACGTACCAGAAATAGCACATTTTGGTGAAGAGAACCACTAAAGAACTAGGGAGATCAGGATGGTGAAAGTGCTTCAAATAACATATAAGGAAAAGCTGATGAAACCAGAGATGTTGTGCCTACAGACAAGAAGGCCTGAGAGGATATGACAGTGTCTTTAAATCTCTACAAAAATGTTAACCATGGATGGGAGACCACACTCCTTTCGTGTGGCTCCAATGCAGGCATGCAGTGTTGGGGCTTGAGGGGATGGTCTGTAGACCCCTTGAATCTGAAGGCAAAGTGTTGTACACTTCCCTATGCTTGTGGGGGAAAGCCTCCTTATATCCTCTAAGAGATAAACAAACCCCAAAACAGTCAAGATGTACTGGGTCAAAAGTGTAAGGAGGAAAATTCTGGCTCAGTATCAGGAAGAACTTTCTATTACAGCTGCCCCAAAAGCTGAGTTCCTTGTCACTGTGGCCTTTCAATCAGAGACTAAACCACTATGTGTCAGGGATGCTGTGGGGATTCTTATACCAAATAAGGGTTCAACAAAATGACCTCAGACATTCCTTTCAAAGCTGAAACTCCAGGAACATTTTTCCTATGTGGAACATCGCTGTCTACGAGTCTACCTAAACATAAATCATTTCAACTTAAAAAAAAAAAAAATCTTCATAATGAGAATTGATCATTGAGATGCCTACAATTGAGATGTGAAATCATAAAGACTTAAACTTTTCATTTAATAATGAAAAAAATATAAAATATATTTTAGAGGTATAATCTATTAGGAAAAGGCCACTTAAAAATGTCCACATGGGGGGCACCTGGGTGGCTCAGTTGGTTGGGCCTCTGCCTTAAGCTCATGATCCTGGAGTCCGGGGATCGGCCCCTGCATTGGGCTCCCTGCTCAGTGGGGAGTCTGCTTCTCCCTCTGACTCTCCCCCCTCTCATACTCTCTCTCCACTCTATCTCTCAAATAAATAAATAAAATCTTTAAAAAAGAAAAAATGTCCACATGAGCACCTGGGTGGCTCAGTCGGTTAAGCATCTGCCTTCAGCTCAGGTCATGATCCCAGGGTCCTGGGATTAAGTCCCGCATCAGGCTCCCAGCTCAGCGGGGAGTTTTAATCTCCCTCTGCCCCTCCCCCCACCCTGCTCGTGCTCTCTCTCTCTCTCCCTCTCTTTCTCTCTCGTGTGTGCATGCGCACGCAAAAATAAATAAATCCTTAAAAAAATGTCCAAATTAAACTCAACTCTAAATAATGTAGTCAAAGAAATCATTACATTAAAAAAGTTTGAATCCAAGATTTCTATCCATCTAAGAAGCCATTAAGACTTACCTGTGTGCCATACATACTGAACCCATACATATGTGCTAGCAGCAAAAAAAAGCCATTGTATGGGGATGAACAGCAGACATATTATATTTGATGTGAAAGCTACACAAACAAAAAATACTGAGAAGGCCTAAAGGAAAAAACAAAACAAAATTAAAAACTCATCTTAGAACTTGTTATTTTCAAACGGATTATTAAAAGCATGTTGAACAAAACCTTTGAAACTGACATGCAAGAACTATAGAGCAAGTGACAACAGGGAATTTTAAACATATAAAAACCACTATGTAAAAAGTAGAGGTTAATTCAATATTAAAAAGTAATCCTATTTATGTCCTCAAATCAAGAAGAACTGGACCAGAACAAGCTCAGTTGGGTCCCAATGAGTTCATTTGGACTCCGCAGGTGCGTTACCTAAAACTAGAATTTTAACACAGAAAGGGTTCCTCTCTCCTCTTAAAACATTCCTAAAGAGCCTCATTCTTTTTTTTTTAAATTTTTTTATTGTTATGTTAATCCCCATACATTACATCATTAGTTTTAGATGTAGTGTTCCATGATTCATTGTTATTGTGCATAACACCCAGTGCTCCATGCAGAACGTGCCCTCCTCAATACCCATCACCAGGCTAACCCATCCTCCCACCCCCCTCCCCTCTAGAACCCTCAGTTTGTTTTTCAGAGTCCATAGTAAGAGCCTCATTCTTGAAGAACCGGCTGTTGGAGCACAAATGAACCATGATAGTAAGAATTATGCTGATGTTAAGGATTTAAATAATGCAGCCTTTCTCTGGACACACCACTAGGTATTCCCAAGAGGACATGAGCCTGAAGCCATCTTTTTGAGGCTCTGGATTTCTGAGTGGAAGAGTTCCAGGTATAAGGTGTAGCCAGAGGACACAAGAGAACTGCAGATCAACCAGGGGAACAAGCCCAGGCCTATGCCCTTGCTCTAACCCAATAGTTTTCAAAACATAGTTTGAGGATTCCCAGGGTCAGTGGGGCGGTGGGGTGTCTCTGAGATCCTTTCAGTGGGTCTTCCAGGTCAACACCATTTTCCTAACAATATTAAGATGGCATCTGCCTTTTTCATGCTCATTCACTTAGGATTAAGGTGGCTTTTTCGAGAAGCTACATGATACGTGATATTGCAATCCACTGAGTTCAGACGCAGATATGAAAATGCAGCTGCCTTCCATTAAGCCAGACATTAAAGACATTTGCAAAAATGTAGTCAATCTTCTAATTTTTTTGTTTTGGAAAATACATTTTTCATTTAAAAATGTAATTTACATTAACATGTAATGGGCTTGTTATTATTTTTAAGTGAATTAATAAGCATTTAAATTTGTTTTCAGTTTTGATTTCTAATATAGTAAATACGGATAGATCTAACCCAGATAAATAAAAGCTCCTCGGAATCCTCAGTAGTTTTTAAGAGTTTAGCGGGGCCCTGAGACCACAAAGTTTGAGAACCACTGCTCTAACTCTAACCCAATCACTAACGTGGTGATAGGGCTCCAGAAATACTTCAGAGTAGGACTGGATAATTATTGCTTCCTTCACTACTCTGTTTCCCTCCCAAGGTCTTTGTCCCTCCCCTTCTTTTCACTGGAATGGTAGAGAAGGGTGGGTGAGGTATAATGATTTGATAGTGGGTTTTTTTACCATCAGTTACTGAAGACTTTCTTAGAAAATTAAACCCCTTAGACTTGAAAAACATATTAATAAACATACCAGTCCCTGGTATCTGAAGGAATCATAGACGCTCCTGATGAAAAGCCAAAACGGCCACAGGTATTCAAATCTGAACTCCAGGACAAAATCTGCCAGGAGGACAAGTGCCCACACTACCAGGAATTTCAGGTATAAAAATGTACTGCAAAGCATAAAAATAGAGAATTAATTGAAGGTCATTGGTGAAGCACTAGAAAAAGAAAATGCACTGCTTTCTTTAAGAGACAAAAATATCTTCACATACCATGAAAATAACGGCGATAAAGGACAGAGGGAGATGTTGCTACGACCCACCTAAATTTTAAAAGCTCTGCCATTCACTCCGAGACCCACAACTATCAAAGTAAGATGATGACCAAAAATGCTTAATTCTATCTAAGATGGAAAAAAATTTTACATTTCACCACTATTTTAAAATGTGCTAAGTGTCTGATTTAAAAAACTGCAACACTCTCAAAATTACAGCTTTCCAGCTCTTCTTCATTAGAAGAAAATGTCATGGTTGAAAGCCTTCGAATTTGCTGTTTGCCCACCCCTCTACATCTGTTTGAAGAGTCTTTGAAATTCTTGATGCACATCCCTACATGCTTGAAGGATTCTGTCTTTTTCCCTCTTTTCTCCTCTTGCCTTTCTGTGTGGTATTCACCTGTATTAACCAAAGGACATCCCCAAATAGAAACTAACGTAGGGAGCAGTTGCCAATTACTACTATGGGTTGGGAGAACACAAAATGTACATTAAAGAAAAAAATCCTAAAGTATCCTAGCCCTGCTCTAGCTAAGATGTAAATGTGTGCTTCCAGCTCCCTCTGGATTTATGTTAAGTAGAAGCAGACTTTGATAAGCCAGGCAGGACACATATTTAACCACTGCAGTAGCTCAAAACAAGGTAAGGACATGGATTAAAATCTCAAAGTCCATTCTTCTAGTTCATGAGTTGTACAATAGATAATAGAAGCCTTCAGATTAATAAGCCCCTTACTAATAAGCCCCTAATTCTATGTCCTTAACGCAGTCAATTCTGGAGCAGGTTAAGTTTAGGCATTAAAAAAAAAAAAAAGGTTTTCTTAGATATAGATTGGAAATACCTAAAATCTACTTTGATTTGGGCCAGAGCCTTGTATGCTGCTTTGTAATACAAACATTCCAATATTGATGTGATTACATTAGCTGTTTGAATATACACCAACAACAACAAAATCAAGACTTTAATAAATCATTTTTAAGTATATTAAAATAAGCTACAAAAAAATTATAAACTTGAGGGGGGGGGGCGGCAGACAACAAAAGCAAGATCCAGCACTGAGGATTCTTTCTGTGTCCTCTGAAGCCACAAGGGTAAAAAGATGTCAAGAATGGACAGGTATGACCCTCGATGATACAGTAGCATAATGAGACATTATCTGCAGGTAGGGGCAATTTCTAATACTAACTCTTGGTAGAACTTCTTCGGGCTTGATAATAAGTTTCGATTAAGAGGTTTGCTATACAATCAAGGAACCCAAGGCAAACCAGAAGAAAACAGGCAAGTCCCACCTTTTAGTTTCATTTCACTAGAATCATATTAGCCAGATGAAGATGGGGCCCTCGTTCTCACCCATTAAAAATCCATCACTGACCCAGTGGAGAGCAAGGCATATTTTACTAGCACGAACAGCTGAGTCATGTCGGCATTCGGGAACACAAATCTAGTTTCAAACTAGATTTTCAAGCTGCTTGGCTTTAAAACTGAAAGGTTTTTCCTTGTCTCTAGAACTGTTTCTAGGCACATATGGAAATGTTTTTACCTCTCCAATGAACACTTTTCCCCATGGGGCTGCCTCTGGATGAGGTGAATGAGATGCGGGGAGTATATCATCGTGTGCAGTCATCACCACTCCCCAGGTGGAGAAGGTAGAGTACTACCAACTGTCTCTGCCCCAAATGCTCCCAAGGCATGGCAGGATCCCAGTCTAGCAGGCAATGTTCTGTTGCACTATTTAGATAGCATTATCCAAAGAATGACAGCCTACTGAATAGCTTTTAATAGCCCAATCATTTAAACCAAAGGCAATTCAGAAATGATCATCTTTGTAACAATGACTACTCTTTTTCAAGTCTGTGACTTCAAGAGAGTTCCTTTTTATATATTTCAGTTCTTTTCAAAAAAACTGCTCTCGTACTTTCATGTTCCTTGACACCCAGCTCTTACTGAGTCACAGTTTAGAAGTACAGATATCTAAGGAAACTTGACCTTTCACAAACATATGCCATACCCTCAACTTTCCTCAGGCTCCCCTTTTAGGTGGGCCTGCCTCTAAAAATCAAGAGGCAACCTAATTAACAAATTAGATTTTACAAGTTTTGCAAAAAGAGTTCTAGAGCTTAGTCGCACAATCATGCGAATATATGTATTATTCCTGAACTGTACACTTAAAAATGGCTAAGATGCTGAATTTTACATTATGTGTTTGACCACACTTTTAAATATAAGTAAATAAATAATTCTTTACTCATCTTTTTAAAAAAAGTTGATTTTACTTTAGGACTAGTACTGAATTCTATTGATTCATTTCTGCCTTCAGGGTTTTAGAAAGTTTAAGACAGTTGCCTGATTCAGTATTCACTTAGTCCTCTGTAGCAGTAACTTATGCTTATTATTCTTCTATAGGTACATGTAAAAAAGTTAAAAGACAAGTAACCTAAAATGACTGCTTATCAGTACCCTAATTCCTTTCCTTCCATGTTCTGAAGGTCATAAGATTTTGCCAAATCCAAAGAGATGGCATTCTACTGGGGAGAGAAAGTTAGGTTTTAAGCCAATATAGCATTCTAAAATATTTCTTTTAAACCATGAAGAGAATGTGATCAAATATAAAATATTTTTATACATACAGTTCACAACATGGTTCATAACTTGATGTTACTTTCTCTGATCCAAACACATTTATGAATAACTATAAAATATCTTGAACAAAAATTTAAAGCGTAACTACAATGAAAAGGTATTTTCCATAGTAATATAATCGAACAAGGGCAGACCAATAATGTCTTTTGATGGTCTTATAAGCTTCTGTTCTGGATGCCAGTGAAATTAAGAAGAGACATATGTGTGATTATTAGGCTTAATGGTGGTGATTCTTTCAAAGGGGTTATTAACTATAAGTTTCTTTCCCCTCCTCCATTCTATTCCTACCCTTGCCATTTCCAACCATTTTTAACCTGAATCTATTTGGCAATACTCTTCACCTATGGATTAATGATTAATCATCTATGATTAATGAGAAGTAGTATTGAACATTTTTCTTTTTCCAAGTAAAGTGCACCTTCTTTCTAGTACCACTAGCTGCTATCATGTAGATCATTTTTGGAGCCCACATAATTACCGTGAGTGTGGCCATCAATCCTCAGTACCTGACCTTTTCCCTAGGCAGACTAATAATGGCCATTTAGTTCACTTGGTCCTCACCACAGAAATGACTCTGTAGAAGATTTCACTGGCTGTGCTAGTGGCCATCTATCTCAATCCCTAGCTTTCCTGTCTTCTCTGGAATAGCAACTGTGAATTGCTTTTAGCTTTCAGTATGTGGCATGATACTTCTTAAACCAAACTGCTGTCTTCTCTGTTATCAAATACCTCTCCCTACTCCACATCACCTCTAGAATATTCATCCAGCCTCTTGTCCAGCCCATACTCCTACCGAAATCAGATTATGTGTAATTATAGTCCTGCTACTCCAAGTGTGGTCCATGGACCAGCATCATCAGCATCACTATGAGCTTTTTAGAACAACAGTATTTCAGGGCCCATCCCAGACCTATTTCATCTAAGCCTGCATTTTCACCAGATCCCTAGACCATCTGTCTGTACATTAAAACTTGAGAAGTACTGGCCCATGATATAAACTTCTCATTGTCATGGAACCTCCACTGAATTCCACAGTGTCTCAGAAATTAAACAACTATCTACTTAAATAATCAATACTTATCTCCAAACCCTTAGTTCTCCTTCCCTCAATTGGGAACATTGTTCAGGGTTGATTCTTCCATTTTCTTACCTTTCTATCTGAGTCACAGACAAGATCCCCACCTCAGTACAATTTAACCTAATGAAGCACTTCTGCTACTACACCCATCCTTCAGCACACAACACAGACATCACATCATTAAAGAAGGCCTCCCTGATCCCAAAGTAAAGACTGTTACCCCATTATATGCTCACATAGCATCCCGTACTGTAAGAACATTTAATCACGGTTATAAATAAACAGTATTTTATTTAATTAACTATTTAGATGTAAAGTCCACAAGAACAAAAGAGCTGCCTATTTTGTTCCCTACTTTATCCTCAGTGCCTGGCAGAGCACCCTGCACACTACAAAAACTCAACAAATATTTGTTGAATGAATGGCCTGCAATGCACAAGAGTGTTTAGGATTGACAGTAAGGCCTTTACCAGAGTACACACTTAAAATGAAGGTAGACAGAGAAATCATGCACAGATGACTGGGAAGGGTATGTGAACAAAGCAACATCAACAAAAGATACAAATACAGCTTCTGCTCCGAAGATTACCATGTACCTGCTCCCAATCTGTTGTGGTCTTCAATAGGAAGAAATGAATCTAATCAGCCTTGCTCTGCGTACCAGACTATCACTCCATTTGGCCTGCCTGCCACTGGCTCGGCCTGCAGTGGGGGTTCTCAAAGTGTCTTCTATTTAGCCTAACATTAAAGAAATCTGCAAAAATGTAAAGCCACACCACTCTTCTCATGGATTTATTATTTTTATATCAGCTTGTAATTATTATTTAAAATGTGTCTGTCTCAATTTCTAATACAGTAAATATTGATAGATATAACCCATATAAACCCAGAGTGGAAAGAGGTCCCGAGACAAAAATAATTGAGAAATGGTGGACTACAGAAAGTTATGCACAGCATCAAGATAAAATGGTCTCGCCCCTGCTGTTAGGTTCTGCACCTGCCTCCCGGTGTGCAATCCAGACAGGAGGATGCCTGAGAAGACCTAAGCTACTCCTTATTTCTTTTCTATTCTAGGCCTCTTGCAGACTGCCAAGAGAACCTTTCGAGTGTCAATTACACACACACACACACAGCCACTGCAATGACAAATCTAGCGTAAAATATGCCCAATTTAGAAAGCATAAAGAAAACCTAGAATAAGAAATCACTTAAAAAAGCTTTTAAGAATTGTGTGGTGGGGCGCCTGGTGGCGCGGTCCATGAAGCGACCGACTCTTGGACCAGCTCTTGGTTTCGGCTGGGGTCATGAGCTGGGGTGGTAAGATCGAGCCCCGAGCCCCGAGCCCCGCGCCCCGCGCAAGGCTCAGTGCAAGGTCTGCTTGGGATTTTCCCTCCCCCTGGCCCTCCCAACCACCCCCCTCCCATGCGCACACTCTCTCTCTAAAATAAATAAATAAATAAATCTTTAAAAAAAGAATTGTGTGGTATATAGTGTTTTTACAAAGGATCACATAGACTGCAGAGATATCAAGGACAGGTACTGTAACTTAACACAGTTGGAGAATTTAGAGTTTTGGAAATTCTGCTTCAAAAACACTTTCATCTAAAAAAAACCAAACAAACCACACCACTTTTGACAGTGTGGACTCTGTGAGGTTTGGGATGGGGGGCTGCAGAAGCACATGAGGAGAAAGAGAACAACCCACAGGATTACACTTCACATCTTCAGCAGTAGTAATCATCTACCTAATCACACCTTACACTTACATCATATGTGCAATTTTTCCAAATGCTTTCATATTAATTACCTCATTTTAGCCTTACAACTGTGAAATAGGCAGGGCAGTTATTACCCTTTCATAGGAAAGAAACCTGAGGAACCAGGAAGTGAGAGGCTGCGGAGCACTGTTGAAAGAGCACAGAAACAGGAGTCTGGAGACCACAGAGAAGTGAATCCTACGTGGAATGCTGTGCTGCTGCTAAAAAGGTAAATGAATACATTTCCATGGAAAGAAATGGAAAGAGATTAAGTGAGGAGAAAAGCCAAAAAACTTTTATGTAAACTGGAATCGTACTTTTGTTAAGGGAGAAATACACACGTTTGCTTATATAGAAAAAAAGAAAAAAATGATACTTAAAAATTATATAACAGTGATCATCCCAGAGCAGGAGTACTAAGGTCTGGTGCATTATGCTAATACACTATCACGTTAATTTTTGCATACCAAGTATGTTACTTTTATTTTTTTTAACTCTTCATTTTGAAATAACTTTGGACTTACAGAAAAGTTGCATGAATAGTACAAAGAGTTCCCTTATATTTTTCACTCAGAATGCACAAATGACATTTTATCACGTTCTTGATATCATTCTCTCCCTATATATGTTTTATTGGTTTTTTTAAAATCAAAGTCAGGAAATTAACATTGATATGTTACTATTATTTGATCTAGACACCTTACTCAAATTTCAGTAATTATTTCACTAACGTCCTTTATTTTTTTAAAAGATTTATTTATTTATTTTGGGGGGGGAGGGCAGAGGGGGAGGGAGAGAGAGAATCTCAAGCAGATTCCCCGCTCAGCATGGAGACTGACACGGGGCTTGATCTGAGATCATGACCTGAGCCGAAACCAAGAGTCAGATACTCAACTGACTGAGCCACCCAGGCGCCCCTCACTAATGTCCTTTAAAGCAACAGATAAATAGATAGAGCTCGATCAACCAATAGGATCCTGGTCCGATCACATTTTGCACTGTTGTCATATCTATACTGGTTTTTTAAATTATTATTTAATAGACATTCTCTTTTTGAGAAGGAAAAAAGGTTCATGGTACCTGCTGCTTCACCTGGAAAATGAAGAAAATGACACTTGCTCTCCATGTAGCAGAAAGTCTGAGAGTATCACATGAGTTCTTACACATAAACATCACTCAGAAACAATGAAGTGGCACAATACTGTACAAAAGAAAGAGGACAGACTCTAGGGTTAGACTCATACGGGCCTCTATCAAGTAACCAAACCTGGGGCAACTGTGGTTTCCTCACATATGAAACTGAAGCTAATACCCTTACTGGAACAAAATAAGACAATGAAGAAAAGATAATAATAGCAGCAACAGCAAATAACTTCATGAGCAATCATCTGTGTCAGGCACGATGCTAAGTTTTTTATGTGACTTATCTCAATTATCCTTATAGCAGTCCTATAAAGTAGGTGGTATTATTTACCATCCTCATTTTACAGATGAGAAAACTGAGGGCTAAAGCAAGTAAGTGACTTGTTCAAAGTGACACAACTAGTGTCAGGGACATTCTTTGAAGTCGAGTTCAAATAACTTTAAAGCCCATATGTTTATCCATCACACTGGACTTTCTCATCTCACATTATTCAATAAATATTATTTTCCTTCTTTATATGCTTTCCTATATACACATTCAACTTATATAATTCTTTAATTCTACAAGAGAACCAAGTTTTAAAAAAATGAGCAGATGTACTTTATGAAAGAATAAACCCTCAGTATCTCATTCATAAACTATGAATTTATAAACTTAATTTGTAAACACACTATGAAGCTCTACAGAAAAAAGTTTTAAGTCAAATATTCTTTTTTTTTTCTTTTTTTAAGATTTTATTTATTTGAGCGAGAGAGAGAGCAGGAGCAGGGGCGGGGGGAGAGGAGAAGCAGATTCCATGCAGGACCCTGGGATCATGACCTGAGCCAAAAGCAGATGCTTAATCAACTGAGCCACCCACGCGCCCCCTAAAGTCAAATATTCTTTACAGAAATAACTATGGCACGAAACATGGGACAACTCAAGACTGCTTTCTAGCGAAATTCACACTCCTAGAATGATCATTGTAATAGAGAAACATGTAATTCAAAAATAAAAAGATAATTCATTTTTTAAAAAATTCATAATTACAATAAACCATTAGGTATAGCTTGTCAAGCCTAGAGCAAGGCAAGAAAATAATGCTTATTACATCTGAGAAAAAAGATTCTAGCCTTAGTATTTCTCTCATCTGAGACAGGAGTTTTTGTTTGACCATGAACACGGCACTCATTCTCTCTATAACGCAAGTACCCTCACTACAAGATAGGCAAAATACTGACTTTAATACTGAGCAACTTATTTGGTTTTTAGAAGTGCTTTAAAGATGAACAAAGTAATAATATAATTTAAAAACAGAGCTAGACTGTTTCTGGCCACCTCCCCTGTGCTAGGTAAGGAAAGAGATCTCAAACGGTCTAAGTCCATTAGTGATGTCTACAGATAAACCTCAAGTGGACTAGCTGCACTATTTCAATCCACTAAAGGCAAAGCCTCTAAAAAAGAAAAGGCAACAGAAGAGATGGATGAGAGAGAAATTATTTCTGATGTCACAATCCCATGACTCAATGTGAGTACGTTGTCCTTAAGAGCAGCAGAGGAAAACAAAGGAATGAAGGTTAGTGGTATGAAGGGGCTTCCAAGTCTGGGGATGATAGGCATTTTGGAAGGTTGATGAGCAGAGGCCAATTTGGTATCAGTTAAGTTAAATGTTAAAGATATAAAGCCTCAAAGAATACATTCTAACATTTTTTTTTTAAATTGCCATTACCAGGATCCACGTGACTAAAGGTGAGAGACCTTGAGGAAATATTCACTCATTGGGTATTTGAAGAAATTCATGATGGAAAAAAAAACATCTAGCAAAGGATATGTGTTTCTGCTGTTGGTCTGTACCATTATACTTATGTAGCTTGTTGGGCAAACAACTTTTTTCTTCTGGGCCTATTTCTTGAAAACAATCCAAGTAAAATAATTAAACCCAAATCTAGTAAGCCTACAGAATAAAAGTAATCAGAATCTTTGAAGAGCACACTAAATTTCATCAAGAAAAATAACCCAGGGGCGCCTGGCTGGCTCAGTTGGTAGAGCATGCGACCCTTGATCTCAGGGTTATGAGTTTGAGCCCCATGACAGGAAGGAAGGAAGGAAGGAAGGAAGGAAGGAAGGAAGGAAACCTAATTACAGTATTTCACTTTGAGCTCTTAACCATGTTTAAAATTTCTATCTGACCCTCCAGACTCCACAAGGTATATGTTATATTTTATTACATTCCCTTAAGTATCACCTGGATGGTAGCCTAGAAAACGACAAAACAAAACAAAACACACATATATATACACACAAAACCCCAAAGGGTTAATATCAGTGGGAAGATCTGGGAGAAATGGCCAAAGAAAAAGACTCTGGACATATAAGTGCCTATAGAACAGGAACTGGCTCCCGAATATTTGGCAAATAACTAACAAGAAAGTGAAAATAATAAGCTATTAAGTCTACCATTAAAACCAATCTCCAAATCTAGTGAGGTTCAAGAAAGGCCACAAGGAATCAAAGAAAAAGGAGAATATCACTAATGAAACAGGAAGCTTTAAAGCAAATAATCTGAACTAGATCACGTTCCCTCCTTCCCCTGCCTCAACTCGTAGCAGAAATTTAAAGGGATTTTCAAAACATCTAATGAAACTAAACGGCCAAGAGTACTCAGACAAGAAGAATCATAAATGAGAGTTGGAGGAAAGTACCTGTCTTTTAAGGTAACACACTACTGGCAAAAACTAAGTACAAAACTCCAGTGTGGCAGATTTGTTCAAATGCATTTCATGCAAACTGCAAATATAAGGGTTAGGTAAACACCTCACTGGAAAGGTTAGTCCAAACTTACCCCCTTCCCCAACACCCCTCTAAAACAATACAGAATCTATCACTTTCATGTCAGGTCCAGTGTGGCTGAAAAAGCCTCCCAAGATTACCAAAATGCTTTTAGGCTGTGAGGTTGCAACACTGGGGGGTCTGGGGTTTCGGCTGCAGAACACATGTACAATCAAGGCAGCCAAGGATCAGGCCAGCCTCTAGTGGCTTTAATAAGCATAGCCCAAAGGAGCCAAAACTAGGCTTAGGAAACATCATTAATTAAAGAGGCAGGAACGGCAGAAAAGTGAAATCTCTGGAGATCAGATTATTTCGACTAGGGTCTGAAAAAGGAAATTAGGAAGCTGAGAAGGATGCAAACTTGGATCATTCCAAAAGTCAGAGGCCAGGAAACTCTTTTCTGAAACAAAGACGGGCCAAGGTATTCTACCTACCAGGGACATCCGAGTCCTCAGCTCTAGTTTGAAGGTGTGAAGCTGTAAAAATCTACGAGTCAGGCACAGTCCTGCTCGTCGAAGCTGCAGGTGGCGCGCTACACGATGACAGGAAGTATTCATAAATTCACAAGTGAAGGGGCGCTTCCTTCAACCACCAGTAACAAAGATATAGAATAGTTTCCTGAAGCTTAACACATGTGCCTTACTTAAAATGCTTATTATGCCTACTTGGGCAAGTAACAATTTTAACTCCAGAAGCTTTCACCATAAACGTCTCTGCCCCTGTCTTCTCCCTACCACACACATCATCTCATCTTTCCCTTATAAAGTCAGCAATTCTCAGGGGGAAGGAAGTGGGGAACATGGCAAAGTGACAGGTGGCTAAACCACACAGGATCCCCTTAAGGCTTTTAAAAACTGTAGCACTCCAACCCCACCTCACCTGGAGAATCACCGCATGTAATTAGACGTTACTGCTGGGAGTGTCTGGTGCATGTGTGAAGGAGCAGACATGGGCAGAGAATCGCTGCCATAAAACCTGAGGACGTCTGGAATGTCACAGTTAAGTGCAGTTATTTATTTTACTTTCTCTTATTAATAACTGTTCCTTATCATTTCCAAAGTTCTTTCACATTTATCTCATTTGAGTTAGAGAATATTCCCTCACTTACTGGCGACTGTCTACTTCACCATAAAATAGCACAGGGCAAAATAAAGCTGTTAATGCATCAGGTGAACAACTAAAATAGCCGGCTAAAATATAATTCAACAAAAATATTTTTCCTTGAACAGAACGCAAAGTTCTTTGGAACCTCAAAACCACTGTACAAATTTAAGAGGGCATTATGATGATCTACTAAACTGTAAACTCCTTGAAGACAAGAAACCATATCTAATTCTGTATCCTCCACGATTCCCTGAACAACACAGGTTCTTAACTGAGTAGGATGAATTAGTTTATATTCATTTATTTATTAACTCACACACTCAACATTTATTGAATACTGAATTTCTACTCTGGATCTATGCTGGCTCGGATTGTTTTTAAATGTGTTTTGAATTTTAGTTCTTAATAACATAAAAGAAAATCATCACCATTCCTGTTTCTTTTCTCTTATTCTTGATTATTAATTTGACTGGAATAAGATATATGTACATTTCAATTTTCAAACAATGGGCACACATACAAATGAAGATAATGCTGATATGTCTAAAATCCATTTTCCTTTTACCTTGCCCCGAAACAATTCTGTCACAGTCATTATACTGACAATAAGCATATCATTTGACAATCACCTCAGTCACAGTTGCTGGATTGGAGCCCATGATTAAAAGCGTCTCAGCAATAGGATTTTTTTCAGCAAGACCAAGCAGCAACTGACCCTTTGTTTTGACTACTCAACTTCTGTTTATAACTGTAGCAAATCTTATAGTCTCTCTTGCCTCCTTAAAAAATAAACCAAACACGTTAAACTGTGATAACAACAACAGGGTAAATAATATTTGGATAGCCTGCTAGAATTTATAAGAGTTTCACAAACTGAACATGAGCTCCTTTAGTCCTCAAGACTCATTTGACAGATGAGAGAATGGGGCTCAAAGTGGCAGAGCTGGGATTCTGAGTCCGAACCCAGGTCTCCTGATGCCCACAGTCCAGTGCTCTCTTCATCACAGCTGCCTCCTTGCTATGCCCAGACTCAAAAAGTTGTGCAGACTGAGAACATGAAAATAATGTTCATGAAAGGTTATGCTGTGAAACAGTAGACAGTGGTTATCAAAACTGTCAACAGAGCCTCAGGAAAAAAGGTCTCTGTTTAATAAGACCAAAATTGGCTAGATGTTGAGAAACAAAATGGGTAATAGACGGTATGAAGAACAATTTCATATAGAGTTAAATTCGATGATCACAGAAATTTGATATTCACAAATCCTCAAACACCATAATTTATAACTAGCCCACTCATTCTGTTTGTTTTAGGAATAAAGGAAAAATTTCTAAACATATTTTTAAAAACAGAATTGGAAAAAAACAAAACTATGATCTTGTTCTTTAGTCCAATACTCCATATTATAAACTAAGAAACAGGTAAGTGAATTAAAACATTCATTTCATATATGATGCTCCAAAAGGAAAGACAGGTAGAAATGTATGTAGGTCTTTGATTAACATCTAACTTAAAGAATGCCAAACAGAGAAGGGCAAACAGATTTGAGAGCTGTTGGGTTTTAAAATTTTACAGCAAAACTCTGAATAACTTGCATAGCATATTTACTGTAGGGTAAGAACATTTGAATTCCAAAAGCTCATCACTAAAATAATAGATCTTCATTAGACAATGAATTCACATTGTTCCCATTGATTGAGTGGTTACTATCAGGCAGGTATTAAATTGGGCATCATTTGTTCAAATATAAAGAGATGTCAAAATACAACACATGTAAACAATATGGGATCCCCAGTCTTCTTTCTATAAAGGTATATCATCATATGTTACGGTGACTAGCAGCCATTCAAAGTCCTTGGTCTACAATTCTGTTTAATATGCTTTTTCTATTCTTGTGTCACTATTAAGTTCTTCAAATCTTTTTCAATGGGCAGAAACAAATCCTTCCTAAAGGATCACAGTGTCTTCAACTTAAAGAGACATTCCTCCCCCACCTTTTAAATCTGTAGGAAAATGGTTTTTGCTTTTTCACTTTTAGTTTAAATGGTCAGGTTTGATTAATTCAGCTTGGATTTTGGCCTGTTTTACTGACTGCTGTACCCTCATAGCTAGAACAGGGCCTGGCACATAGTATGTACATTTGTTGAATGAATGAATGAATTATTCCTATGATCTATGGCTCATTACATAAGGATATATCTATAGAGAAGGATAAATATACATAAGAACTTTATACTTTGACTTCTTAATGCTTTTAAACTTGAAATAAAGGAAACCCCTGATGTTTACATCACTCAGCTGCTTGTGAAAAGCAATCTTCCATATATGTAAACAACAGCATGTGCAAGGTGTACAGTTATGCTAAGACTTGGTCATTAGCTTGGTGACAACTTGGGTGTTATCAGCTACCTCACATATTTCTCTAAGTCCCACAGCTCAAACAGCTAAATTGTAAAATACCACGAAAACTCAATTAAGCCTATATACACATGCTGATAATTCTCCTTTGTAAATTAATGATTTCTCCACCGAAATCATTTATCAAGGCAAGTACCATTCAGAATTAACATTCTAAGAAGAACCAGAAAAATGACAGGTCGTACACAAGTTTTGCTTAGGAAGCTGTGATTGTCACCAAGTTGCCCCATGAACCTGTTATCCTTCTCCCCCTCAGAGCAGCGAATTCAGTTTCTATTTAAAGGGACACTGCCTTTTTTTTTTTTTTCCCCCGGAAGAAAAAGAAAATTTTGAGTTTGGAAAAAAATCCCTTTTAAAAGGTTCGAAGAAAACTATCAGCTTAGAATGCTCAAAATAATGTTTGCTAAGAAAATGATCATCAGCTCCTGAGTTTGGAGCGGGGCCACAGGGCATGATTAGGGGGTATCGTCTTCAGCCCTCGGTGCCAAGTCTGAGATCCCGCAAGAGAAGTAGAGGGTGAAAGACCGGGCAACGTGGCCACCTGCCCAGTCTGCCGGGGACCGTGGGGCCACCGTCTGCTCCCAACTTTGTCAGCCTTTCCCCCTAGTGCATATGGTCCACCCGCCTCCCGATTCAGGCCGGCGACTCCCAGGCCAGAGCGGAACTGGGGGGCCAGCGGAGGCCCGGCGGCCCCGGGAGCAGCCCTCGGGGCGCGGCGGCTTGGGCTAGGGGCGCGGGAGGGGAGGGGGCCTGCCGCCCCTCCCCCCGGCGGGTCCAGGGAGCTCCCAACGGCGGCTCCGCGGCTTCCTCTGCCAGCGGCCGCCGCGCCCTCCCCGCCCGGACGGCGGCCCTCGCCACGCCCCGCACCCCCGGGGCGCACCCCTGCGGGCCGGCCGGAGCCCCCCGGGCCGCGCTCCTCTGGAGAGCCCCCGGCGCGGGCGTGCGGCCTAGTCGGGGTTACATAACGGGGCCGGGCCCCTCCGCAGCCGACCGGGGGCCGCGGGGCCCGCGCGGGTGGAGGCGGGGGCGCCGCCGCTCACCTGCCGTAGATGCCCTCGGTGATCCGATTCCGCTTTAGGGGGCGGCGGAGCTTACTGCAGTCGGCGTTCCGCCGCTTCATCCTCCCGCTGGGGGGCCGGGTGCCCGCGCCGCCTCCGCCGCCGTCTCTCACCTCAGCCGCCGCCGCCGCCGCCGCCGGCCCGCCCCGCGTCGGGCCTGGACTCTACCCCTGGGGCCGGTCACACAGACATGGAGCCAGCACCCGGGGGGGAGGGGGTGGGACGGGGAGGGGGGGCTCAGAGCCTCCTCCGCCTTCGGAAACAAAGAAATGACAATTCCGGGGCCCGCCCGCCCCAGCACCAGCCAGCCGCCTGCCCCGCCTCCTCGGCTCCGACGGACGGCCCCCGAGGCCAATCGAAGGCGTCGCTACGCCGCTGCCGGCCAATCCAAGGGCCCGCTGAGGCACAACGGACCCGAGAACCCGCCTCTTTGAAGGACAGAAGAATGCGCCAATCATTATAGTGTCTGTGTGCGTGCCTGGGCCTATCAGAAAAGATTTAAATAGAGGCTTATAAATAGGCCCTATAAATATAACATCCTATATTATGCCTTATTGCGAAGGCACACTTCATGACTGTTGGATTGCGTTTCATTGTATTATAATCCATGCTAGAGCATACCGTGCTATATTCATTGCCCGCTATCACTAGCACCGTATGAAATCGGGAGGCCTGGGTTTGCGGCATGTGCTGTTTTCTGCGCTGACATGTGCCCCAGTCAGTCGCGTCATTATGTAAGGGGTTCGCAGCATCCTCCCCCTCCGGGAGCCTCCGGGGTCAGCGCCGGGGGCCCTTTCTGCGGATCCTGGAGCGTTCGGCCAGGCCGGCCGCGTCAGCGCGCGACAGGCTACGAATGACAAAGCAAACCCCACACACACATACACGCACACACCCTGCCAGCTCCCGGCGACGTGGTGACAGCGCGGCGGCCAATCGGAGGAGGCGCGGGGCGGGGCTGCTACGGTCCCGCCCCCTGGGGGCGCGTCACAGGGGGCGGGGCCGTGGGTGCGCGCGACGTCGCGCTGGGCTGCCGGGGGTGTGTGGGGCGGTGCGACCCTCTCTCCACGTCTGCAGGACGGGCTGTGCGGATGGCTCCGCGGGCACCTCGCCTGCTGGACACGGCGAGCGTCAGCGTCGGGGACGTGTCAGTGCTGTGCGAGGGGTCGATGCCGCGGGGACTAAGCGGAGGCTGCTCGGCGGCGAGGGCCGAGCTTTTCAGATGTTGGGACACCGGCCAGCGACCCCTCTCACCGGACCCTCCTAGAGCGCCGATTTTGTGCCAGGCACCGTGCTGAGTGCTTTGCATCTACTTGCTCATTTACTCCTCATTAATTCCTTGCAACGTAGGTCTGGCAAAATCACATTAGAAAAGACAGCAAAGATTCTTTTAAAAAGAATGTCATTAATGAAAACTGGGAAGCTGTCAAAAAGTAGCTGAAGGGAGGAGAAACACCCATGGATCTCATCACCTTAACACGACCACTATTAGCACTCTAAATTTTTTCTTTCTTTCCTATTTTCCCCCATGGGTGATATCATTATTACTATTACTGCTGTTATTACTGAAGAGTTGTGATCATACTAGATATTCAGCTTTGTATTCTGTTCTTTTGTGTGTGTATGTGTGAGTAAATTGATAGAAGTTTACTAAGTGAAGATACAGAAAAAGCTCTCAAAAGTGAGAGGGGTCCCGACAGGGTTGCCACTGAAGGCCTTTAGGGTTGGTCTTTTTGTATTCTGTTCTTTAATGTAAACATTGTCCCATGGTATTATGCATCCTCCCTAAATATTTCTGATGGCTGCTGAATCTCCTATCACGTGGCCATACCAACTTAACCACACACCAACAGTGGGACTGTGAGGTGGTCTTCCAGCACATTTTAAAAACTTCCAGGAAGTAGATGGTATATGGTTTTGTCCTGAGTTGGGTGGACCTCTTCCTGCCCTGTAATCACCCCCTTAATCAACACCTACCCCAAGGAGGAACTTGTAATTTGTATCAAAGTCATCATTCTCATCTGCTGTTCTTCGTTATTTTATCCTGCTCACAAATCTTTAAAGATCCTCCAATGCCTGAAAACCATTCTCTTTGTTATGGCATCCAGAGCTGTCACACTGGAGACCCACTCTCCTTTTCCAGTCCTACCCAGGCCAGCAAGCCTTATCTACTCACTGTCCTAAAACCCACTGCAACCTTATCTTCCCTCCTTTCTGCCTTTGCTCCCACACAGAGCATCTCCAGCAGTGCCTCTCCTAAGTCGGGTTTCTTGGGTGAGTCTTGTTCATCCACCAAGGATGAAAGCTTCTTGGGGGATTGGATCCTTATTCTGAAGAGATGCAGTTTTGAAAAATTGCAAGAGTACCTACCTTTTCAGACCAGGATTGAAATTCCAGCGTGGCCACTTACTAGCTTGGGCAAGTTACAGAATCTTAGAACCTCTGTTTCCACTCAGGTATGTTTTAAGGCTTATAGAATAATGAACTTTCAGGGCCAGGCATGCAGTAGGTAACGGCAAGCAATTACTGTTAATAGTGTACTTGTTTTTCATCCCTCACTTCTCTCCAGCATGTTGATAAAGTGGCACTGGGTGGCCAAGGATAACAAACTCCGTGAGCTCAAACTTTCACCAAGGCTGCCCATCATTGTGAAAGGGTCTGAATGGAATGCTCTGCTTGGAGCAGCAGAAAAAGGCTTCAGGGCGCCTGGGTGGCTCAGTTGGTTAAGCGACTGCCTTCGGCTCAGGTCATGATCCTGGAGTCCCTGGATCGAGTCCCGCATCGGGCTCCCTGCTCGGCAGGGAGTCTGCTTCTCCCTCTGACCCTCCCCCTCTCATGCTCTCTCTCTCTCTCTCTCTCTCATTCTCTCTCTCAAATAAATAAATAAATCTTTAAAAAAGAAAAAGAAAAAGGCTTCAGCTGCCAAGGTGAATTGGTTCATGGAGGAGGATACAGGCAGGACCTACATCAATATTCTGGAGGCTTGAATGCATTAGGAAGGTTACATGGTAAGATCCTGGCTCTAGACTCCATGAGGCCCCAGATCTGAATATAGCCATCAACTCCATGACTACAAGGTTCCAGATTACCTGGGCCAGAGACAAACAGCCAACTCAGTAAGGTTATTAACAGGGCCATATCCATGGTCTTTTCCACTCCCCTTTATGTCCCTGTTATCTAGGACAGTGCCATGGCACACTGTGGAACGAATAGGTGAGTAATCCAGGAAAAGATGACAGAGGCGCTGGAGCTCACTGTCTAGCCTACCATCCTTATAAGGACATTCCATGCTGTGGCAGAAGTGTGGAGTGACTGGGAGTTACTCTCAGGCATAAGGCTACATGGGGGAAAGAGAAAGAACAGAGAAAATCTGGTGGTCTGGGTTCCAGTCCCAACACCCTGTTATTGAGTTACTTGCATACATCTGTGCCAAGATCCCCTCTGGAGACTCTTCAAGCCCTGTGTTTAGAAGCAGGTCATTTTAGCTCCATTTTACAGATGGGAAAACTGAGGCTCGGAGAAAATAAAATTATGCAATTGGCTTGGTAGAGCAGCTTAGCTCAAGGAACAGCTGAGTGAGATCAAGCTGTGATGCTATAGGCCAAACCTGGGGCCTAGAGATGGTTATTGATGATTAGGTTTATTGATCTGGTGATGGGCTGGAGTAGGTTGACAGGAATTGTCCCCTTGCCAAGAGCCCACAGTAAGACTGCCCTTCTCCATTCCCTCCTTCTGCCCCAGCCAGACCATCTCTTTGCCCGGGCCACCCTAGCCCAAGCTCCTTTGGGCTCTAGTCAAGTGCCAGCCTTTCCCCTCTGAGCCCTCAGATGGCTCTTTGGGACCCTAAGGGCACAGGCCTGGGCAGAGGTGGGGTAGCCTCCTGCCTGCCACAGAGCCCCCCAAGCTCCCCATACCTCCACCATCAGTCAGGAACCAGGGGAGAGCAGTGGACATTTTACAGATGAGTAAGACAGGGAAGGGAAATCATCTGTTCGTATTCAAAAGACCAAGGCCCAGCCAAGAATTCAGGGTTGTCCCTCCTCTTCTCCTGGGACGTTCAATGGGCAAGGGGTTGAGATTTGTCCTTGAGCTTCACCTGAGCTCAGAATAGCTCAGAAGAGCCTGGAGAGTGATCATCACATCCCGTTTCACAAATAAGAAAACTGCATCCCCCCCTCTTTCAGTAGCTTCAAATCCCCTCAAGCCCTCGAGTCAGCTGCCCAGCTGCCTTGAACTTGGTTCCAATGCCACAGGAGTCACCGAAAAGTCCGGACGCTGGGGTGGCCACCTCTTACACACGTATCTGTGTCCCCCAGAGAACCCTGTTAATGGAGGATATTCATTGTAATGTTTAGAACAGAAACAGTTTAGAAATAACCCAGATAATCCTCAAAGGGGGCTGGTCAAACATGGTCACACATTCTTACCACGGAAGTCATGTGGCATGGAGAATGGTGACACGTAGCACTTACCACGTACAGTCACTGCTCTAAGCACCATATGCACTTTGATCTCAACCTCACAACAACCCTATGAGGTAGAGATGTTACTGGTGCCATATTAAAGACGAGAAAACTAGCCCAGAGCAACTCAGTTCTTTGCCTAAGGTCGCACAGTAAGTGATAGAGCCCGGATTCAAACTCAGAAATTCTGACATCAGAGCCTGGGTTCTTAGCCACCCTGATAGAATGTTGTAGAAAGATATTCCAGGCTTGGAAATGACTTAGGATATACTGTTCACGGAAACAGCAATTACTCATTTTTGTAGGGGAGAAAACAAGGCCTAAATTCACATGAATAGGAAGAAAAATCTGAAAAATATACAAAAAAAAGAAGAAGAACTGGTTTTTGGAGATATGGAAATCATGGGTGCTTTATGTAAACTTTATGCACCTCTGCATTTTCAGTTTTCTACAGTAAATATACCAACCCTGTGCAATAATAATTACTAACATTTATGGAGGATTTTCTACACATCTGACACTTACATGCACTTCCTCATTTACTCTTCATGACCGGGGTTCTCTGGGTGGCTCAGTGGGTTAGGTGTCTGACTCTTGATTTCGGCTCAGATCATGATCTCGTGGGTCGTGGGATCAAGCCCCACGTTAGGCTCTGCACTGGTGGGGAGTCTGCTTGAAGATTCTCTCCCTCTGCCCTCCCTCCACTTGCATGCACTCTCTCTCTCTCAAATAAATAAATCTTAAAAAAAAAATCTTCACAACCACTCTATGAGATTGACACTGATTTTCCCTAATTTACAGATGAGGAAATAGATATTGATCATCATACCCAAGTTCACACAGCCAGTAATTTGTGGAGTCAGAATTTGAACCCAGATTGCCTGACTCCCAAGCTCATGTTTGTTGAATGAATGAATGAATGATTGACTTAGCCACAGTTTACCCAGGCGTGCCCAGAGCAGGATCACACCCTTGGTATGGACAAACTTCCAGAGAGGGAATGGAGGACTTACCTACGTCCTTGCTTGCTGCCCATGACTGAGCTTTACAATGCCCGATGTGGACGGTATGGTGAGTATTCTTATGGAGTCCTGTTTTTACAGAAAATGCACGATTACATGTGAATTCTGTAGTCTCTCTGACTTGATTCATCACACCTGGAGGAAGCCTGGTCACTTAGATCAGAACGTCACAGGCATGGCACCACTTGCCCACCTTCCTTTCTATAACCCAGCTGCCACTCATGCTTATGTATTCATTCTCACATTTGTAATAATTCTGTGAGGAAAGTAGAGCAGCTCATCTTATTTGACTCATTTGATTTCCCTTCCCTGTCTTACTTACGAGGCTGTGAGTGGTTTACTAAATGGAAGGCAGAATTGCAAAGTAGTTGACAGCATAAGCCGTGGCGTCAGAGGGATGTGGGATGGGTCCCACCCCTAGCATTTATTAGCTGTGTGATGTTGAGCGCTCACATCACCTCTCTGAGTAGCAGCTTCCTCATCTGTAAGACAGGATGACTGCGCCTGTACTTACAGGCTTGAGGAGAAAAGTAGATGGAATAATGTATGCAAAATGCTTGGTCCAGTGCTTGGCATTCCGGAAATGGCAGTTGTTATTTATTCAACAAATATTTAGGGGCGCCTGGGGGGCTTTGTTGGCTAAGCATCTGCCTTCGGCTCAGGTCATGATCTCATGGGTCCTGGGATCGAGCACCGCGTCAGGCTCCCGGCTCAGCGGGGAGTCTGCTTCTCCCTCTCCCTCTGTGCACTTTCTCTCTCTCTCTCAAATAAATAAATAAAATCTTTCAAAAAAACCAAAAATTTATTGATCACCTCTTATGGATGAGCAGTAGGTGCTGAGATACAACAATCAGAAGTCCCTGTGCTTGGCTCTGAGGCGGAGAGGGCAGGGGCAGTTTTCTGACAGGAGGAGGCTTTTAGGCAGAGGGAGAAGCAGGTGCACACAGTGCTTTCCCCAGCATTTTATTATGAAAAGTTTCTAACAGACGCCAAAGAAGTTGAAAGAATTATACAGTGAAAAGCCCTTTACCTCCCGCGTAGACTCAACAATGAACATTTAACTATATTTGTTTTGTGACATATCTGCCCTAGATCCCCGTGCTTGCTTGCTTTCTTTTTTTTTCCTAAAGATTTTATTTATTTGTTTGACAGAGAGAGAGACAGCAACAGAGGGAATACAAGCAGGGGGAGTGGGAGACGGAGAAGCAGGCTTCCTGCAGAGCAGGGAGTCCCATGCAGGGCTCGATCCCAGGACCCTGGGACCATGACCTGAGCCAAAGGCAGACGCTTAACGACTGAGCCACCCAGGCATCCCCCTCTGTGCTTTCTTGGACCAGTTGAGCTGCCTTGATGGTTTGAAGACAGAATGTCTGGAGCAGGAGTGCGAAAACAGGGACCTTTTGCAAGAGTCAGAGGGGAAGAAAGAACATTCCCCTTTTGACAAATCTGTTGGGAGAGGCCAAGTGTGGGGGATACCTCCCTTTATTAAAGAAAGCCTGTTTGGCAAGGAGCTTGGCCCTCTTGTCAAGCAGTCTGTCCCTCACTGGGGTAGGAGCGGGCCGCATAGGGGTTTCCGGGGTGTGGAACCAGCTGCCACCCACACTAAGTTGGCCCGAGGGTGAACACAACCTCCAGGCCCAGGGGCTGGCAGAGACTGAAAATCTTCAGTGTTCATCTGGCTGACCTTTGGTGCCCCTGGGCAGGTGAGTCTAGCTGCCTGGTTTACAGGTGCTGGTACAGGACTCAGGCCAGCTAGGGTCATGTTTATTTGTCCCCCACACAGGGGAGCCCCTCCTTATGGAAACCCAGTTCATAAGAAGTGCTGATGGCCAGAAATCAGAACCAGGGGGTGACCATGAGGGGATGGAGACTTCTATCTCTGATCTCTAGCAGTCAGGGTACCTTCTCTCTATTGCTACTGTTGAGAGGGCAGAGGGCTGGGAATCCTATGTTCCTAGACTCGGAAGAGGACTTAGAAGTCGTCTGGGCCACAGTTGTGTGGTTAAACACCCAGTTGCTCAATCCGGGCTTTGGGTCTGGGTTAAATCCAGGTTCTCCTACTTATTAGTCCTGTCACCTTGGACAAGTCACGTAACCCTTCTGCACCTCGGGTGCCTCATTTGTCATAAAAGGCTAATAGTACCCACCTCCCAGGGTCATTAACTGAGTTCATACACGTAAAGTGCCTAGAACATTGCCTAGCAATGGTTAAGTGCTTGGTAAGTGTTAGCTCCAGACAGCATCTAAAGCAAAAGGAGCTGGTGTTGGTGGTTTGCAGCCATTTTTCCCCTATGCATGCATTAACATATTGGGTTTTTATTATTATTTTTTACAGAAATGGGAACATACTGTACACACTGTACTACAACTTGCTTTTCCACCCAATAGTATATCCTCTGTGTCAATTTTGATAAACCTTAAAAGCATTTTCCTCTGGATTTTTCCCACATATGTTCAGGACCATGATGTTGGTGGCAAGATGTGTGTCCTGTAGCTTATTTGCCA
>NC_058406.1:18099594-18158928 GCF_002201575.2 Neomonachus schauinslandi | reverse complement strand
TCTTCTTCTTCTTCTTCTTCTTCTTCTTCTTCTTCTTCTTCTTCTTCTTCTTCTTTAACTTTTTAAAATTTTAAGTAGGCTCCACGCCTAATGTGGGGCTCAAACTCACAACCCCAAGATCAAGAGTCACGTGCTGTACTGACTGAGCCAGCCAGGTGCCCCTGAAGGTTCTTAAAGAGTAGAGGGGAAGTGGGGAGGGAAAGGCTAGCCTGGGTCAGGAGGACTGAGGATGCCACAGGTGGAATGGAGGAGGAGATCCCAAGAGGGGAACCACAGCAGAGAGGGGAGAGAGGAAGAAGGGAGGGAGGGAGGAAAGTCAAGGAAATGCGGGGAGAACAGAGAGAGAACATGCATGTGAGGACATCAGCTTGCAAGGGCTCTTAAAGCTGTCTCAGCTCAGCATGCCCCTTTTGCAGATGGGACACTGAAGGCCAGAAACCAGAGTGTGTCCAGGGCTTGGGACCCAGCCCAGACCATCAGCCCAGTGTTCCGTGCCCAACAAATACTAGAGCCCAGTTCTGGGGGCCATCATAAGGACCCTATCTGAAGGCCCAGCTCCTGAGGTCCCCTTTCTGGAGGCCAGCCTTATACCCATAGAAATAGCCAATGTCCCAGGGCCCAGTCCCTGACCCAATGGGGAGCTGTAGCCTTCTTAGGAGACAGGGGCAGGCCCCAGGGTTGGGGATTGGGTATCATGGGGCCTTTAGAAGGGAAGTTGCCAGGAGGGGTAGGAATGTGTGGATAGGGGACAGTAACTGACACTCTGGGTGTGAAACAGACCAGTTATGCCCCCACAAGGGCCATGTCCACTCCATGAGCCCTCCCCGGGGAGTGCAATGTGCCCAGATAGGGCGGAATATTGTCACGTCCATCACTGAGGGCAAAGCAGACTGTCTTGACTGATCATTGTTCTGACTTCCTCCTTTGACCCCTGGGGAAACTGAGGCCCAGAGAGAGACAGAGACTTGCCTAAGGCCACACGGCAGGTCAACGTCAGAGGGGGACTAGAACCAGATCGATGACCCCAGCCCAGAACTGTGAGACCTGTGCTGCCAGGCTACTTACCAGAGGGAGATAGCAATGAGGTGAAGCACAAAGTTGCCAAAGCATGGGGGGTTGGACCTGAGCCCAGAAAGTGCCCCCTGGCCCCGGCCTCTTCCTCCCCACAAGCCAGGGCTTCCCAGCCTGCTCTGCAGTCTGCCATATACCAGCCGACTCTCCAAGCAAAGTGTTTCTGAAACTCAAAGGGAACTATTCCTGGCTCCAAATCCTCCACCCGCACGCATCTGCTAGGCTGAATCCCATCGATTTCAGCTTTGGAGGAAAACAGCTGCTTTCGCCGTGCTGACAGCACCGATCAATAACAACAGCCCTGCCCCTCGCCAGGCCAGACAGGCTTGTGTGGCTGGGGGCAGTGGATCCATACCAGCCCAGAACCTTTGGATCTCGCCTGTCGCAGCTGTCTGCCTCCCTGCCACCATTAGGGAAGGGAGACCAGGAGATATACAGCCTACTGGTTTGAAGAGTGAGTCCCCAGGGGGGCAGCCAGGCTTTGGGGAGGAGAGGAATGGACAACATGGGACAGGGATTGAGTGTGGAGTGGTGCTAAGAGCCTAGCTGTTCCCAGAAGGTGGGAAGAGCACGGAGCATCTTTGAGAACATAGCCCATTGATAGAGGAAAACTGAGTCTCAGAGAGGAGCCAAGGGCCATTGGGCCATCTGCCCATCTGGCCACATGTCAATGAGGTCGGAGCTGGACTCCCAGATCTGGGACGCAGCCCATTCTGCCTCCTTAAAACCAGAGCCAACCAGGAAACCATAAAGAGAGGCCACGAGCTGCCATCCTCACTCCAGGAGGGCAGACATGCTCTCCCCTCCGGCTCCGTAGAGATGGTATAGCTAGTAGTCCAAGGACGTGGCCGGTGAATCAGACGCTTGGGCTCAAATCGCAGCTCGACCACTTATCTGCGGTGTGAACTTTTGGTGTCTCCATTCTCCTACCTGTAAAATGGGGAATACGAGCGTTTCTCTCAGATGCATAGTGTTCAGAGTGGCACTGGTGCATAATGAGGACCCGGTAAATGTTAGCGGGTATGATGACTTCTCAGCACTTGACAAATAACTGTTGAGTAAATAAATCAGAGGACTCCCCAAGATCACGGAGGGAGTCAGTGGCAGAACCAGGACCAAAATCAGGCTTCCTGACTCCTTGTTTCCTTTTATAAGAGGAGGAGAAAGATGCTGAGAAGGGTCAAGGAATTCATGCACAAACTTGCTTGGAGCAGTGACAAGCCCCCAGCAGATGGCAGACATCATGCTCACTGGGATCCTTCTGCCTGCACTGGGCTCTCCGTGGCCCAGCGTGGGTCACATGCCCACCCCCAAACCAATCAGGGAGGCCCTGGTGGCTAGGTCTGGACTAGGGGCTGCCGAGGGCGTGACCAGGTCCACCTGAGCCCCAGGAACCGGATGGGTCATGAAGCGGGACAGAGGCAACACCTTCATGCCCACAGTGCCTGGAATCTGAGCCACCAGGAAGGGCAAGAATAATAATCATTTCCATGGTTTCCAAGCGCTGCTCAAGGGATGTTCACACCCATCTTATCAGGTGGGGACTGTTAGTACCCCAAGTCTCAGATGAGGATTCCAGGGCAGCACAGGGAGGCTAAGAGCCTCTTAATGATGATGTCTGGGAGGACACTGTATGGAGAGTCCCGCCCAGGAGCTTCCTTGAATCTAACCGAGAAATGTCACAACGTTCTCCTGTTCAATGCCCTTTAGAGGCGTGTAAATTCATGATAACAGCAGACACTGATTAAGCACTTACTATATACCAGGCGTTGTTTTAAGCACTTTTTACATATTAACTCATTGAATCCATGCAATACTCCTACGTGGTAGGTCCTATCATAAGCCCCACTTTACAGATTAGGAAACCGAGGCACGGAGAGGTTAAGTAATGTGCTTAAGGCCCCACAGCCAGTTATTGGAAGTCTCAAGGGAATTTCAAGCACTCACGGTTTTGCCGCACAACAGGGTAGAGCGCAATTAGCATTTCTGTAGAACATCCCCCTCTGCTTCCTCCCGGTTGGACAGAGAGCTAATGGTACCTCCCGGCCACCTGCCTGCCAGGCATTCTGCCAGCTGTGTTACCTACATTTAGCCTCACTAGCCGGACCCCAACGTCAGCCTCCTCATCCCCATTTTACAGATAAAGACACTGAGGCTCGGAGAGGCAGTCTGACTCGTGCTGGATCACGCCCCAGTGGAAAGAGGTAGAGCTGGGCCTGGACTGGTGGGGGCTCCCCTTTCGCCCTGTGGCGAGGGCCTGGATGAGTGGGGCGCAACCACGGCGTGCGGTGGAATGTTCTGTGCCCGTCCCAGCTCTCTCCCAACACACGTCCAGAAAGCCTGTCCCCAGGGAAGGCGGCAGCGGCGGCGGCGGCGGGGGCCTGGGCGCCCCATGGGCCGCACTGTCTGAGGCTTGATTCCGGCTGACCTTGGCATTGGCTCCTCCAGATCCACAGCCTGACCCTTGTTTTGCTCAGAAACCCCACACATCATTTCACACAGGAAATTCAACCTGGCCTTCTCACGTCCTGTTCTCAAGAAGAGGGGAAAAAAACCTGTAAAGTCAGTCACCGTGTTGTTTTTTAAACAGACTTTGAAATGTTTCCTGAGAGGGAGGGAGAGCTCGAGAAAAGGAGAGAGAGAGAGCCCCGCAGATAGAAGTGGGAGGGAAACCGTGTCAGAAGGACAAAGAATGAGAGAGAGAGAGAGAGACAGGACAAGGCGCTTCTGGGCGGCAGCCGGTGTGGGAAGCTTCAGGAGCAGCCGTGGGGAAAACCTGCGGGCCGGCGGGGTCCCCTGGCCCCCAGCTCCCCTCCACCTCCGCCCTGGGTGGAGGGAGGGAGCCGACTGACCTTGGCGGTGGCCGTGGCTGTGTGCTGGGCTCGCTTGTGGGAGACCACTGTGACATACTCGGGAATTTCGCAGCTGGAAATCGGCCTCGGTGGGAGTATTTACACCACGGAAACTGGCCAACGGGACAAATCAGGACTTCTTTCCTTTTCTTTTCTTTCCCTTTTTTGTTCCTTTTATCTTTTCTGAAGAGCCAGGTTACCACCAACACACCACCTCCCTGGGGGTTCATTCCAGTCCTGACTCTTGATAGCTGAGTGACCTGGTCTTCTAGCACTCTGACCCTCAGTTTCCCCACCTGTGCTGTTAGAAGACAAATCCCCATCCCACAGGGCTGTCGGGGAACGGAACTCGGACTCTGCATGAAACACCTGCACACGGACACCAACTGACAGCCCCTTCTTCCCTGGGACAGCTCCGAAGCCCGACCCCCTTGGCCCTCTTCACATCCCCTTTCGGGCTGAGGTTTCCCTGCTGGGGAAAAATGGATTTAAGCCTCACCCTCGTTCAGTAGGAAAGCACTGATCCTCCTGACGGGGGACACTGCTATGTTTCTAAGGCCTTTGCCATTTTAATGCAGTGTGTACTTACTGAGTTCTCTGTGAGCGCGGCATGGCAGGGAAGGGCATGGGAAGGGGATGGGGAGGCAAGAGGAAAAGATAGAGATTTCCTAGAGTCACAGGAAAGAGAGATGAGGTGGCATCCAGAAATGACTGGCACTAAGGAATGGATGACATGTGGCTTTGAAACATGGAAATCAGGGGAGGCTCCCAAGAAAGATCATATTTGAACTGGGTGGTCCTTCCTTCCCTCCCTTCCTTCCTTCCTCCTTTCCTTCCCTGCCCCCTCCCTTCCTTCCCTCCTTCCCTCCCTCCTGCCTTTTCTTCCCTTCCTACCTCTCTCCTTTCCTTCCTTCCTTCCTTCCTTCCTTCCTTCCTTCTTTCCTTCCTTCCTTCCTTCTTTCTTTCCTTCCTTCCTTCCTTCCTTCCTTCCTTCCTTCCTTCCTTCCCTCCTTCCTCCCTTCCTTCCTTCCTCTTTCTTTCCTTCTCCTCTCCCTCCATCCTTCACCCCTCCCTTTCATCATTCAATTATAATTTATTCATCCATCATTCATCATTCATCCGATATTTCCTGCCCTCCCACACAGGCTAGGTGATGACACAGGGAAACAACATGCCCCCCTGGCCTCCAGGAGCTCACAGGCAAGCGCAGAAGACAAACCCACAAGCAGCCACTTGCGGTGTGCTGTGGTCCCCTTCACAGGCCGGTGGGATTGCAACCGTGCGGACGGTGAGGGGGACATTCCAGGGAGCAGAGGTCTGGAGGCCTGGAGGTTGCACTAGGCAGAGCATGTTCAGACGTCGTGAGGAGCCCGAATGGCTGCAAGGGGCACAGGAGCTGGAAAGGGAAGTCAGGCCCTTGAGTACCTGAGGCAGGACACCTCTTCATCATCCCACGGCAGGAGCCGCTCCACGGACTGGCAGGATAAGGAGAGGAAGTGGGAGGAGGCGGGTCACTGGAGGCCAGGCTCCCCCACACCAGACTGCCTTCTGAGGAGCTAGGGAGCTGCCATCCCTCTGCAGCGGGTACCCGGGGCCTGGGTGCCCTCAGCATTTGTCCTCTTCCTCTGAAAACAACATCTGGGCTTTCTTAGAGGAACGACCCCTCCTCCGTGCTCCCTCCGGATGCTTCTGCATCACCTCATCATGAGTCAGACCAGGTCACTCCTCTGCTCCCAATCCTCCGGTGGCTCCCAGCACCCTGGCAAGAGAAGGCCACCTCCAATGAGCTTCAGGCCCTACACAGTCTGGTCTCGTTACTCACCAACTGCCCCTTTCCTGCCCGCTGCCCCCAGTCACCAGCTCCAGTCACACTGGTCTTCTCGCAGCTCCCGGATCAAGCCAGCCTGCTCCCACCTCAGGGCCTTTGCCGTGCTGATCCTCTGCCTGAGATGAGTAAGGGCACAGCTCACACACTCGTTTCATTCAGGTCTCTGCTTGGATGTCCCCTCATCGGGGGGGCTTCCTGACCCCCGAGTAACTTCCAGTCCGCTCATAGTCATCAGACGGGGGTCAGCGGGGAGCCAGCGGGAGGCGGTGAAGAACCCAACATCAATCACGCCTGGATTGATGTAGTTCGGCCGCTTACCAGTGTGTGACCTTGGACATGTCACTTAACCTCCCTGCACCTCGGTTCCCTCACCAGTTAAATGGGATACGATCGCCTCTACCCTGCAGAGTTGCTGTAAAGACGGAATGAAATGAGACCATGCACTTGAAACCGTTGTAGGATGCTTGACGCACGATGGACGCTCAGTACGGTTTGGCCATGGTCTTGACCGCAGCTACTTGTGATAGGGCCCCAGCCTTGTCCTCCTGTGTGGGTTCCAGTCTCAGCTCTGCACACCCTGGATATGTGACCGTGGGGGAGTTATGTGACGCCTCTGGGCCCCCATGTTCCTTGCCTGCCAGAGAAGGCAGTAGCCCCTGCCTCACAGGGCTCTCGTCGGGCTGGAAGTTAGGAGGGATGGTGGACACGAAACACGTGGCCTGTGCTCTGCACGTGGGAGGTGCCCATAGTCAACTGGGACACGTGACCCAATAGGGAGGGCCCAAGCTTACAGATGCCCGCGGTGGCTGGATTTGGGGCTAGCTAATGGTGCCTCGGCTGGCTGGAGCCATGGCTGGTCTTACACATTCATTCAACAAACGTTCACTGAGTATCTGTATGGGCTGGACACTGTTCTGCGTGCTGGGGACACAATAGAGAACAAGACAGGCAAAGACCCCAGCCTCTGTGGAGCTTTCATTTGTGGTAATAAGACGAAGTGTCAGAGGATACACGTCAAAGTGCTGGACATGGGTCCAAAGCATTGCAGGAAGAGGCTGGTCTGAGCTGTGGCGCACGGGGCAGGGACCCAGCCCTTGGAGATGCATTGACTGGGTGACACGGCTGCTAAAATTGACACCAGGATTCTTTTTTTTTTTTTTTAAGATTTTGTTTATTTATTTGACAGAGAGAGACACAGCGAGAGAGGGAACACAAGCAGGGGGAGCGGGAGAGGGAGAAGCAGGCTTCCCACTGAGCAGGGAGCCTGATGCGGGGCTCAATCCCAGGACCCTGGGACCATGACCTGAGCCAAAGGCAGACACTTAACGATTGAGCCACCCAGGCGCCGACACCGGGATTCTTAACTGCATTACTAAAGGTAGGGCACCCAGAGGAAGAGGTGAGAGTCACCTTCTCCCCAGTAAGGCTCATACACACACCCCCAGTCCCCAGCAATAGGGAAGGTCTGGCTCATGAGTGGACCTCTGTGTCTGTGCTTGCTGCCACCCACTCTCGCTTCTTCTGTAAACACCACCTCTATTCTCTTTTGAGAACTCCCCAACACCCTCTCCCCCAACAAATACACACATACTTTCGGTCCATGTGATTTGAGTGAAAATGACACCATTCCCCAGCTATGGAGATGAGCGTGTGACCCAAGTCTGACCCGTCAGGGCACAGGATCCCACATCTAGCCACTGGCTTAGGGGAGAGCACATTACCCATGCCAAGCCAAAGAGAATCAGTCCTGGGACTTTGCCTAGAACTCTCAAGTTCGAGGCAACTGGAAGTCTTTTCCCTGGGATTACTAAACTGATAAAATGTAAAACTTTGGTTGCTGAAGGCCACTAAGGAAAAAGGCCTGCCTGAAAATGAGGCCAAGACAGAGAATAGCATTATGGAGAGCTGCAGAAGGAGAATAAGAGAGCCTGAGTCCTGATAATATTGCTTGAACTCCAGCCATGCCTGAAGCCATAACCCCCTGGAATTTTGCAGTTATATGGGCCCACAATGAAGCCAGTTTGAGAGAGAGTTCCAATATGGAACTACAAGAGCCTTTACCAATACAATTCAGTCCCAGACAACCCACTCGGAGAACTGTTGATCGACTGGATCACAACCAGAAAAAAGCAAGGATAGCAGGGGGGTCTTCTTAAAACCATGTCATTTGAGGAGCAGTTGAAGATGGGGTAAACTGGTGGCAAAGAACATGGGTTTTGGAGTCAGTGCGGCCTCCTACTCGGCTCATATTCCTCAGGTAGCCTTAAGCAAGCCCCTTCACATCTCTGAGGGTCAGTTTCCTCCTCAGTAAAATGGGCACAATAACAGTGTCCCCCTCAAAGAGGCCAACATAAGATAACATGGGTAATGTGCTTGGCTCAGCATTTGGAGAACAGCCAATAGAGGAGCTGACTTAGAGGCCTGGAGGGCCTCAGAGTGGATGAGGGATTGGCATAGTGCTGGACTGGGGCAGGAAGGGGTGGGGGTGGCTAGAGGGCAGAATGGG
This sequence comes from Neomonachus schauinslandi, assembly GCF_002201575.2. NCBI lineage: Eukaryota > Metazoa > Chordata > Mammalia > Carnivora > Phocidae > Neomonachus > Neomonachus schauinslandi. The sequence continues at coordinate 18,150,671 of NC_058406.1, read as the reverse complement.
GGCTGATGAGTGGAAGGATAGAGGCAGACTTCAGTTCAACATGATGAAGAACCTTCCCCTAGTCAGAGGTAGCCAAAAATGGCATGGGCTGCCCTGATGGGTAATGAGCTCCCTGTCACTAGAGGTATGCAACCACTTGGAATGCTATAGAAGGGATTCAAGCATTGGGCAGAGGACTCCTGAGCTCCACGAGGGGTGAGGAGGAGTCATGAACCAGACTTCAGTTTTAGCCAAACTGCTTTCCAAGGGAATGTTTAAAGTTTTGTTCTACCTCCAACCCCCTTCAAATGAATCCCTAGGCTCCATCACGCTGGTGTGCTTTTTCTTCAGATCTGCAATTCCAATTTCAGGCTGATTCAGTTCCTTGGATCTGCCTCAAGGCAGGGAGCAAAAAATATGTAGGAACCATTGTCAGGCCATAGAAAGGAGGGCCACCTGGCCTTCTGGCCCAGTCAGAGTCCTAGCAGTTGGCTCAGGGAAAGTCACATCACCTGAGCCAAGCCAATGAAGGTCAATCCCAGAACTTGCTGAAATTATTGAAAAGGAAGCCCTCCCTTTCTGTGGTTTGCTAAGCTTAGACAATGTTAGAACTGCTGGCATCTTTCTTGGTGCCTCCTGAGGGGGGCCTGCTCATGAATGAAGCCAACACAGAGGAAAGGAGAACAGAGAGAGAAAGAGAGAGCGCGTGAGAGATTTTAAAGGAACTGGCTCACTCTATGGTGCAGGCTGGCAAGTCCCGAATCTGCAGGGGGGGCCAGCAGGCTGAGACCCAGGGAAGAGTTGATGTTGCAGCTCCAAGTCCAAAGGCAGGCCTCTGGCAGAATTCTCTCTTCCTCGGGGAAGTCAGTCTTTTTTCTCTTAAGGCCTTCAACTGATTGGATGAGGCCCACCACATTATGGAAGGTGATCGGCTTTACTCAAAGGCTACTAATTTAAATATTAGTGTCATCTAAAAACTATCTCCCCAACAACATCTAGACTAGTGTTTGACCAAATATCTGGGTCCTATGGCCTAGCCAAGTTGGCACATAGTATTAACCAACCCAGTTGGGTTTCTCTCACTTGAAATGACCAAGAGTCCTGATGGGAGGCGGGGGGGACCAGGTGACCTTCCTGTGCTTCTCTCTAGCTCAGGCACTCCACCTGGAACAGAGGCAATGAATGAAAGGAGTGTCTTGGAAAGAGCACTGGATTGAAGAGCCAGACCTGAACACAAATTTCTTTTGTTATAAGAAAAAAAATAATGAAGAAGAAAGAGCAGGTTGAAATCAAAGTCAATGCAAAAACAGCAAACCACTCCTCTCTGCTTCTTCCAACACCCCATTGGGTGTTCTAGCTGGAAGTGCAAATCGTGGAGTAGAAACCCACAGATCCTGAACTCAGGAATGGCTCAGAGTAATCCCAACCCGGATACTTGTTTGCTGTGTGACTATGGGTTATTCCTTAGCCTTTCTGAGCCTCCGTTTCCTGACATGGAAAATAAAGACACCACATTATCATGCAAAGATTAAGGACGTGAGTATGTGAAATTTAAGGCCTGTATATAGTAAGTGCTTAATATATGCGAGCCAAATCTGAACAAGGTAGAAAAGCCACTGAACGCATTTACCAACACCCACGTCACCCAATACGCTGTGCCAGGCACTGAGGGAACACGAAGAGATGGAAGCTGACATCTTGGCTACGAAAAGCACAGAAGAGTAGAAGAATGAGGCTTGCAGCTGGGGACTTCCTGGAGGAGGGGCATTGAAGCGGAGCCATGAACAATGAGCTCGAGGTTGAAAAGCGCAGAGCTTATTTCTTCCTGGTCAGTGCAACATGTGTGATGAGAAACAGCAAGAGGGTTACCTGAAAGGCCTCCCTCCACCTCCAGGCTGAGGAATGTGGAGGTGATGCCACCAGTCCTAGGGAGCTACAGGAGATTGTAGACCAGGAGAGGACCAGGCATTTTGCATCCAGTGGGGCTGAGGATTCCACCCCAGCCCTGGCTCCAAGAGTGAGTGGCCTCTGCCCGCGCCGTCCCCAGGCTTCCCAGGGCCCAGCTGAGCAGTGAGAACCACGGAGGGAAGCAGACAGCAGCCGGCCCGTCTGACACCTCGACCACATACAAGACAAGAAGCTTATCTGATGTGCCTTAATGTGCAGAGCTGACAGAGCAGGCGAGGGAAGTGTCTTGATTTCTCTCTTGCTTCTGGCAGCTCTGCCTTGGAAATACCACCGTAGCCTCGCTGGTGGGCGCGGATGGGTATGGGGCTGTCTTTACTCCCCACGGAGTGGCAGGCCCCAGAAGGACATGGGGCCCCATGCACTCACACCATTAGAGAAGCCGGCTCTGAGATGCTGGGAAGATCTTTGTCTCTCCTCTGCATCGCACTGCCCGAAATCCCGCCACCTCAGCTGCCTCCCTTTGGCCTGCTTGGTCCACTCACCGGAGTGCGGGGTGGAACACCATGGATTGGGATTGGAAGCTGGGGGGGCGGTGGGGGTGCGCAGAGAGAAGAGGGGAGGCTGGGAAGGTTGTTCTGTGGTCCAGGCCTCAGAGGGGTCATTGCTACTGCTTACTGGGCACAGATTCTGCTGGGGGAGAGGATGAGAAAGCATAAGGGTTTGGGAACATGGGGGTCAGGAAGAAGTGGGCAGGGTACTGGGCAGACTGGGGCCCTGGGACTTTTGAAGCCAATCTCTGCCTTCTTTGGCCTAGCTTCCTGGGCTTCCAACCCCGCTCCTTACCACTCCAAACCTCACCACAGAGCCCCTGGGTCTCCCAGGCCATGGCTCACCAGCTCTCTGGAGAGTCAAGATCTTCAGGGGATTTCTTTTCCCACCTGCTCTAAATGTGGGTATCCCCAGAGGACACCGCCTCCCTGCAGCCCTCCGGGAGAGCCTACCCCATCCACTCCCCACTTCCAGATGCTGCCGCAGACAGTTCCCCACCTTGTCTCCCATTGAACTCTCTGCTCCTCTAGGTCATCCCCCTCCTCGTCCCCCCTCCCCAGTCCCCCGGTCACACCCCCCAGCCCTTCCAGCCCTTAGCTCCCGGAAGGCCATTTTCCTCTCTGCCCCAAACCTGAAAGGATGAATGAATCCATGAGTGGATGAGTGAATACGTGAACATGGTCTGGCTTCAGCTGCCTCTCCTGCCCTACCTCCAGCCCCACTCACCTGAAATCGTAGCTGCCCAGCATCCCGGCCCCCAAATCCAATGGTCACATCTCAGATTCTCTCTACAGCATTTGCCAGCATAGATAACGCCTTCCTTCCAAACCTTCCCCTGGACCCCCTCTGTATTCCCAGTCACCTTTCTGATCTCCCTTCCCTCCCCGTCCCTCTGCACCCAGCTTCCTGCCCTTGGTCTGGATCTCTTCACACCCAACACTTCCACGGCCATGTGCGGGCAGGTGATGGTCAAAGTCCTCAGTCTTCTCTTGCGGGCTCCAGAGCTATACATCTACCCGCCTTCGACACTTCCTGCAGGAGACCTGCTCAGACATGGCGGGACCAACCCGAACCCTCACAAGTCTGGACTCCACAGGCTCCGCCTCGTGCCCCTACCACCATCCGCCCAGGCTCCCCGCCACAAAACTCAGAGTCATTCTCCGCTCATTCACCCCAGCTTCCTCAATGCCTCTTGACTCCATTCCCCTACCCCCCACTTCTACATAGCCATGGTCCTATTTCTGGCCTTAGTGCCCCCTCTTGGACATCCCCCTGCCTCCGGGTGCCCCCTCACATCTCCCACCCAAACCCCTCCTCCAACCCAAGTAACTCTTCTCAAATGTAAATCAGAGCCTCCCCTTCCCTGCTCAATACCCTACCCAGTACCCTGCATGGCTCCCCATTGCTCACCCAGGGCTAAGCGCAAATGCTGTGCAAGGAACACCAGCTTTGTCTTTAGAATTGACCCTTGCTGGGGCACTTGGGTGGTTCAGTGGTTAAGTGGCTGCCTTCGGCTCAGCTCATGATCTTGGGGTCCTGGGATTGAGCCCCGCATCGGGCTCCCTGCTCAGCGGAGAGTCTGCTCCTCCCTCTCCCTCTGCCCGCACCCCCACCCCCGCCCCGCCGCTTGTACTCTCTGTCTCTCTCTCAAATAAAATAAAGAATAAAAAAAGAATTGACCCTTGCTGCTGTGAAGACCACCTGTCCGCGATCCAGGCCCAGAGAGGATTGCCAGATAAGATACAGGGTGCCTAGTTAAATTTGAATTTCAGATAAACAATCAATCATTTTTTAGTATATCCCATACAATATTTTGCATCCTGTATTTTTATTTGCCAAATCTGGCAAGCATGGACTCAGAGCCAGCTCAAGCTGTTGACCCCCCTGCCTACCAATGGCCTTGACTGAGGGCTGCCTAGATTGACCCTCGGCACGCCAGAGCCAACCTACTACATGGGAGGGCAGGGAGACGGGGGTCTTCTAACCGTTGTTCGGCATAGCCTCATCCTTGCTGCCACCTCAGCCCAGAGCACATTTCCCTGTGTCCACGTGCATTTGGCACCCCACATCCTCCCCACCCCCCCCACTCTCCACCCGTTTCCACATCTCACCTGCTGAGTGATCTCCCTGACCACCTACCCAATCCAGCCCCTCCCTCACTCTCTGTTCCTTTTCCTGCTCTGGTCTTCCAGAAGCGGGACCACACTTGGCCCAGAGCTCACTTAGGTTTGTTGCTCTTGACCATCTGTCTCCCCGATGAGGACCCAGCTCACTGTCCACCGTGAGTCTCAGAACTGAGATTTATGCCTGGTACATCGTAGGTCTACTGGGCATGGAAAAAAGCAGTCCATCCTCCCATCCGGCTCACTGCCCCCAGGAGCCACGCGGGAGGTGATAGGATAGGTCTCCCAGGCTCCCTGAAACGAAGGGGCACCTCACAGAGCAGTGTGCACTTGCCAGACATTTCAAAGCGCAGGAGGGGTGGGGCTGGAAGGATCTTTGGAGGGCTGTCACATAAGGGTGGGTGGAAGCTGGGCTACAAATTTGGGAATCCGTGTTCTCACAAAACCCAAATGCACGTGGGTCACAGACGTCTGACCCCAAAGCACCCATGTATCGAGACTCTTACTGCAGAGGTGCCTCCAGCACCTCGAGAACACATTCCTGGGGCGATCATCCCCCAATTCAGGCCCAAATGTTTAGCCCTTCACAGGACAGCTCCTTTCTGTGACCGGGCCGTCCTCCTCTTAGCCTTTCTTTGGGTCCCAGGATCCTTCGGGAATTTTATGAGAGCTAGGGATCCTCTTTGTGGAAAACTCACATTTTCCATGACTTTGTGTGTGGTTTTCAGGACCCCTCCCACCCCAGAGCTTCTGTAGTCAGGGAAGGAATGCCTTTTGTAGGATAGGCCTATCCATGCAGGAGAAGATTGATGAACATTTAGGCATGGTGATGACATCTGGGGACAGAAAGGAGAGGAAAAGACACTGACTCAAGAGAAAGATGTGCCCCCAAATTCTGACAGTGTTTAATTCTGGGCAATAGGACTAGGGCAGTTACACATTATTTTCTTTGGTCTTTCCAACGGCTCAGCATTGAACTCTGATGACTTTTGTAGTCAGGGAGGGGAGGGGAGCATAACTAGAGGGAGAAAAGCAGATGGAGGAGCGACATAGTCCTGGGCCTGAGCAGGATTTCAGCCAGCAAGGGGTCTCAGCTGTGTGTCAGCTTTCTGGGGCTACTGAAACGACCACAAACTGGGGGGGCTTAAAACAACAGAAATGTATTCTCCCATGGTTCTGGGGGCCAGAAGTCCAAGACGAGTGTTGGCAGGGTCGTGCGTCTCCAGAAGCTCTAGAGGAGAGGCCTTCTGTGCCTTGTCCAGCTTCTGGGGGCCAACAGCGTTCCTTGACTTGAGGCCACATCCCTCCAATCTCTGCCTCTTCTTTTCTGTGTTACCTGCCCTTGCCTCGTTCTTATAAGGACACATATGACAGCAGTTAGGGCCACCTGGATGATCCCAGATAATTACTCATCTCAAAATCCTTAATTTAAATCACATCTGTTACCACATAAGGTCATAGTCACCCTTTTGCCATAGAAGGTAGTATCATGGGTTCCGGAGATTAGGATGTGGACATATCTCTTTGGGGATCACTGTTCAACCCACGATAGCCAGGCTGGCCTGGGTGGGTAGCTGGGAAAATACCTGTTTCTCCGAGGATGCGGGGCCTCCAGGAAAGCCCTCGTGAGGGGTACTGGGGAGGGGGGCAGATTCAGAGGAGACAAGCTTATCTCGAGGGTGGTTGGGACAGGAACCCTGGGGCTAACCTTCACAGACAGCCACCAACAGAGGCTGGTGAAGGGAGTGGCGGTGGGGATCACCATGCCAGTCTGTCCTTAGCGACAGGGCCTGCAGATTACATGCACCCCTGACCCCAGCCCTCCCTCCTCCATGAACTAGTTCTCCAGAGAAAACTATACAAATGCAACTCTGATCACGTCACACCCTTACCCCAAGACTTGTCAACACTCTCCTCACCCGTGGTTGCTTTCAAACCCACCTCCCACCAAGCCGGCCCCGGCCTGCCTGTTCAGCCTCTCCTCTCCTCCCTCTCAGCACCTTCCATCACCTCCTGAACCAGGCCAACCTCTTGTCCTCCTTTGTCCTTGGCCCAGCAAGCCCACTCTATCCAGACCTCGTGCCCCACATGTGGGTCCACCCCCCCCAAAGTATAACTGTCACTGCCCCCGTGAAAACTTCATAACTAAAATGAAATAACGCTCTGTGAACTTACTTATGGAATGTCTGTCTCCTCTGTCAGACTCTAAGTCCCGTGAGGGGAAAGATCAGACCTGTTGTGTTCACTGCTGCATCCCCAGTCCCAGGCTTCCAGTGTGACACATAGTAAGTACACAAGACATAGTTGTTGAGTAAATGAAATGAATGTCTGGCCCAACTACCCAAGCTCCCTCTTCATCAGTGTTTCAGAAAAGCAGGGACATTCGTTCGATCATGTGGTCATTCAACAAACATTCGTGGATGCCCGAGCTGGGAGCTGGGGACGCACTTCCTGTCTTCCAAAACTCAGACCGGCGGACGGGCCTGGACACAAGGAGCAAATGCAGCTAGAAGCATGGAGAGGGCAAGGAGCAACTTCTCCGAGGACGAGGAACCGCGGCAGGGAGGAGGCGGGAGGTTAGGGCAGCGGCAAAGTCACCGTCATGGGAAGCAGCAGGGAGCTCTGGAAACACAGTGCGAGGTCTGGAAGGCTGGAGCGGGAGGAAAGGGGGAAAGCCCAGGGCTTCCTGTCGGAAGTGGGAAGTCAGTAAAGGCTCAGGCAGGGTACCCAGCGATTTCCCACCTATCTGGCTGACAGGTGAAGGGACCAGAGGCGCTATGAGGATTCTTTCCAAGGTAAAGTCACCAGTAAATGCAGAGCGGAGAGTGAGCCAGGATCCAGCGTGGGGACAGCGTGGATGGCAGTGCCATTCACAGAAGGGGGGAAAGTGTCTGATGGAGTCCCTTTGAGAGCTGTGACGTTTGCGTCGTCCGTGGGAGCTCTGAGTGGGAACTCTGGTAGGCAGGTGGCCACTTCCACATATATTGGTTACATTCCATTCCTCCCTCAGATCTGCTCTCCATCTCTCTCTACCTGCTCTGCACACCTGGGGGCTGACGCCAATGGCCTGCTTCGTCTGGGCTCTGTGCCCTCTGGCTTCCTGGCCCCTATGAGGCTCAGCCAGCGGGAGGCACCGGCAGGAGTGTTCTCCTTCCCCGGTCAGCCAGGGTTTGGGAAGTGTCTGCATTCCCTCCCTGAGTCATCCCCTCTACTAGGGATGTTGAGTTCCCGTACCATCTCCCCTCCCTGGTCCCTTCAGGCTGGAAGACGGCTTCCCACGGCTGCTAGAATCTGGGTATATTGGCATCCCAGGCTGGCTCCCTTAACCCTGCCCACACGTCCATAAAAAGCTGCTTCATTGAGGCCCTTCGGTTAGACCTTTGAGGGTACCATCCATCTCCTGCAGGATCCTGACTGATGCACTCTTATAGGGCATCAGTTTCTGGGTTCTTTATCTTGACTCATTGGCCAGTTGTGCAGTCTTGTGCTGGTACCTCTCTGACTTCATGACCATAACATCCTAGATCCTGGTGTTTGGCAGAGCGACCCTCCCCTGCCTGCTTCTCTTTACAGAATCATCTCGGCTTTTCCTGGCCATTTATTTTTCTACATGAGCTCTAGAAACAGTTTTTCAAGTTCTGTAAGAAAAAATCTTGTGGGGGTTTGGATGAGACTTGTTACTAATTAATTTATAAGTTAATTTGGGGAGTATTTGCTGCTTTTAAAAATTGAGTCTTCCCAAACACAAACAAGATACTCCAAACAAAATCTTCCCCACGAGTTAGAAAACAGAAAGGAGTGGATGAGAAGTATGCATTTACCTCCGCTTCCTAGCTATAGAGTGTTGTTGTTGGTTGGCTGGTGGTTGTACGTTTTTTGGCTTTGAAGGTTTTTTAGGCCTGAGCCTACAAGGTCAAAGAGAATAGGAAAAAAGATAACAACAACAGAGTGTAGGAATCTGGAAAGCATCTGCGTGAGAAGTCACTGACTTGGCAGACCCAAGAGACCTGAATTCCCCATAGACAGAGCTCTGGGGAAAGCCAGGGAGCAGCTCAGCTTCTTACGTGGCAAAACAGCCAAAGAACCAGGGATTGGGCACAAAACATGTGTCTGGAAATGGGGGTAAGGAAGGGACTGAGAACAGCAGGACTATTTGAAAACCTGTAGGAAGTAGTTAGACCCTCAAATCCTCTCCCTCACCCCAGTGGAATCGTTGAGGCTTATTTTTTGGAGAGAGAAAAAAACAGAGGCTGTCTGGACAGGAAGGGACCAGCCACATAAAAGGCAGAAGCTACCACACTGAAAATGAAGGATCAAGTGGACATAGTATATATGCATTTAGGAGCCTCTTGCCCCAGAACACTGGCAGCCACTCCAATATCCTCCAAGCACATTAGAAATGTCTACCCCACGGAATCTCAGCAGACTAAGGGGAAAGATCCAAAGACACTAAACAAGGAAATGATCAAGCCAGACTTCCTCTATATGAAATCTAGGGCCAGGCAGTCCCACACAATTATACAGAGCTCCCCATCAGGATTTCCCCACTATTAAATAAAGCATATAGAACAAGGATCATCAGCCATATGAAGAAAGCCTCTACTAGGAAAGACAAGCCACCTCTGTCATGCCGCCTAAGTTCGACCCCAACAAGATCAAAGTCATGTGCCTGAGGTGCACCGGTGGTGACGCCGGGTGCCACATCTGCCCTGGCCCCAAAGATCGGCCCACAGGATCTGTCTCCAAAAAAGGTTGGTGATGACATCGCCAAGGCAACCGGTGATTGGAAGGGTCTAAGTATTACAGTGAAACTGACCATTCAGAACAGACAGGCCCAGATTGAAGTGGTACCTTCTGCCTCTGCCCTGATTATCAAAGCCCTCAAGGAACCACCAAGAGACAGAAAGAAGCAGAAAAAGATTAAGCACAGGGGAAATATCACTTTTGATGAGATTGTCAATATTGCCCGACAGCTGCAACACCGATCTTTAGCCAGAGAACTCTCTGGAACCATTAAAGAAATCCTGGGGACTGCCAGTCTGTGTGCTGCAATGTTGATGGCTGCCACCCTCATGACATCATAGATGACATCAACAGTGGTGCAGTGGAATGCCCAGCTAGTTAACTACAAAGGAAAATATTTCAATAAAGCATCATTTGACAAGCAAAAAAAAAAAAAAAAAAGTAACTTAAAGAAAGCACACTAGGCAGGGAGATTAAATCTTTTTAAAAAAATTCTATCATTAATATCCTCAGAGAGATAAGAGAAGGTACTACATCTATGCAATAAGAATACAGAGTTATGAAATGTAATCATTAGAACCCAAAAAGTACAAATTCAAATTACCATAACAGAAATGAGAAACTCAATAGAAACACTGAAAGAAAAAGTTATCTTCCCCCAAAAGACTAAAAAAACACAACACAGGGGCGCCTGGGTGGCTCAGTCGTTAAGCGTCTGCCTTCAGCTCAGGTCATGATCCCAGGGTCCTGGAATCGAGTCCCGCATCAGGCTCCCTGCTCAGTGGGATGCCTGCTTCTCCCTCTCCCACTCCCCCTGCTTCTTTTCGCTCTCTCACTGTGTCTCTCTCTGTCAAATAAATAAAATCTTTAAAATAAAAAAAAAAACACAACACAAAGAAATAGAAAATAAGAATTTTAAAAGGTATTAGAATCTTAAATAATTTAGAATTTTAGAAAGCTCAACAAAAAGAGAGAACAGTGAAAAAGAAAGAGAAAAAATGATCAAAGAAAAATCCATGCAAACTACCTGGGAATGATCACCATGAATGTTCCGACCACAGGGCTGGTTAAACGTCCGGAACAATGGATGAAAATAGAACCACACAAAAGCACCTTATTGTAGAATTTCAGAACACCTGGGACAAAGAGAATATCTTCAAAGCTTTTAGAGAGAGAAATAATAGGCTATTTTCAGAGATTAGAATGTCATCAGACTTATTAATAGCAGCACAAAAAGCAAAAAGACAATGGAAAAATATCTCTGAAAAGGAAAAGTTATTTCAAACATGATTTCAAACTACCCATAAAGTCTGACTGAAATTATAGTCAAAAGTAACAAGCTCACAAATAAATCTACCTCCCATGTACCCTTTCTCAGGAAGCTACCAGAAGATGTTCTCCATCAAAAGGAGTAAACCAAGAAAGAGAAAGAATCCAGGAAACAAAGACTCCAGTGTAAGAGGGGCAAAGAGAATGAAAGTGAAAGAAGATGAGATAAGAGTGAAAGAAGATCCTAGGTTGACAGCTGAGCAGCAGGCTAGAGAGCAACCAGTCCAGACTAGAGCAGGTAGGGGGTTCCAGAAAAGAGGACTTCAAAAATCAAAATAAATAAAATACCTGTTGTTATTGAATTTCCTAGTAGGAGATTTGGACAACTCATGGAGAGTTTGGGGATGAATCAGTGGTAAGTACACAGAAAATTATGCAAATGAAAAGCTAAACAAACTACAACTCCAGGGAAAACAAAAAGCTGTACAAGCAAGGAAATGTAATCAAAACATACATATGACTCAGCTGTGAAAAAAGCATTTATCCAGTTGTAAAAAGGCAAATAGTAACAATTAAGCTAACTAAAATAACTATCCTGGGAGGATGGAAAGGGTGCATGGTAAAGAGAGGGCCAGATAGAAGGGAGCCAAATCCTCTTCCCTGGTGGAAGGTCAACAGGTAATGCCTAGAACTGAAAAATCACGATGAGCTTGGTTAGCATGTTTTTTTTTTTGAGAAATAGAGTAAATACTAAAAGAAATAGCTAAAGGAGTTGGAAGTGGTTTCTCTAAGGAGTGGGAAGGAAAGTCTTTTAGAAACATTTGACTGGGGCGCCTGGGTGGCTCAGTTGGTTAAGCGACTGCCTTCGGCTCAGGTCATGATCCTGGAGTCCCGGGATCGAGTCCCGCATCGGGCTCCCTGCTCGGCGGGGAGTCTGCTTCTCCCTCTGACCCTCCCCCCTCTCATGTGCTCTCTCTCATTCTCTCTCTAAAAAAAAAAAAAAAAATCTTTAAAAAAAAAAAAAAAAAAAGAAACATTTGACTGTTTAAACTATGAGTATTTATAACTTTGAAGAAAAAAATAAAAGCTAAAATAAAAATAAAAAAATAGACAAAGCAGTCTTCTCTGGTGGAAATGGTGGAGAGAACAGACTCCCCCTTCCCCCATTCAGCCTAATCCTTGATACATCCTTCCTCAGGGGCACCCCAAGGTATTGCCTAGTCGGGGTTCCACCAGACACTATTTAAAAACCAAGGGCTCACAGCTGAAAAGTGGAATCTCAGGCCCTGGGACAAGTGGTGAAGGCGTGATTCTGAACCCCACCAACTTTCCCTGATATCATGGAAGTTTAGAAGGGTTGAGAGCGGATATGAATTAAGGTACAGCATGTGAAACAGTGAATCCTTGCCTATGAGCACTGAGAGATGCCTTAGAAATCACCTATCCAGTCTGAATAGATAGTTCCCCTACAGGACAGGTTGGCCTGAGGATGTTTTCTGGCCTTGAGTGAACTTTGCCCAGCGGAAGAAACGAGAATTGTTGGAGAGTCATTGTTTGTAGAACAACTCTCAACCGACGAGAGATTAGAGTTGGTGGATTCATACCCCAGCTCCCCGACCCCTGCGTAGCAGCTCCTCATGGTATTCCAGCCAGGTCCTCAGAGGACCCCCAGGTGCTCAGAGTGGCTGCTTGCTCTTCCACCTTGTGTGGATGGGCTGCCTCCCCTTCCTTGTGTCACTTTCCCTCCCTCATCCCTGCTTCCTGGGATCACTTCCCAGATACACTGCTTACGCGTATTCCCGAGGCTCAGGGTCTGTGTTTAGGGGAACTGAAACGAAGACGATTATCTCACCCCCTCCCTCCACCGATGAGGAGAAATGACCCAGGGAAGGAAAAGAACGTGTCTGATTTTACACAGCAAGTTACTTGTGAAGTCTGACATCACAGAAAGAGCATTAGGCTGTGAGTCACTTGTTGTAGATCTTGGCCTTAGCTACGTGGCCTAGGGCAAGTTCCTGCCCCTCTCTGAGCCTGGTTTCCCCAAGTGTCAGCCTCAGCCTGTAGCCCCACTGACTAGAGGGGCTTTCTCCTTACCTCAGAAAGCCCCTCTTTCTGCAACGCTGCCTGTTATGTACAAATGCTCAAAGCACCCTAGTCTGAAGTCAAGAAAATGCACACACACAGTGACAAGGAAGCCACAGCCCTGGATGGTAGCTAATTCTCTAATTTCCTTGAGGGTTGCTGAAATTGCTGGGATGCTAGATCGGTGGCATACGAAATGCCCCACCATTTCCCAACCGCATAATGACACCCCCCTCCTTCCTTTTGCCTGGGTCAGCAAATTTGCTGGCCGGCACACCCCTGCAAATGGGGTCATTATGATCGAGAGAGGGAGAGAGAAAGGGAGCAAGATAGAGAGAGGAGGGAAATAACATTAAAGACCAAATCAGTTTTTAAACATTACAACCTGATCCTGGCTTCCCCTGGGGCCCAGCCCCCTCAAGGAGAGCATCAGGGGCTGGGAGCTGGGGGTAGGGTGGGAGGCAGGGGGATGGGGAGGGAGAAAAAGCTTCTGGAATTCCAACTCCACTTCTTCCGACTCTGCAAGCACAGAAGGGTCCCTTCTCCTCTGGGCCTCAGTTTCCTTCTCAGTACAATGGGAGTACCCCCCCACACACACACACACACCCCACTTGTTGGAGGAGTAACCAAGGTCCCGGGTGTCCAGAGGCAAGGGCCCGGGGTCAGAGAGCCTGGTCACGAACCCTGACCTTACCATTTCATATCCAGGTTATTGGGAGCAAGTTCATCAGTTTCTCTGAGCCTCTTCTGCTCAGCTGTAAAATGAGACTAAGTCATGGTGAAATGGGCTGTCAGGGTTCAAATCCTGGTTCCACTCCTCTGAGCTGAACCTGAACAAGTCAGTGAACCCCTCTGAGTCTCAAGATCCTTATCTGTTCAATGGTCAGATTATTGTAAATTAAGTTAATTAATTTACAGAAGCTTCTTGGAAGAATGCCTGGCACATGGTAAGCGCTAGTTTATGATTATTGTTACAGTTGCTATTACCAGGTTTGTGGGGAGAATGTGCGAGAATGAACAGGGGACAGGGGGCACAGGACCAGCCCAGACAAGCTCACTGAATGGGAAGTTGGTGCCCAACCTGTGGCCCTCCGAGGCCCCCCCTCGGCCAGCCCTGTGGATGCGGGCACCCTTCCTGCCACCCTCCCACCCCACCCGTTGAGGAGTGCCTGCCTCCCGCCCCTTTGTGGTCACACAAAGCTGTCCCTCAGCAGGTCTAGGCCCCTGGCAGAGCTCTTTGATGCTAAAAATAGATTATTCCACTGAAAGACTCAGAGAAAAGATGGTTTTATGAGCCAAAAGGGGCTGCAGTTTGGGGTTTTCTTTCTTCCTTTGAGGGGCCCGGGATGCTGGGGGGGGGACAGCATCTTATGGGCAAGATTTTCCAGGCCTCAGAGGAACATGAGAGGCCACTGGGCTGACCAGCATCTCAGGGAGGATGTGCTGTGGCCGGAGTGATCTCCCCAGCACGCCCCATCCTGCAGTCTGGGACCCAGGCTCAGGCAGCCCTCTGCTGGGGCAGCCCCTGGCAGCCAGGAGAGTCAGGGCCTCTCCCAGTGGGGCCTTGGCGGGACTGGGTGGTGGGAATCTGCTGGGGGCCCCAAGAACCAGGGGAAGGTTGTGAATCAGCCACATGCCCCCTCCTGCTGCCAACTCTGCCCTCCTCCTCTCCCCACCCCACCCCCACCCCGGTGGCTACCCAGGGCTCTCAGGCCCTTAGCAACTTACCTTGCCAAGTGCCTGCCACGTGCCCTTCCCAGGGGTCCCCCCTCACCTGCACACCCTGGGAAAGAGGGGCTTTGGTGAGGACGGTGAGGTGCTGATGAGACCAACTGACATCACAAGTGATGACTGGGAATCCCAAAGCTGGGATCTGAACCTGGTTCTTCTGACACCAAGTCCCCAGCACCTGGGCCTCCCCAGAGAGGACTTGAAGGAGAGAAGGGGGGTCAAGGGTTACAGGGGACATGGCAGCAGCATGCGTACAGGTGAATCCCCTTCTCACCCTGCGACCCTGTGAGGCCCTTCCTTCAGTGAGCCTCAGTGTCCCCAGCTGTGAAACGGGGAGAACCATCTCTGCCTGGTTGGCTTTGTGCAGAGGAGGTAGTGGGATGGGGGATGGGGGATCGGCGGAGATCCTTTAGTTGAGGCCCGGGGATGCTCTCCCCAGACAGTGGGGGAACAGCCCCTTCTGGGGTGGAATTCAGCCCGCGTTCTCCACCCCCACCCCAGGTGGCCAACCCGTCTGCGGGGTTCCAGTGTTCCTGCACCCAGTAGCGTCTGCCTTTGTAACACAGGACTTATGACCGAACTGTATCCGGACCCAAAGGTGCACTCATGGTGGAATTTCAGGCAGGAGGCAAAGCTTTGAGTAGAGCTGCTGGGGTCCTTGGTGAGGCAAATGCTGTGGCTAAAGACAGTCATAAAGTCCTCGGTGCCACTGAACCTATGGGACCGCCCAGCTGCCCAGGCGTGGCCGTGAGGGGTGCAGCGGAGGAGGGCCCGGGAGAAGGGGGCTGATGCAGGAAGGGGGAGGAGGACAGGGGAAGGGTTTGGTTCTGCAGGGGGCACCATGAGCAGTCTTTTGAAACGAACAACAGGAAAGAGAGAGGCTGAGGGTGGGGAGGGGAGAAGGAGCCCAGAAAGCGGGCGGAGGGCAGGGTGAGATTGAATCCTGCTTCCTCCACCTGCGAAGTGGGTGACCATGGGCAGGTCTCTTCACCTCTCTGACTGCCCCCTGGAAACTGGGCACGGTTGGCTGGTCTGAGAGGCCACCATTGGAGACACCGTGCATAAAGCTCTCGGCACGTGCATCCTGAGTGGTAGGTTCTTAGCTACTGATCCTTTGGCTTGGCCTGGGTATCCTGGCCCCTGGGTGGGCTGCGTGGCCTGCAGGCCTCATCTTTTACCCTGAACATGGGCCTATGCTAGAGGAGGGTGTAGACCTGGCTGAGGTTGGAGGGAGTTGGGGGAGGAGGGCGGGGGAACCTTATCTTGATGTCTCTGTGCGGGAGGCCTGAAGGTGGAGAGCCCTGGGCAGCCTGCAGCAGGTATCACACTCCAGCACCTTCCTTGAGCCCAGCACTGTGATTTGCTGGTGGAAAACCAGAATTTGAACTCTAAGGCCAGTGCCTGCCTCAATTCCGCTGCCCATTTCATCCAAGCTGACTCCTAGAGGCTAGAACTTGGGGGTAATCCCTGGGATTGGTTTTTTCCTCATCAGAAAATCAAAGAGAGCCACCCCTATCCTGCAGGATATTGGGAAGGCCCCGTGGGTGCAGGGGTGTGCCATCTTTCTAAAGTTCCTAGACGGCCCGCAGCCAGTGCTCCTGATTGGTGACATCACTCCCCAGTCACTGTAGCCCAAGGTTATAGCGAAAGTTTCAGCTCTGCACACAGGTTGAGAAAACAGATTTCATCACCGTTCATAGTAGGTACTTTCTTAACTAATTTCCATGTAACCAGCTCACGCAGTTCACTGGCATTTCTGCTGTTATATGCCAATCGATCCCCTTGGCTCACAGATCCCTTGCTGGAATTCACACCTTCTGCTCCCACCAACCCACTGAGCAGTCGACTTGCCAAACATCGGTTGGGTTTGTTCTCAAAACCATTTATGCCAGTTGGGTTTTCGTGGTTACAAAATGTCATTGGATATTATGCCCGTCTGGGGCCATTTTGCCCTCAGATCCATTCTACCCCCTTCCCCCATTAGGCTCTATAATGCAGGGCTCTGATTCCATTAAGTCAGCTGGTTCCGGCTCCACTCCACCAATAGGAGGCACTGGGAGGAAGTTAAAGGATGGGAGGAAGAGAGAGCCCCTTTGATATTTGTCTAGGGGGCATTGCCATAGTGGCTGAGTCTCCTCTGTGGCTCCAGCAAATTCGACTCTGTTGTACCACGCTCTGCTTCCGCAGGTCGGGGAGGGTGTGCTGGGAACACCGCCTCTCCCTGCATCTCTCTTGCCAAAGGGTGGCAGTGGCTTCCTGCTGCGGCCGATCTCGGGGCTCCTCACCACCATGGTTTGGCCTCTCAGCTCTTCCATCACCCGTGTTGCCAATAACCCCCCAATTAACTTTCCTCTGTTTCCAATACTCAAAGCAGCTTCTGTTTTCCTGATTGGACCCTCACTGATAGCAAGGCAATGTTATCAATGATACGATGCAAAACAGGAGTGACTCTTTCTAGGAAACTAGGTTGAACACCTTGGAAAGACTTGGCGAAGGCAAGTTGCTGAAAATAAATTGAATTTGGTAAGGGTGGGACATGGTAAAAAGATTGGGGGAAATAGTGAAATTTAGATGCTACTGGATGCGGATTTCTTCGTAGGCATCTTGACACTCACATTCCACTTCAAAGAAGTCCAAACTGGAAATTGTAGGAGGTGCCTTCTGGGCTGGCTTAAGCCTGAAGACCAAGACGAAGACCATTTAATGCACATTTATACGATTAAAGTTAAAATAAAGGGTTTATGGCACATAAATCCTATTTTTTAATGATTCCCTTCCTCCACCAGATTTCTAGATTAACCTGATCTGATCGGTTCAGAGGCCTCAGATGTTTTTTTCAGTAGAGAACAAGAGGAAACACGGCCGCCTGCTGCATGCTGGGAGAGTGCACAGTTGGAGCTAAAGGAAGGGAATTTCAGGAACTGGGCAGCTCCTATGTGCCAGGTGCACTCCCAATATTTTCTCATTTAATCCTTCTTGCAATGGTGAGAACCGGGTGCTGCAGTTGGCCCCATCTTACAGGCGAGGAAGCAGGCTCAGAAAAATAGCCTCCGGCCCACAGTCTCACAGCTTCAGGAATATTCCAAAGGCAAGCCTCAGGAATGTTCTTTCTGCTTCCCCAGCAGCCTCCAGGGGTTCATTCAGGCTGGCATTCAGGCTTCCAAGGGGGCATGTGGAGATGATAAGCCTCTTTAGGGATGGACCAAACCAGGCACCCAGGAACACAGTAAACCACCCGCTGTACAGATGTGCCCCTGGGCCCAACACAGCCTCCCGCACCTCCTCCTGTTCCTGGGCCTAGCCTCAGCTTCCCGGGGAAGGGGAAATCCCTCAGGGTGACCAAGTTACAGATTGCTATAGGGGGACCCACTTTTACACGTGGAAAAAACAGCGAAGCGTGGTAGGGTGGGCTGTTCGAAACTGGAGGTGGTGTTGGTAGATCGGAAACAACTCCTGGGCTGGGAAGCAGGGGACCAGGGTTCCACTGACTCACTGGGTGAACTTGGGGGAGTCTCTGCCCCTCGGGGGACCTCAGTTTCCACTTCTGTTAAAGAGGGTCTTTCCTGCCGTGTCTGTCTCTGATCTGTTTCACAATGTGGCAGACTCCAAAATGTTCCAAATGTAACCAGGAGGCCAGGGGCCCTTGGCAGGCTCCATGCTCCACTGACTCAAACAACCCTGCCCAGGCCGGGCCAGCTGGTTGGCTCACAGTGGGGGCCGTCTGTCCTCCTATGTGACCGACGCTTCTCTACCTATGCCTACTCATAACAGACCCCAGACTGCGTCACGGAGACTCTGGCAAGGAAACAATGTCTATGGTGCCCTCACCCGGGTGCCTGTCCCTGCGAGAAATGTGTTATCCCCATTTGACAGGGAAGGAAACTGATGTCCAGAGAGGGGAAATGACTTGCCCCAGGTCTTGCAGCTGGGATTCAGCAGAGCTGAGAGTGGAATTCAAATCTGACTCCAGAACCCTGTGGCTTTTACCATAAACCTGCTTCCTCCCCGGACAAATGACAACCCACACCGCTACCACACCCACCCGCCGTTGAGGAACAAAAGACTGAGCCTGGGTTCCCAAGGAGGCCCAGGCAGCGAGTTTCCAAGGGCGTACTGCTCCCTGGTGACCAGTGTGGCTGTGGGCGGGAACCAGGCTCTCTGGGGCCCTGGACCAGCCCCTCCTCCTCCTGGATGCCCCTCCTGCTCCCTGTTGGCCTTCAGAGACCACCATGAGTGTGAGGATGGTTTCCAGGGCCTGGCTCCAAGCTCAGTCTCCCTGGGAGAGGCCAGGGGGCAGTGCCCAGGCGGCAGAGGGCTTCCTGAAGTCTCAGGACTGAGCCCACAGGGCACTGCAGGGTGCTGTGGGATTACAGCTGAGGCCAGGCTAGTAAATCAGAGGCTGGTGTTCTAATCCCACTCACAATACTCTGTGGCCTTTCACAAGCTGACTTCAACATCCTGGGCCTCAGTGTCTGACCTATGAAATGGGCAAGTAGAGCTTGCAAGGGAAACCGTGAAAGCCACCACACTCCACCTCCCACCCTGGCCCCCACCTGACCGGGCTTCTGGGGACAGAGTGTAGGACTGCATCATTTCCCATGTCTTTTCTACTTCAGAGTCCCTCTGAGCCTTGAACCTTCTGGGACATGAAGGATTCCAAAAGTGTCCTGATAAAGGGTAATGGCAGGGGTGTGTTTGTTGGGACGGGGGTGGGGGCGGGTGGGGACTGCCATGGAGGCAAGGAAGCCCAGACACACTTGGCTAAAATGGAGAACCCCAAGGAGATGAAAGTGGGCAAAATGAACAAAGGGCCTTGAATGCCAAACTCAGGGCTCAGAACCCAAGCTCCGCAGAGGGCTCCTTGGCACGGACGGCCCTGCTGCTGGCTTTCACCAGGGAGGCCTCAGTGGGCAGGCTGCACTGGGGTGATGCCACTTCATGTGTTTCCCTTTGTACTTAATCCCAGCTGCCGTAAAATCCCCCTGAAGTGCCTGCCACACATGTGGACGCTTCTCCCTGGCAACAGCGGTGGTGGACCATGGCAGGGAGTCAGCCGCAGCCCCGGGGCGGGGGGCATGGAGGGGAGCCCTACCACCCGCTGGTGGGTCTGGTGAGGGCCCTCGGGGCTCCCAGCCCGCCCAGGCCAACACTGGCCTTAATTAAAAATGAGTCTCCTTACAGGATCCAAACCACCGCCCAACCACCCCCTCCAACTGCTTTCAGTTCTGCTCCCGGGCCGCGTGCTGAGGCCAGCCCCACAAATAAAAACCATCACTTTTTTTCCCCCTCTCTTTCTCTCTCTCTCTTTTTTCTTTTTTCCAAAAAGGAGAGAAGCAGCCACAAAATCTTCTAAGAGGCTGTGACATCACAGCCCAGGTGACCCCAGCCCAGCCAATGGGCCAAGGCCGCGAGCTGGCTTCTTGCATCCTGTGAGCTGAGGTTGGGTTGACACTGTGAAGGCCTGGTCCCTCAACCACAGAACCACAAGGCCAGGCCCTCGGCCGCCTTCAGGGCCCTGCGCCGGCGCTGGTTGGCTCCTGATCCTCCCCACCCCCGGGCCGCCCTCGCACCCAGTGGAGCCCGGGCTCTGTCGGGGGTGAGCCTCATTCATTCATTCCCTGTGGCGCTGATGTTGGGCCTGGCTCTGCTCTCGCTGCCCTGTGAGCTCCTCCGCCCTGGCCCCTTCCCGCCATCTAATGATACACTCTGCATACGCTTCTGTTGAAAATTTGTGGCTAGACATTCCTGTGGGACTGGGAATCCAAATTCTTGGGTACAAACAGAAACTTACTTTCCTTGGGGATTTTTTTTTTCTCTCTCTCGCTCACACACGCACTCTCGCGTTCTTTCCTTTTTTTCTTTTTCGTAGCAATAGGGGAAAAAAAAGAGACAAAACAAACAAAAAAACAAACAAAAAGCGACACTACCACCCCCCTTTTATTTTCAAAAGTAGCTAGGAAAAAATAAAACGACAGCCAACCAAGTCAATCCTAAGCTAACCCCTGAAGGTCTGATTTCTTGCCTTCCTCAGAGAGGGGCATGGCCATGGCATCGAACAGCATCTTCGATTCCTTCCCGACCTACTCGCCAACCTTCATCCGCGGTGAGTAACGACTGCCCAGGGCCCTGGGCTGATCCTCTTGGGTGGGGAGCTGTGGCCAGGCCCCGGACGGCGTCCGTCCACCGACCACCCTGGCTGCCTTCAAGTGCATGGCCTGCCTCCCTAAATCCGCTGAGTCCTGAAAGTCTGAGGTGGGAAGAGGGGTTGGTGTCCTCCGTGGTCTCCTGGAGTGGACTTTTGTGGGACTTTTATCCTCAGTTGGTGGGGACAGTAAGTGGTGGGGGAAATGGATGCCACAAGACCTCAGTGGCCGACCTCGAAGGGTCCTGGGGTGGAGAGGACATGGAGGGTATCCTTGTGACCTGAGGCTTCCTGCCTCACTCCTGGTCCCTGCAGCCCCAGCCCCTGGCCCTCCACCCGAGCTCAGGCAGACACGGACTCCGGGACACACTCAGGTCTCCCAGAGCCAGGCCAGCCTCTGTCAAGATCCATGGATCTGGAGATCTTTCGGAGGACCGCTCCCAGAATTTCCAAGTCATCCTGGGCCGGGGGAAGCAGAGGGAGGAGAAGGAGGCTACAGGGTTTTGTGGAGAACTTGCAGAGCTCTGGGACACACCAAAGCTGGCTGAGCGTTGGGGGAGCAGGCCTGGGGAAGGTTTACAGATTTGGCCACAGGGGAGAAGAAAGTGTTTCTGGGTGGCTTTTGCCTCTATTCGTGGCCTAGAGCAACCCAGAGGTTTGCACTCCGTCCTTCAAAAAGGATAGGGTTCCTGGATCCCCCACTTGGAACCTCTGATGGAGGCTGGAACTCAGGGGGAGACTTCCTGCCTCTGCCTGGTTCTTAGGGCTGATGAGCCCTGGCCTCAGACAGCCCCCTGCTGCCTTCCTCTCCCTCGCCCCCCGGCAGGAGTCCAGATGGGGCTGTGGCACCTGAGCCTGGGGGTCCAGAGGCCCTGAGCTTGAGTCCCAGGTCGGTGGCTACCTTGCCCAGTGGCCTTAGGCAAGTAACGTAACCTCTCTGCGCCCCAAACGGAGGCCCCTCTGACTGTGACATTCTGATCGTCTGAGGCTGGGGATGGGCTGTGTATGAGGGCAGTGCCTCGGGGCTGTACACGGAGATAGGTTCTCCTCTAGAATAGAGGGGCTGAACGGGATCTAAAACTCCAAGGGCTGGTGGGGGCGGGGGGGCAGGTATGGTGTTGCCTTTCCTCAGCTGAGGTGGTCAGCTGAGATACAGAAGTTGGTCTGACTGTCTGCCTTTCTGTCCACTGGCCCATTCCACTGCTGGCTAACAGAGTGACTCAGAGCCCATCCTTGGGCGGCCAGCTCTGGGCAGGGACCAAAGTGCATTTGGGTGCTTATTGTTTAAAGGTTTCTGCAAGGGCTTATCTGAGGTGGGACCCCTTCCTCCTGTCTGGAGAGAAGCTGAGGCAGGCTATACAGCAGATGGGGACTTGGGGGGTGGGGGGCTGCCGTCCCAAGGTGGATGCATTCCTGCCAAACCTGGTTGTGGCTGGTGACAAGCAACAGCCTCAGGTCTGGGAGCTGACAGCCGTGGCTCCTTCCTTCAAGCTGCTCCTATTATAACACTATTCCCTTTGTAGTCCCCAGAGCTAATTAAAGGCAGTCTGTGGCAAGAAAATAAGAGTTTATAAAAACCATTTGCTGGGTCTTTGTAATCTGTGTTTCTCCCTCCATGAGCAAGATGGAGAAATGTACCATTTAAAACAAAGGAATCTTGGGAGACAAGACTAAGGAGCTGCCACCTAAGATGGGTTCCTGAGGCCATGGAGCCCCAGAGATGGTAGAGAGCAGCACAGAGTCTGAGCGAGAGGAGAGCTGGTGGCTTTGGGCTCAATATGCGCCCAGAGACAGGAGGCTGCTGGGCACAGCAGGCTGATTCCTGGTGGACAGAGACACAGATGTGCTTTGTAAGCCAGGGGCCGTGGGGACAGCTGCAGGTCTGGGGTCTGAGGGGTCTGTCCACACTGGCTGGCCCCTTCTCTCCTGCCCAACTCCATTCCCTATGTTCCGCTTATAGCACACTTACTTGGGGGATGTGTTGCCCGAGATTCACAGGGCTGCCACTGCCGATTCTGTCCCCAGAGAGATCCAACCCCTGGGTGCTAAAATCCTGGGCTCTACACTGCCCTATGCGGGGTCCTTACCCTGTTCTGAGCCACAGATTTTTCTGGAGCCTCAGGAAACCTATAGAGTCCTTCTCAGAATCACACTTTTAAGTGCATAAAACCAAATCTGAAGGACTGTGCAGGAAACCAAATCTATGGAAATACGGTTATCAAACTATAAAAAAAGCAAGTGGTGAGACTGTGACCATGTGCCTCTGTTATGACACACAGAGCACAGAGAGCTCAGGAGCTCCAGTAACGGCCACCACAAGGTGGTGATGAGGGTAAATGGTGTTTCCAGATCACCTGTGACAGCCCTAATGACACTGAAGAACATCTGTGATTTCAACTGGTGACAAAATCACTGTGGAAAGAGAAGCTGCATTTTAGTTGGAGGTTCGTGAAAGGAAACGTGTCACGTGTTCCCAGCCCAGTGCACAGACGTCCTGAATTCAGTGCAAGCAGGACCTCCAGGAGGCCATGCTGGCGGGGGGGCGGGGTCCTCAGGACCCCCACACGTCACCCAGGGGAGCTTTCAAACACATGGACTCCCAATGCCCAAAGGTACCTCAGTTCACTATGGGGAAGAGGTCTGGGAAGAGGGCGGAGAGCCATTCCCACCGTGAAGTAGAGGGTGAGGAGGAAAGAGGGCAAGGCTCAACCCAGAAAGTTGGCAGACTGACGGCCGAGTTCCAGGCACCAAGATGGAAGGAGTGAGAGGGCACGGGGTCTCCTGGGGTGCCCCTGGCACCCCAGCAATTCTCCATTCTTCCGCCTCCTCCTCTGTGGGACTAGTCCCGGACAAGGGGTATTTATTCCTCTCTTTGACAAATGGAGACGCTGAGGCCTAATGGCTTTGACTCAGACGTACTGCACGACTAGGGGCAAGTCCCTTCCTCTCTTTGGGCTTCAGTTTCCCCATCTGACAAACACAGGCAATGGCCTTGAGGATGCCCAAGGGCCCATCCACAGCTCTAAACTGCCCGTGAGGCCCTTCTCTGGGGCATCCCCCTCGCAGCACACCCCTTAACTGCACCCACGCGGGCAACAGTGCTCCCCACTGGGGTACCCTTCTGGGGAGGAAACTGGAGGAAATGGGCCTGAACTGCAACATGCAGGATTTAGGAGACCCTGGGGAGGCAAAGGTTTCCATTTATCTGGTAATCCCACAAAAACTTATCAGGGAGTAGAGTATGGAGATTCAAGCTCGGGCTCTGGATTCTGACTCTGCCCCTCACTAACTGTGTAGCCTGGGGCAAGTCATTTCACCTCTCTGTACCTGTTTCCCCATCAGTAAAATGGGGATGATGATCACACCAAACTCACAGGGCTCTGGAGAGAATTAAATGAGCAGGGTGCCTGGCACAGAGTACAAGCCCAGTAAACATCCTCATTCTTATAATTTCCATGAGCCTGGCCTTGTGCTGGGATCTTGGATACAAGGGTGACTGGGTTAGGCTCTCTGCCCTTGAAGAGCTCAAGGTCAGGTGTGGGAAGAGATGAGTAAACTGAAAATTGCACTGGGGTGTGATCAATGTTATAAGGAGGGAAGAATGGGGGTCTAGAAGTTCAACGAAGGGGACTAGCTCACCTGGAGAAAGGGAGAACAATTCCCCTGGAGAAGTGACATTCAGGCTGGGTCTGGCAGGGTGAAGAAGTGACAAAGCGGGGAAAGAATCCCAAGAGAGAGAATGGCCTGGAGCAAAGGTGTGGAGACAGGAATAAGATGACTCTGGGCACCCTTGGGATGGCCCAGAGTGAGCGGAAGAGCTGAAGGACAGCCGGTCTGTCGGTCTGTCTGTCGGGCCACCTGTCGAGCCAAGATTCTCTCAGCAGTGGTTGGGTGGTTGGCCGGTAGCTCCTCCCCTGAAGACGCCTGGGAGAAACGGAAAATGGCCTCTCAGGCATGAGGCAGGCAGGCCTGGGTGGAGGCAGGGGTTGGACAAAATGGCGCCAGGCAGCTCTAGCCCAGATGGTCTGACTCAGAGGTCACCGGACACGGAGGAAGCTGCCCAGACCAGAGAGGTCGGTCAGTGTCCTTTCCTAAGCTCTGGGCAGTAGCCAACAACAAGGGACTCTCCTGGTTTCTGCACTGAAAGTCCCAAACCCCGGGCACCGCAGGACGGTTGGTCACCCTGAGTGGTGTGCCCATGGCAGTCTCCCCCTCCCCCGCCAACCCTGGGAGATGAACGGACTGACCAGACGGACCGCCAACCATCCTGCGCCCACTATGGTGCTTACCTGGTGCCACGTCTGCTGGGCCCCTTTGACGGTGGCTCCCGAGGCCGCCCGGCACACACCCGTCTCCCCAGACCACCCTGTCTGTCCAAAGTGCCCCCCAGGGAGACATTCCTGGGAGCCCCCCACCCGCCACAGGGTCTGGGCGGGCATGAGCCGGCCCCACACAGTGGGACTGTGTGTCCAGGACTTACCCACGCCCACTACGGCAGCTGGCGGCCCCCAGCGGCCCCACTGGTCACATAGAGGGCCCATTGACGCCTGGGCCTTGAGGCTTGAGGTGGCCGCATCAAAGCTGAGGCTTGCTTGGTTGCCTGAGGGAGTGGGGGAGTTTATGCAGGGGAGGGGAGCTGGGAGAAGGATGCCCCTGAGCAACAGGGCCTGAAAACCTGACCTTCCAGAAGGCTCTGAGAGGCAGGGGAGAGCGGCATCCTCTGATCCCAGCCTTGCCTCTGAGCTAGTCCAGACTACTCAGTAGGTGGGGAAACTGAGGCCTGGGCTCAGAGTTTGGTTGGGGACAGGGGAGGGCCAGGCGGCCAAAACAGCAGTCCTTATTTCTGTCTCCCGGAGATGCCTCCTCTGCAGGCCCGTTCTCAAATCCACCACCCAGGGTGTGCCCCCTGGTAGCTGGGGAGTCTCATCCCATCTTCAAAATGAGCTCAAACACCCCCTCTGCCAGGAGTCTTCCCTGGGACCACCTGCAACCACCAAAGAGCCTTGGCCTCCTCCAAGCTCTCAGTCCCAGGGCCAGCCTCAGTGCCCACCTTAGTGCTGAGTATCCTGCCTTACTTGGTGGAAGTAAAGGGAAAGAAGGAGGGAGGAAGGAAGGAAGGAAGAGCTTTAGCCCCTGGTGGAGCCCGGGCCCTCGGTCACTGGCCTTGAAATAGCACCTCCCAAAGGCAGCCCCCAACCCACCCCATGTGAGGGGGGGGACTGGGAATTGTGGGCCTGGGGTGGGAGTGAGACCCAGTCGTACCTTGAGAAGTTACAAGAACCAGAAACAGTGAGCCAATGCAGGAAAATATTGGAGCTGGCAGACAGTGCCACCTCTCATTAAATAGATGGGGAAACTGAGGCCCAAAAGGAGTCTGGTCTTGTGTCAGGTCGAATTCAGCAGCAAGAAACCAAGTTTTCTTGTCTACCCAGCAACAGACCTTCCGCCTGGCACATAGCATAGGAGTAAGGCTGACCAGGTTTGTGCTGTTGTGTAGGCAACGCGTTAATTCACCTCTCTGAGCTCAGTTTCCTCCTCTGTGAGATGGGGCTGGGAGCACCAACCTCCAAGGGAGCTTTCACGGAGTGAACGGGACCTGCTCTGGAGCCCCGTGCATGGGCTGGTGGGCAGCAAGGGCTCACTCAGCAGTCTGTCCCAGGCTGGGCTAGGGCTAGACGTGCTGCGCCTCCAATTCTATCACTTGTCAAGGTAGATGTTCTCAGGGCCAGAGACGGGTAAGCATGGAGGAGACTATAGAGAGGCTGTGAGGCCCCTTGTCGAGGGCTCTCTGGGATGGTGGTGGAGAAGAGAGCGTTGTTTGGGGACAGGGCAACATAAAAAGTGGTTACAAGCCCAGGCTGCAGCCGGGCACTGCCACTTCCCTGCTATGTGGCCTTAGACAAAGCGCTTCAACTCTCCGAGCTCAGTTTCCTCATCTTTAAAATGGGGAGAACAAACAGTAGCCAATTCAAAGCTGGTTGGGTAGAGTCAATGAGAATATATATTATGTGCTTAACGTAGGGTCTGGTGTAGAGTCAAGCCGTCCATAAATGCTGGAAATTGTTGCTATTTAATGCCCCCACCCCCCCACCCCCTGCCTCCTGGGCAACAGCCTGTCTGACTCTGAGCGGGACAAGGAAAGTGAGACAGCTGCTTGTCTCCTCTCAAGGCGCAGCTTACTGGCCACCACCCCCCCCCCCCCCCCCCCCCCCCCCCCACCCCCCCGGCTCCTTCCCCCCCCCCCCCCCCCCCCCAGGCCGGGGGTGTCCCCCCCCCCCCCCCCCCCCCCCCCCCCCCCAACACACACACTTGTGGAGAAGGACCACCCAGTGTTTCTTGCTAAATGGGTGGAGGAAAGGGAGAATGAATGGGCAAGCAATTGAATGAACCAGGACTGACCAGCCTGGGAGGTTTCCAGCGGGCCTCCTCACTTCCCCTTTGCTGGCTGGCTCATTCTTTGAAATGGCTTGCTGGTGGGAGCCTGAGCACTCCCGTCCAATCGGCACCACGGCGTGAAGGTTTAGGTTCCTCTTTGGGGTTTTCTTTTGCGTCTGGGAAGTGTTTTTGGCAAAAGGTTCACACTTACATGTGGGCGGAAAGGGTGGATGCCCATAACTTACGATTTGCGGGGGTGACCAAAGTCGGCCCCCCTCAAAACATCCTTCACTGTGTGACCTGGTAACTAAAATTCCACCCTGATCATTCAGCTGCTCCTGGGAGCCCATCTGGGTCCCTATAGTCATGATACTTTGGAGCCAGTGGGTCCGCCTGGCCTGCTCACCTTTGTTTATTTTATTTTTTAAGTTTTTGTTTATTTAGATAATCTCTGCACCCAACGTGGGGCTCAAACTCATGACCCCGAGATCAAGAGTCTCACGCTCCACCACCTGAGCCAGCCAGGCGCACTCACCTTTGTTTGGAGGAGAGAGGTGGCTGGGTGCAGAGCAAGCAGAAGGTATTAAGGGAAGGGAAAACTCAGGGCTCTCAGATGGAAAACAGGGTGAAATGTAAGAGGGTGGAGAGGAGAGGAAAGGTTCATTTTGGTCATGCCCCTGCCTGAAACTCAACTTGCCTGGGTGCTCTGTGGCTGAGCACCAACACCCCCACAGCCCCAGGAAGTGCCCCCCACTCTGAGGATTTCCCTGTAGTCCTACCTCAGTGGACCTGAATCCTGTTCCCTGCCCATGCAGGAAGTATGGGGTGGGGGGGCAAAGCCCCTCCCAGGGTTCTGCACATCCTCCTATCTTAGGAAGATGTGTCAGGTCCAGAAAGGTTGGAGTGAGGAGCCCCATGTTGGGGGTGGCCCAGGGGTTCCCCCTACAGAGCAGGCATATACCTCCCCAAAGAGGAAAAGAAGCCAGATCTGAGCACAAGGCAGCTTTAGAAAAAAGACTGGAAGGAAAACACTAAAATGTCCTAGCTAATGCTATACAGTACAATTATGGCAGGGAGGCTTTGTCACTAATTATTTGGCAACTGAGTGTTTTCTAAACCTGTAAACACTGAGCTGGGCCTCCTACCGGCCTAGGCTGCAGCATGGGGCCAGCCTGCTCCTGCCAAGCCAGGCGCCGCTGGCCATCCCCGCCTTCCTCTTGCCAAATCACCATGTCTGTCATCTTCCTCCCGGGCCCTACCTCCATAGGATGTAGAGGAAGGATCTGCCCTGGGCTGGGCAGAGCCGTGCATACAGCAGGTACTCAGGAAATGCTCGTGGCCTACATTGTGGTCCCAATCTGGAGACAGTTTTCCTGGAATGCCCAGGGCTTGGGATGTGATGCGGACCAGTTGGAGCCGCTGATCTTTCAATGGACGTTTATTGAGCATCGACTGTATGCATGCCACACACTCTTCTGGGAACTGGGGATACAGGAGCAAACAAAAGGCAAAGATCCCTACCCCCGCCCCCCCACCCCGGAGCCGATGTTCTAGTGACAAGTGGAAAGAGTTCACCTCTGGAAAATGCCCCAGGGAGATAGGCCAGCACCCCTCTGGTCTATGCCTTTCCTATCTATGCAGAATTTCAGCCTTCTGGGACTTCCATAAATGCTCCCATGAGCCCATTAAATCTTCATCACAGCTATCCCTACCTCCGTTGCAGAAATGAATACATAAGCAGACTCAGTAATGGTATGACCAACTGAAAGTAGCATTTAGGAGGAGAAAGGCAATGAGGAAGGGATATGGGATCCACATTTGTTGATGACTTACTGTGTGCCAGGCCCTGTGTGGTTCCTTTGCAAGAGTATCTCATTTCACTTCATCTCTACAGTAATCCATGTAGTAGGGGTTATTGTGATTATAGATGGGGAAACTGAGGCTCAGCAAAGGGATGGGACTCACCCAAGGTCATGCAGCTAGTAGCCCAAATGCATGTTAGAACCTGTCTGTCATCAAAGCCAGCCCAACAAAGCTCTTCCTTCTACCTGGCAGACATCTCTTCTTCTTGAAGGCCCAGGAACTTACCACCTCCATGGAGCCCTCCCTGACACCCCCAGGCAAAGTGATTTATATCCTCCTCTATGCAACCAACGCACCTCTAGGCCCTTCTCAAATAATTCCAGACGGCTTCGCAGGAAGGGTAGAGTCTGAGATGAGTAGGTCTGGGAAGGAAGGAACATTGGTGGTCCAGGCAAAATTAATGGTGTGGGCTAAGGGATAGAAGAAGGATCACACAGAAACGGTTTCTTAGAGATGGGAGAGCTTGTGGGTCTTGTGGAGAGGTTGAGGGAGAAGAGGCTGGAGGGGAGGTGGGCCAGGCCTAGAGGTCAGGCATGGTGTTCAAAGCAGGGAATCCAGGCAGGATCCAAGCTGGGCAGTGATGTGGGACAGAGCATCCCATGACGCACCGGGCCGCCTCTGAAATAGGCCAGCGTAGACGTGCACCTTGAGCGCGGATATGTGTGTGAACAGAGACCACAGGGGCCCTCCCGCACCCACTCGCAAGCCCTATTTTTGTCACTCTCCAGACACACATCTGAGAGATCGAAGCATACTTGTTCTCGGGCACGTAGAGTGAGTGCTCCATGGATGGGCACGTCTGTGGTCTGAGGAGGACAAGGGCACTGGTTCAGAGCCGTCGAAACTCAACCCATCCCGGGAGAATCCCATCACCGGGCCGGTGACAATTTGCAGGGCACGGCACAAAAGGAAAACGTAGGGCCCCCTGCACAAAAATCATAAGGAATTTCAGGATGGCAACCACAGAATATTAAACCAAGCACGGGCTTCTTCTAAGCAAGGCACCGTGAGCAACTGCATGGTTTGGGTGCCCAGGAAGCTGGCCCGGCTTAGAACAGCCCTAGGCTTGGGGGTGGGGGGGGCTGCGCCTAAGAATAAACCTCTGTCTGCCTTTCCTTCTTTTGTGTTTTATTCCTTGGACTTGTGCAGGCTCCCACTCTCCATGAGTCCACAATTTAAGAAATACTACTACTAATAAATTAAGCCTAGGGTAAGATCATACCTTGAAGCTTTTAGAAGCAGCAAGAACTAATTAGGGAAAACACGAATCCATCAACATCCCCACCCCACCTGCATTTTATGTTGTAGATCTCCTGAAGGATCTAGGAAATTTAAAAATAAACTCTAATCTCAACACCCAGAGAGAAAACCATATTCCAGACTATTTTTCCCTGCGTCTGGTGTTTACCTCTGGAGTTACCTCTTCTCTCCGTGGGTGAGGCCAGGCGGAGACATACAACATATCCAGGAACCTCATCAGGAATGTTAATAATCATGATGCGTGTACATCAGGCTATGTCTAGGAAGAGACTAGTGTAGCTCTGTCCAACAGAACTTTCTGTGATGATGGAAATGTCCTAGGTCTGTGTCACTCAATGCTGTGGGCCCCTCGTCGCATGTGAATATACGCACAGTCTGTCCCTAAAATGTGCCCACCCAGTCCGCAACTAGCACAACTGAGGGACTAAATTTTTAATCTTATTTCATTTTAATTATTTTAATTTAAATAGCCACATGGGCACGATAGCTACCTTGTTGGGCCATGCAGATGTAGGAGAGCTTTATCTCTTGGAATGAGATTATGGACTTTTTCTTTTTCCAACTCGAAATGTTTGAAAAATCTTATACACAGCAAGCATGGATTGCTTTTGTCATCAGAAAAAAGCTACTAAAGATTTTAAAATTTGTAATACATTCAATGTATGGGGGGGTACACTTCAGATTTTTAAAAGCAAATCACTGGGGAAGATTGATCCTGGCAGAATGAGATCTATTTTTACTTTTCCTATCAATGTTCAGAAAAAGAATGTGGGGTTTAGAATCAGAAGCTGTGGGTTTGTCTCCCGGATCCGCCACTTACTGGCTGTGTGGCCACTTAACCTCCCTGAGCCTCAATTTCCTCATCTGTGAGATGGGGATATTGACACTACTGACCTCCCGAGGCTGCTGTGGGGACTGAACCAGACAGCAAAGGGGAGTGCACAGGGGACCCGCGGAGCAAGGGAAGAGCTTTGGTGCAGATGATTTCTGCAGGGGTGGAACCGCGCCTCTCTGTGAGGGGCATTACTCACAGTTCTCGCTCGCTTGGCTCTGTCTGCCATTTCCTAGAAACCAGGAAATGAGGGGGGCATTTCCCACCGTGTGTTCAGCAGATGGTGCCAGGTGTTGAGCAGAAATAAAGGGGCTCTGTGACCAAACAAGACTGGGGAAGGCTGTGTCAAACCATGTTCAACAGAGTATTATGCTGAAGGACTTTTCAGAGCCTTTAATATGCTAAGGAACAGGCTCCTCCTCAGGCTGGTGTGCTGAGGAACCCACTTTGGGAAAAGCTGTTCGATCCACCCTGGCTACAGGCCCTGTGGGGGCAGGGAATTATCTTTTTCAAGGACAGAGGAAATTGTTTAAGACTTGAAAGAGAAATTAGCTGGATCCTCAGTGCAGAAAGGAAAATACAAAATTGGAATTAATAAATGCATTATTGTCTAGGAAATAAAATTATAACAACTCAACTCTTAAATAGTTATAATATCAGCAGCAAACACTTACATATAGCTCTTACTAATGCCAGGCGTGATGTGCTTTACATATCTCTGCTCATTGAATCCTCACAACCCTATGAGACAAACGCTATTACTAAGTCAGTTTTATAGATGAAGAAACTGAAGGCCAGAGAGGTTAATCCACCTGCCCAAGGTCACCCAGCTGGGGTTCCACCCCAGGCAGCCCGCATCTGGAGCCTGTGTACCTCATCACAGCACCGTAGCTTTGAGCTAATCGAGGTATTCTCAATGGAGGAACATTCCTTCGCTTCCACTGGTCCCCTTCCTGGGAAGAACTGGTAGCACTTCCGCAAGCCTGGTCGATCAGAACCACTTTCTTGCTGGGTGAGTCAACACTGGGCTTCAGTTTTCTCATCTGAGAAATGGGTCACTTGTCACCTGAGGACCAAAGAGGGGAGATTTGTAAAGAACAGTGCACAGTCCATTCAGAAGGCACTTGATGTATGGTGGCCCTTTTTCACCAGGGCATTGACTGAGGCCCAGAGAGGGCAAGGAACGACATGGTCAAAATTGAGCTTGGAAAGCACTCCAAAAAAGCCGGGCCAGAATCCCATGGCCCAAGCAAAGGGCTTCTTTCTCATCTGGCTAGGGCCTGTGTTATCCTTCTCATGACGGCACTGTGAGCACTTTGGTGGGGGCCTCTCCCTCTGGGTTCCTCTCCCCGGGCCCCCAGCTCCCCTAGGGGTCCCTCCTACCGAGTCCAGATTCTGTTTGATCTAGCATCATGCCCGAGCCTACTGGCCTGGGCATCTTGCAGAAGTCCCCTGGAATTCCCTCCTCAGGTGCCCCATGCGGGGGGGAGGGGCATGCACACACACCTGCCTCTGCCCGTTTAGGGACCCCCATGCTTGCCTGGTGCTCATTCCTCTGCCCTGACTCACCCCTGAAATTGACTGCGAGTATTGGGCTCGGCACTTTCCATACATCACAACCCTACGGGGTCAGTATTTCGCCCAGAGGAGGAACGTGAGAAATGAAGGCACTTGTCTAAGGTCACGTCGTTTAGGAGCAGTATAGCAGGGCTTCAAAACCAGGCTCTGCCCACCCCTTCGACAGGCAAAGCACAGTGCAGGAAAGGCAGTTCCCGAACACCCACGTGATCTGCTACTCACCCCCACACTTCCCCTGCTCCCATGCATGGCAGGGGCTTTGTTGCTGGGGTGGGAGTTGGGTGGTTGACCCTCATATCCGAGCTGGGTCCTTCCCTCAGTCTGGGCCGGCTTCTCAGGCTGCAACCCAAGGGCGGAGCACAGGGCTCTGAGCTCAGAAGGGGCTCCCGCACTTGGGTTAATGCTCTGCAGCTGCCATCTTGAAATTCTTATTTCATCTTGAATTTCATCTTTGGATTTGTGCTTTGTAAGTGAAGTTGAATGAGACAGAGGAGCATGCGGGGACTTGGGGCCTGGGCTCAGGCGGGCCAGGCGTGAGTGTGGGCATGGGGAGGACAGGTGCACATGACCCACACACCAAGGTTTTGGCGGGGAGCGGATGTCTATGAGGGTCTGCACTCACCCCACAGTGTCCCCATGTCCAGGGGAGTGCAACATTAAATAGCAAATACAAACATCATGACAAGTCAAGAGATGCCATGGAAGAAATCTAGGAGCTTTCAACAGGGATCCTATATGTTCCGCAAGTTAGGTAGCTGGCCGTGCCTGAGGATTGGGGGAACACGTGCAGTCCCCAAAGATACAGCGTGGGTGGCAAGGGAGCCCAGACCCATGCTGCTTTTTTCCCACGTGAGAGGAGTGGCAATTCCTCAGGTCGTTTCCTGGGGCATCCTGGGCTTTGTCAGGAAGAGAAGACCCAGTCCAAGGGCCTGGGGACGTGCAATTCCTTCCAGTGACTGAACTGAGTTGGGCATTTCTGCCTGGGACTGCTCGAGGGTACGCACCAGCTCAGACTCCCGGGGCGGTCCCGTACCCTGAGCAGAGGCTCGCCTCCCAGCTAAGCGCAAGAGGGGATCTGGACTTCCGTGCCCTCCCTGGCTGGACCAGGCCCCAGGCCAACACTCAGCCCCCTGCCCCAGGGAGGCTTGGCCCAGAAGAGTGGGCCAGAGGTGGTGGGTGGGCTCCTGATGGCTTCCCTACCCACCCGGACAGTGGGCCGGTCAGACAGACACCTGACCTGGGCTTTTAGATACATCACGGCTGATGAAAAGCTCATAGTGGCCCCTACTGACTGGGGGAGGCAGGACTAGGCTCAGTCAGTGACATCCCGAACTTGTGATCAAGCTGTGCTCAAGGTTGGGGCTCAGTTTGTGCCCATTCAGGGAGCTCAGATGAGGGTCTTGGATGTCTTGTTCACAGCCGAGCCCCCAGTGCTGAGCTAGATCTAACTCATAGGATGGGCTCAGGAAATACAGCTGGGGGAATGAATGAGTAAACACAGTCTGCTCAGGGAGCCCAGCCCTGGACCCTGAGAAGATCTGAACTTTCAAATCAGCCAGACCTGGCATCTTTGCTCTGCCGCTCCCTCCCATACGGCTAGTTGCCTTCCCTTTTGCTCAGTTTCTTCATCTGCACAATAGGGAGAATGACAGCACAGAGAATTTACTAAGACAATATTTCAAGTGCTCAGCTCCGCCCGTAGCCCATGTGAAACGCTCAGTGTGTGAGAATTAATACCATTATATTAATGCTCAGAGTTTTCTCTCTGGCTCTCAGATCTCAGGCCTCCGCATTTTTTGAGTGTTTTTCCATAGTTTCCAATTTTTTCCAATGTGCTCATATTAGAGCTGACCCTTGAACAACACGGGTTTGAACTTCAAGAATCCACTTATACGTGAATTTTTTTCCCCCATAAATACAGCACAGCACTGTAAAAGTATTTTCTCTTCCTTCTGATTTTCCTGATAACATTTCCTTTTCTCCAGCTTACTTTATCGTATAGAATACATGTGACATACAAAAAATTAATCAACAGTTGATGCTATCAGTAAGGCTTCCGGTCAATAGTAACTAAGTTTTGGGGAAGTCGAAATTTATATGCAGATTTTCATATGCTGCACAGGGGTCAGCGCCCCAACCCTCACATTGTTCCAGGGTCAAAACCAGTTTTATCACAGGGGCGGGTGTGTGTTGTGTGACGGACCCAATCGATGCTGTGTCTTAACAGCATTGTTTTAAACAGACAATAAATGAAAGGAGGCAAGTCAGAGTCAGCTTCTGTCACGTATCCCCTGGGGTCCCAGCCTCTGGAGGCCCTGACAACATTTGAGGCCCTGTGCCCCCGCTCCGGGCATGCACCCCTGCCCTGCATGCACCCCTCCCCCCATTCATTAGCCTTCAGGTCAGACCAGTACCAGCGAGGGGTTCTGGGTAGGACCTGTGGGTGTGGTGGGGCCTCCGTCACAGCTCAACAAAGCCCGGCCTCCACCTTAGGCCCCAGCACTCGCCCCACCCCCACTGTGCACCTAGGAACATGCACATGCTCACACAAGCAAACATGCAGGAGAGGCCACACCCCCTACAACAGACACCCGGACTTTTCAGGAACCCCTGCCCATGGGGACCAAGGGACACCTGGTGATGTGGTCTGAGGGAGGCCTCAGGGGAAGCTGCTTTACCCCTACCCAGGCTGGTCCTGCGTCTCTGGCCAGGAAGTCCCTCCTCTTCCTGGGAGTCCCCAGACACCTGCCAGTGGCCCCTGTCCAGTGGACTGGTGCTTGAGGGACAAGGCCTCACGGGGAACCCAGGACTGACGGCACAGGGTAGAGGCCCTGGCCCAGAACAAGTTTTCCCGGCTGAGAGAGGCCTCAGAGATGCCTACAGGGGACCCATCATCTGACAGGTGGGAAAACTGAGGCCAAGAGAGGGAGGGGCTGCCCAGGGTCCTCAGGAAGGTGGCAGTGGGGGAGGTGGCCTAGCCCCATGGCCGTGCACCGCAGAGGCGGCAGCAAGGAAGGCAGGCTCTGGGTGGGTCAGCTTCCCCACACATCTCCCTGGGGCCATGTGGGGGCCTTCCAGCTCCAGCGGTCTGATCTTCTGGGAGCTCTGGAAGGCTTCAGGGAGCTCCAGGTGAAGTCCACACAGCTCCCTGGGTGGTGGGGGAAAGAGGATGCAAATAGGAAGGGGCCCTAGGGACCTGGGTTAACCCCCTGAACTCATTTCTGGCCTCTTCTTCCTGTGGGTCAGTTAAAAAATAGCCTCCCATCTGCCAGGGCTGGGGGTGGGGGGGCAGGCTCCATCTGGGGCTGTTCGGGTCCCCCTAGCCTAGTACTCAGACCTGCTCACTCCAACACCGCCCCCCCGGCCCCAAGACCAGGCTGGGCTGTCTGTGGCGAGGTGGCCCATCTGACGAGTTCTTTCTCCCTTTGACTCAGCACTGAGTATCACCACCACTTTGCGGAAGCAGTCGCAAGCCCAGGGGGCTGTCGTCTGAGTCTCTGCCCGCCCATTTTATAGATGGAGAGGGTGAGGCGAGGCACGGTGGCATCAGGACGTAGGGCAGGATCTGTCCACCAGCTTCTAGGCCAAAGCCCTGCCCTTGCTTCCTAGGGATGCTGGACTGTGCCCCCCTCAGGGAGCAGGCAGCAGGAATAGTGGGGCAGGGTCTTTGCGTCCCCAGATTAGAAAGCCCACCGTTCCCTGGAGCAGAATCGGCAGTCTACCTGGGTGTGGCCCCGGGAAGATGGGACAGTCAGCCTCACCTGGAGTCAGGCTGACCTGAGGCCGATCCCAGGTGCCCTGTTTCTCTGCTCTGTGACCTCAGCCAGGCCACTTAGTTCTCAGACCCTCAGGATCCTCATCCGCAAGATGGAAGACAGCCATGCCTGCCCTGGAGAGTACTTGTGAGGACACACGGAGATGCACAGGGCCTGGTATGTGGTGAGCTCAGGTAGCAAATTATTAACAAGTATGAGGTCTACACACGCCTGAGGTCACAAGCACCCTCAGATTGTGGTCATCTGTGAGGCTGTTCTGGTTGGAGCTGAGTATCTGGGATGGAAACCATAAGCCTTAGACCATAAGGTGGACAAATGGCTGAGTAAATGGGTATTTTCAGCCCAGTGGAACTGGCTGGCTCAGAACTGGCCCTAAGGGAGGAATCTGGGATGGACCTAAGATGTGCATACCAGGGTGTTCCCGGCAGTGTCTTCATAACAAATGCACAAACACCCGAAAGGGCCAGCCACGAGGGAACACTACGGTGGTCCAGCGGGGAAGCGGGGGTGTCTTCACACTCCCCCTCCCCGTCCCCCCCACCCCACCCCCATGCCCAACAGCACAGACACATGCCCTGCCAATGGGGAGGGGATTTAATGAGCAGGGCAGGAAACATACACAATGTATTGGTGCGTTTCATAAGCAGGTTGAAAACAGCATGTAATATATGTTCCCAATGTTAGAAAAGAAAAGGAGGTCGGGGGAGGAGAGAAGAAATTAAATCTATACGTACAGTAGGAGCACCAGAGGGCTAAAAACCAAAATGTTAACAATTGTTCTGGGTGGCAGGATTATGGGTGGTTTTAATTTTCTTCTTCGTAATTTTATTATTTTCCAATTTTTCTTTAATGAATGTGTATTATTCTTATAATCAAAAAAAAATGTGTTTTACGAGATGGAGTGGGGGGATTAGAGATTGTTCTTGTCCTTTAATAGACTCTAAAACTGAAGCCCAGTGTGAAAAAGATGAATATTCATTCATTCGCTCATCCATCCATTCATTCCCTCACTTACTTATTCACTCATCCATTCATTCATTCATTCACTCATCTATCCATCCATCCATCCATCCATCCATTTTCAAATGCTTCTAGACACCTCCCTAGAGCCAGGGTCTAAGCTTCACAGTCAAAGGGCTTAAGGTGACCCATCTCTGATCTCAGGGAGGTCACAGTCTGGGGCAGAAAAGGACATGATGGCAAGTCCTTACGATGCTTTCAGACAAGGGACCACAGGAGTAGTGAAGAGAGGGGGGCCAGGGCATCCTGGGAGCATCAGAGATGGTCTCACAATGAAGGGAAATTAGGACAGGGCTTTGGTGCACACGCAGGAGTTCTGGAGTTCCAGAATGGGGGAGGGTACCACTCGCAAAGGCATCATGGGCTATATGAGAGAGGATCTACTCTGTGTGGGAAAGTGTGTCAGGAGATGAAGCTAGAATGTTCTGTGAGCCAGGTTCTTGAGCGGCTTTGAATTGCCTGGCTGTGCCACTCAGTGGTCGCATGACTCTGAGCAAGCTGCGAAACCTCCTGGGCCTCAGTTTCCTCACCTGGAAAATGAGCTAACGACCTCATCAGGTTACTGCAAGAACCACGCTAGGCAACAACTGTAACGCACTCAGAACAGTACCAGGTGTGTAGACAGGGCTATAACACGGTTCGCCTTGATTATTTGCTATTATTTACACTTTATCCTGGAGGCATTCTGGAAACCAAAATGTTCTTAAGCTAAAAATTAACGTTAATTCATTCATGTATGGATTTCATTCATTTGCCAGATGTTTATTGAGACCCTTGTATATACCCAAGCGTGTTTTTAGGCACTGGGGGTAGAGTTGCCAGACCAAATACAGGACACCCAGATTATCTGAGTTTCAGACAAATAAAGAATTGCAATATTTGGGATAACTTTATATGAGAAAAGTGTCCGTCGTTGGTCTGAAATACAACTTAACTGGATGCTCTGTATTTTTATTTGCTCAATCTGGCGACTCTAACTGGAAATGCAACACCAAGTGAAAAAACAAAACCCTTCCCTCCTGGGGGGGACATTCTATGGGGGAGAAGAGACAATTCATAAGTAGAGGCATAATTTCTCAGGCAAGGATAAAGGTGCGGAAGAAGTTTAAATCAAGGAACAGGGCTGTATTGATTTCCTAGTGCTGCTATAACAAATTACCACAAATTTCGTGGCTTAAAACAACACGCATGTCTCATCTTACAGTTCTGGGGGGTCAGAAGTCCTACATGAGTCTCACTGGGTTAAGATCAAGGTGTAGGCAGGGCTGTGTTTCTTTCTGGAGGCTCTGGGAGAATCCATTTCCTCGCCTTGTTGGGCTTCTAAAGGCCACCCACTTTCCTTGGATGGTGGCTCCTGTCAATTTTCCATGTCACATTACCACTGACTGTCCTCTCCTGCCTTCCTCTTCCACTTCTACAAGGGCCCTTGTGAAAAATTGGGCCCACCGAGAAAGTCCGGGATAAGCTCCCCATCTTGAAGTCCTTAACCTTCATCACACCTGCAAACTCCCTTTTGCTGTGTAACGTCACATGTTATTGGTTAGAGGGCTTGGGATGTGGATATCTTTGGGCGCCATTATTGAACCACAGGGGCTCAGAGAAGGCTTTTCACAGAGGGTGACAGGACCTGAATGAGGTGGTGAGCGGACCATGCAGACAGAATGTGAGGGGCTCTCCAGGGAGAGGGAACCCTATGTGCAAATGCCCTGCAGTGGGGGTAGGATTGGTATTTAAGGACCAGCAAGGAAGCTAGTGTGGCTGGATACAGGGAGGGAGCAGGTGGAAAGAGATGAGGATGGAGAGATGGAATGGGGGACCGGCCGTGCAGAATCCCAAAGAGCTAATCCCTCCCCCACTCCTGGCCTTCAATTCCCTAAACCCTGTCCCTAACACCATCCTGCTCTGCTAAGCTGACAGTCACTCCAAGAATACTCGCATTAAAGACCAAACTCCTCCCGGAAGGATTGTAGGATTAGAAGGAAAGTTTCCCTGCAGCATGAGGGATTCAAGCTAAATGTTTAGAAGAACTTCCTGTGTGCTAACAGGAAACGGTCAGTTACCTGCCAGAAAGTTTGGTAACATGTGGGAGACTAGGTCTTGACTGAGGGTCAAAGGGGCCAAGTGCCCCAGGACCCCACATTCAGGGACCAGCCAAGCTCCCAAGGTGAGTGGTGAGTCCTGACCTTGACCACTGGCCATACTGTGACCTCAGGAAGCCACATCCCCTCCCCAGACCTGTTTCTCCAACACAAGAGAGTTGGACTCAAGGATCTTCAAGGTCCTCCCAGGGTTGACCAGCTATAATTCCCACACCCTAAGACTCTCTGACTTTAGGGATCGTATATTCTAGGACAAAAACCTCATAACTGTGTGACCGCAGACAGGTTCGCCTACCCTGCTGAGCCTCAGTCTGGGCACTGTAAGTGGGGGTGACTGCAGAGCCCACCTCCTCGGGCGGAGTGACGGAGCACACAGGCAGCACTCAATGTGAGCTCCAGGGACAAGGATTCTAACGTCACTCTCAGGGCCTCAAGTCTGTGACCCTGTCTCCAAGAGCCTGACATTTGCCGGCTGTGGAATTTCAAGTCTCCAGGAACCCCCGCCCCCCCAGCAACTGCCAGTGTGCCCCCAACGCCCTGGCCTCCCCCATGTGCTGGGTGGCAGGCCTACCCCATGACCACATGAAAAGCCATTCCCCCAGGGTGTCCCCACACCTGGGAAAACCGGCAGCCTGCCCGGCACTGGCCCCGCCTGGTGGCTGGAACACCGGGCAAGATCAATGAAGCCAGGCTGGGCTCCCAGTGCAGCCACCTTGTTCCAATCAGGGCTGGGCGCCTTCCGCTCCAGACCCCCGCCCGGCCCCGAGCTGCTGCCCCTCCCGGGCCCTGCCCAGCAGCCCACGTTTCCAGCCCCGTGACCCCAGAGAAACGGTGCCCACTGCCTGACTCCCCTCTGGCTGCAGGCTGCCCAGACCTGGGCGTTGAAGAACCAGCTGGCCGATGGGGAGGCCAGAGGAGGACCAGGGTCCCGGGGTAGGGGCCGGGTCTGGTCCTGGCATTCGGGCATCAAGCCATACAAGCCCCTCCCACCTGCAGCCTCAGTTTCCTCCGCTGCACGTCGGGCTACTACAAGTCACCCCATCTGGTTTTGGGGGCCGTTGTGAGAAAAGCAGAAGAGACAGGAGGCAGAAAGTGTTTTAGGAAATGTGGACATGCCCAGTACAGAGGAAGGGGGAGAAAGCGGGTGGGAGAAGCCAGTTCTCCCTTCCTCCATCTGGGTCCTTCTCAGCCTCCAGGTCTTGGCCGGATGTCACCTCCTCTGAGAGACCCTCACTGAACACCTGCTCTAAAGTATGGGTGACCATCTCCTCCTCCTACACACCCACCCAGTCATCTTCCATCCCCTAGTCTTCGTCTGTTTTATCCAACATCCCAAGATGCTATCAAATATTGGCGTTTGTCTGTTTACCTCCTTGTTTATCTTCTGCCTTCCCCGCCGAATCAAAGCTGCATGGAGCTGCTGCCTGTTTTGTCCATACCTGTACCCCCCGCACCTAAAACAACCACCGGCACGTAGGCTGGAGGTACTCAATGAGTGTTTGCTGACCAAGCAAATCTAGAGCCTCCTCCCTGTCTGCTTCTCATTTCTCCTCTTCCTGTCCATCCCAGCTCCCCGCATCGGGCACAGGTCTCCCTGAGGACAGGACTGGGAACATTTTCCCCTGCACTCCTATGGATGGGGCCAGGCCTCTGTGAGCTGAAGGAGCTTCACATCATCAAGCCCAGCCCTGATTTGACTGAGCCTCAAAGATGGGGCAGTAAGAGGGCCCAGCTCCCACCGTAGGTCTGAGCACCTTCTAGGATCCCCTTCCAGAAGCCCCCTCAGGTGCAGCCAGAGACACACAGGTGCTAAACGTCACATTCTTGCCAGTGACAAATGCATGCCAACAGTAAATGACAAAGAGTGCCCAGTGTTTGAGCCTGTGGCCTAGACATGCCAGGCAGGGATTTATGAGCCTGCTCAGGTCTCTGGCTCTGCCTACATCCTCAGCACCTCCCTGAGGACCATGGGCCTGGTAGGCAAGCAGGGTAGGTAGGCTGGCGTCACTCCGGGAGCAG
Organism: Neomonachus schauinslandi; assembly: GCF_002201575.2. Lineage (NCBI taxonomy): Eukaryota > Metazoa > Chordata > Mammalia > Carnivora > Phocidae > Neomonachus > Neomonachus schauinslandi. The sequence goes on along the minus strand of NC_058406.1, from coordinate 18,109,323 downwards.
ATCTCCCTGGCCGCACCCCCCAACACCAGCCATCCAGCCCTGCTGGCCTTTGGTCTCTCGGGGTCACCTGTGGACCCTGGGCCACTGCTCTGTCTTGCTTCCATGGTGTCTACGCTCCCTGTGTAGCCAGACCAGGCAGCCCAGGCTGCCGGGTGCAAAGTTCAGCTCTCACATTTACCTGTGGGGTGAACTGGAGCAAGTGACTAACCTTCCTGTGCCTCAGTTTTTCTAGTGTCATAATGGGGATGATGACAGGGGGCCCAACACATAAGGTGGCCATAAGAATTAAATGAAATAATACCTGTAAAGCATAGATAACATTCTTTATTATAATTGAGGGTCCCGGGTTCCTGGGGTAAGCAAAGCACAATCTCAGCATCAATAGAGCTTGGTTCAAATCCCAGCTCTGCCGTTTCCTGGCTTCCTCAGTCAAGTTCAGTTCCTCGCCCATAAGGAGGCCCAGTGACACATATCTGGAGGACTACTGGTAAGATTTAAGGAGCTCAGTAGGGAGCATGCTCAGCGGGGCCTGGGGACCCAGAAATGCCCCATGTGGGAGTGCTGCCAGGAGGAGGATGGCTTCAGAGGCCACCAGATCATTTGGCTGAGATTGAGCTGGTAGATAGGACAATCTTGTTGAAACAGTGATCTGGTCGAGAATAAACACGCCCCAGTTTTGACACACCATGGGCAGTTTTGCAACCATATACAAATGTAAGCATTTTTGTCCATTTTTTTTTTAGAGCTTTGGTGGGGGTGGGGAGGAGCTTTTTCTATTTTTTCCCCTTTGCTTTTCTTTTACAATGTTTTATTGTAAAATATAGTAACAGAAGAGTATATAAAATATAAATATTGCTTAAAAAATAATAATAAGACAGACATCCAGAATAAATAATAAAACAGAAGCCACTTAGCTGTGGCTTCCAGACCTGGACACTTAGGGCCTGACAGGCTGAGGTGGACTGGGGAGCAGGAAAGGAGGGACAAGACCAAGCCTGGGCCTTCAAAAGGCTTGTGTAGGGGAGAGCTGGGCCAGTGGGCAGGAACTCAGAGTCAGGTCCAGCTGCCAGTGAGCCTCCTATGTGACCCTGAGCATGTCTCTGACCTCTCCTGGACCTCAGGAGCCCCAGAACTGTCCTAGATTAACATGGAATTCTAGAACATTGAAGATGGACAGTCCTCCTGAGGATCAAGTGTGGCCCAATGCACTTAGCTCCCTGATGAGGTGTCTGATGCCCAGAGAGGGAAGGGACTTATCCAGAGTCACCCACCAAGAAACAAGGGGACGGCTCCCCTGGAGCCAGCAGCCAGGTCCATGAGCCTTGGGCCTAGCCCAGGTTATAGGTCATGATCGTCTTTAGGCTCCCTTCAGGCCCAGTTTTCCAGGATTCATTGAGGACTGGGACTCCTTTGAGTTGATCAGGACATAGGGTGCAACTGCTTCCCCAACCAGGGAGGGTGGCAGAGGGAAACTGGAGCATGAAAGAGTGGAGGAAGCCACAGAGAAGAACTTTCAGGTGTTTAGAACCCAGCACTGGCGAGGGGTGGGGGAGGCCAGGACTCCAGCTACATCCCCGGCCAGACTGGAGACAGTGACCCACATAGAGAGCTAACACATTTACAAGCCGAACAAACAACTATAAAACCGGGACACCCCCCACCCCAGCCGTCTGGATGCAGTCCCCATCCCTATCGCACAGCATGGTACGGAGTGCTCCACTAGCCACTGGGCATGCGCCTGAGCACCCTCACTTCTCTGGCCTCTGTTATCCCTTCTGTTATTTGGAAAAAAAAAAAAAAAGCTTGACCACGTGCACCGCCACCCCCACGGAGCATGGTGAAAATGAAATATTGCAGCCCGCGGAGTGGTTCAGACACTGGCTTTGGAGGGAGAGGGACCCGACTCCAAATCCAGGCTTCCTTGCCACGTGGAACACTCTCTGAGTCTCAGCTGCCACATCTGCGCAATCCACACGATTGTTCTAAAGTTCATCTCGGATAATGTCGGCAAAGTAGGTGCTCAAAAAGACATGACTCCCCAGGCCAGGGGAGATGTTGCCATTGGCTGGCGGGGTGACTTGTGGGCAGGACTGCTTACCTAATTTGGGGGGGCTCGGTGCAAAATGAAAATGCAGGCCCTTTGTTCAAAAAAGTCTGAAGGATTTCGAGGCAGTGAAGGCAGAGCAGGAGATCAGGCACGGGCCCTTCTGCAAGCAGGACATGGGGTTACAGGCCTGGGGAAGCCAGCCCTGCCAATGGGGCATGGTGGGGCCGCGGAAGCCCAGCTCAGGTGGAGGGGCTGAGGCCCTTCCCCTGGGGCTCCCACCACCTCTCCCCGGGGCTGCAGCTGGGATCCCGACCGCCGGGCCCTGCCACTCTCGTGGCCACGGGAAGCAGCATAAAAGACCGACTGTTCTCCACCTCGTTCTGCCCCGTTTTTATCTCATGCCATGCATACAGCACATAGTTGATTTCTTTCCGCAAAGGGCTGCGCTTTTTTTCTTTTCCAAGGGCGACACTGGAAAGCCATGTGGCTTTTATTGCTGGCAGGAATGTCTGAGGCGTTCCTTCACCACCACATGAAATGGAGCCGTAATCTTCATCTGCGTAAGGCCAAAGCCCCCGGTCGCCTCAGAGCCATCAGCCTCTGAGATTAATTAAGGCTTCACAAGGACTGACAGCCATTAGGACCTTTTTGGGGAGGTGGAAAATCCCTAATGGGACTGGGTGGGCGGTGGGGTGAGGAGGGCCCACCACAGGGAGGAAGGCACCCTGGACCAGAATCAATGAGAGAGGGTGGGATGGGGTTCCAGACTCAGCCCCTGGCCTGGGCAGTGACTTTGAAGGAGACCCTTTCCCTCCCTGGGCCTCAGTTCTGCCACTTGACAAACGGGAGATTTGGATATGATATCTCAGAGCCCTGTTGAGGCTGACTTTCTAAAATTCTGAATCCTGCCCACAAGTTTCATGCCAGGATTCTAATTCTCTTCCATGACTCTAACTTCAAGCATCTGATTCTGGTCCATGAGAACAGAGTGTGGGGCCAGGCTGCCTGGTTGGAATCCCGGCTCCATAGTTGCCCAGCTGTGTGACCTTGGGCAAGTTTACATCTTCAGTTCTCTCACCTATAGAATGGCAGTGATGCTGTACCTCCCCAATAAGGGTCCTGTGAGGCACAAATGAGCACAAAGTGTGGGATCAGGCCTGGCATGCCAGACTTAACCGTAGTCAGTAATGATTAATAGAGCTCAAGATTCTAATCCCGTGGTTCCAATTCAATTCCAAATATTGGGTTTGGACTGGCGGCTATTCTTGCCATCTGATTAAGGCTTGGAGATGGTTTGGACCTGAATACCCTCCCGTCTTTCCTCCACAATAGGGAGTATGAGAGGTGACAGCCACAGAGGAGCCCTTTCCCTCCCTGACTGCCAGAGCTGAAGCCCCTTCCTGGGCCGGGGAAAGAGTATGCCCTTTCCAGAACCCTCCTGGGCTCCGAGTTACCCAGGTCCCTCTCACCAGTCTCTGTCCCCTGCCCCCCACTAACGAAGAATCCTCTGATTTGATGACTCTGCCAGCAGGGAGTTCTGCACCGGCCCGCTGATGTGGCCGGAGAGTCCCGGGCACTCTGACCAGCCAGCAGAGCAGAGACAGTCTGGATCAAGGAATCCTGTTGAAACAAGGGCCCTCCAGTTCTGAGGCCCAGAGTGGGGAAGCTCTTTACTCTCTGAGCCTCAATTTCCCCATCTGTAAAATGGAGAGAATAAAAGATGCTGCAGAAGCCCCTTGAGGGTTAGCCGTAATTGAGGTGAAACTCCCAGCACACAACAGGACTCCAACTAATTAGGGAAATTATTAGTCATAGACCAAAGGGCTCTACCAGAATTATTTCCCTCTTTCATAAATGACCAAAGTGAGGAGCAGGGAGGGCAGTAGGAAGACCAGACCCCTTGACGGAAGCCGAAACCAGAGCCCGCTTCCCTGGCTACTGATGGGGTCTGCCTCCTCGCCCCTGGCCAGGCACATGCTGAGACCACCTCTCTCCATCCTTCTCTCCTGTCTCTCCAATTCCCCAAGCTGAGTGCCCTCTCAGGAGGACCTACAGGGGAGTTGGGGGCGGAGGTCCAGGGCTTCGCAAAAGAGGGAGTCAGTGCCACCTGATGAGGTGGGAGGTGAGGAAAGGGGCCCCTTGGACTCGACCCCAAAGTCACAGTGAAACCTACCTGGGGGTCCACGGGGAGCCAGCCTGGTGCTTCCAGGGACCGTGGAAGCTCACTCCTACCGTTCCGATGGGGATGCTGAAGACCTGAGGGAGACACACAGACTCTGGCATCTCCCCTGGAGCAATGGGTGTTCATGGTCTCATCTGTACGTGAGGCACTGGGGGACCATCGTGCGGGTCCGGGTGGATGTCAGGGGTGGCTGTCCGCCCACCTTGCTTTTGGTCGCACCATGCTGCCCGCTGGCCTTGCCAGGGTTTAGTCCCAAGTCTTGCCTCTTCCTTAGTGAAACAGGTCAAGTCTCTCCCACTTTCTGGGCCTCAGTGTTCCCATCTGTCCCACTGGGGACTACAGCGGAGTCTACCTCCTCACAGGCAGGTTCTGAGGCCGGAGGCGAGCAAGAGGTGGGTAAGCCTCAGCAGACCACCTGTGCAGCCCCTTTCAGCCTCCCAACCTGGGTTGGAAGGTTCTGCTGATTTCCACACCTATGGCTATTCCACACCAGGTCTATCGCCTCCCCACCCCACCCTCTGCTGGCTCCATCACCGTCGTGATCACTAACGTTTATTGAGCACTTTCAATATCTAGACGCCCACTCCTCCCAATGTTTTACTCAACCAGTGCAGGGGTGCATAATCAGGTGGTGCCTCTGATCACCAAATTTTGCGTCCGATCAGGCTTTAACCCCACTCTGGTTCTCCCTAACCCAGAAAATATTGAGCAATATTTCTCTTTGTTTCGATGGGCATAACACCTACGCCCACACGATTGCTGGGATGGAATGAAAGCCTGCACTTAAAGCCCAGACACAGGGCCTGGGCACGGGACTACCTGGGCAGTCCTCCCTGTTGCTGTTCCTCCCCTTCCCCCGACCCCGCCAGGGTTCGGAGGAGGCTCCGCGAGTTGCAAAAGTGACACATGCAGTCAGGGGGAGAGGCAGTAGCTGTGCTCTAACCACAGGGCTCTCTCCAGCTCCCCCGCCCTCCCCTCACAGTCTGGCCCTTTCCAAAAAAAAAAAAAAAAAAAAGCCACCCTGTAATTTGAGAAGCACACTTGTCCTTCTGCACATTCGGGAGCCTTCCAGAGAGGCTACCCACAAGGAATTCTCTGGGGTAAGGGCCCCCAACCCTGCCAGCAACAACCCCTTGACCATATTGTTGTTGTTCTTCATGACCTTTTCTCACTAATTTTTATGTGTGTGTGTGTGTATAAAAATATATATGTATAAACACACATATCTGAAATCGGGATGCATGCAAGGCTTGGTTTAACTAGCAGTATTTTCTTCCTTTTTCTTTCACATGGAGCGATTGATGGCATTTTAGATGTGGTGAAACACCATGCTCCTCCCCTCCTGGAGGGAATCTAATCCTCTGGATTGTGAAATGGAGTGATCAGAACCACCTCCATTCACGGAAGGGGAAACTGAGGCTCACTGAGGGACAGAAATGTCCCATCTTAAGTTCCAGGCCACCAGGCAGGAGGGCTTCACCAGAGTGAGGGTGTGGAGGCCAGGCTGGAAGAAATCATTAACTTCTAGAAGACAGTCCTCTGCTAGTAACTGGACTGGGGCTCCTAGGAGACTTTGGATAGAGGGAACGCAAGCCTCCTTGGGGATGGGGAGGTGGCTAACAGTGTCAGCTGAGGCCCAGAGAGTGTCTGTCTGTAGGAGGCTAGGGGGTGGGGGCCAGTGGATTTCCAGTGAGGGTCTAAGAGCCTAGGGGAAAGGTGAGTCTTCTTAAGGTCCAGGCTCAGGTAGCCCTGTGATGGTTGCTGGAAAACCCTCCCGCAAGCCGCCTCTGCCTAGAGGCAGGTCACAGACAGACCTTACCTACCCCAGGCAGCCCCTAGGCAAACCAAGGGGGGTGCAGGATAGCCATGGACTAGGCTCTGAGTCCTGGAAGCTTTGAACGTGAGAATTGGATATTTCACAAATGGGAAGTATGAGGCCCACAAAGAGGAAGAGACTTGCCAAAGGCCCCCGACAAGGGGGAGGCCTTATTTTTTCAGTGTGATACAAGTGATAGCTTGCATGGATGGAGCACCCCCTATGTGCCAGGCCTGTGCTAAACACCTTACACACATTTCTGTGAGGAGGCCACTATCATTTGCCCTACTTTGCGGATGAAATAGACAAGGGTCAGAGAGGTTTTAAGCAATTTTCCCTAGATCACGGGTAGGTGGTGGAAGAAGGCAAACTGAGGCAGTGGAACTGCAGATCCAGGCCCCTTCCACAACCAGTGAACTTCTTAGGTTTTCCATGCTACATATGTCTGGCACACTTGGGGGATCCTCACCTCTCCCCAGGCACCAGACTCTTGAGGAATCAGACCTGCCCTTGTAAGCTCTCTGGCCTGTGGGGAGACACATGCAGGTACCTTACTACTACCATCACTTTTAGGGTGCACTCCTAGACCCCCTCAAGCGGCCAGAGGAGAGCACCCTGACACATGGTCATTTTGACCCCATGGATCCCACTCCCAGGGGCAAAGGATGCTGGCGGGGGGGGGGGGGAAGTGGCCCCCAGATCCTGAGTTCTGTGGGCCCCAGGTTGGGTCCCTGCTTACCCAACTCTGGGCCAAGGTAGGCCCAGACCTCCTGGCTTCCTCAGCCTGCTGTGGACAATTTGGGCTGCTCTTAGGTGGGAGCGTTTCAAGAGAAAGCAGGAGATTTGTACACCCTCTTCCACTAGAAGAGGGAAAGGAGGTGGCTAGCCATAGAAAACAGGGAAGGAAGGGGGTATCCACGTGTCCCACGTAAGGGAGTGGGAGCTGTCCAACTGTCTCTCGAAATGGTAAAAAGAAAACAGAAAGAGAGAGAGGTGACCCTAGGTTCATTGGTCAGGGATGGGGAGGATGTAAGTTAGCCATAGGTAGAAACTGGGAATTTCTGGCCTGTTCTGCGTGTCCTCCTCAGCCTCTGGCCCCTCAGGATGGGACAGGAGAGGACTGTGCATTTCTGGCAAGGAGAACGTTCTGTGGGTCGGAGGGCACAGAGACCGTCGGGTGCCACAGATGCCAGGGCAGTGGGCATCTGTGTCCATCAGGGGCAGGCAGGTAGGGCAGCCTTTGGTCTGACACAAAGCCATTGGCTTATCCTGTCCGCATAGATGGTGAGGAATCGTCTGGAACGTCTGTCCAGGAAGGGCAGTTCATAGGAGGCGGGCCGTTGCGCCTGGACGCGGGACCCAAGCTGGCACACGTCTGTGGGCAGGGCCTGGCCGGGCAACTCCGCGGCGGGCAGAGTGCAGGCGCCAACTAGCGGTGGCTCCCGAAACTGCTCCCGGCCCGGCGGGCCCCGGCGACCGCAGGCTGGAGACCCAAGCGTCCCCTGGTTCCCGCGCCCACACGCCCACACGCAGTGAGCACCCTCCCGAGGCCTGGACCTCGCCGGATCCTATGCCAGGTGCCGAGACCCACAGGAACCGCATTTTCAGGATGCCCGTTTGTGAACCCGCCGTAGGATGAGGGAGAAATCGGGCGGAGGGACAAGTAAGGGCACGGGTGCAAACCGAAACCACTAGACGAATCGAATTTACAAACCCAGACACATTGGGTCCTGGCCCCACAGCCGCTCCAGGGCCACACGCGTCGCTCCCCCTCCCCGGTCCCGGGCGGTACCTGGCCACAACTTGGTGGGCCTTTTGGCGGGAAGCTCCCAGAGGTCGGACGCGCCAAGGCCCTGGTGCCTCGTTTTCTTCTGGTTCCGCCGCTACAGCCTGCGCTCCCGAGAGAGCAGGGGCCTTGGCCCCGGCGATCTGCAACTCCGAGATGCAGGCTCTATAAAAAGATCCCGTAGGGCCCTTCGCTGTCCCTGCCTTCGAAATGGCCCGAGGGTCTGACGTGAAGCTACGACAGGGGCAGGGACCAGCTCTCCAGGTGGTCGAGGTTGGGCCAGAGCCGGCCCGCCCTGAAGCGCACGCGGGGCTTGAATTCGTTGCGCAACGACGAAATGGCGCGCACTGCGCCGGGGTCAGATCTGGGGCGCGATCTTGCGGCCAACTTCGGACCCTATCCTTCTTCCCTTCTGAGGCTCGGAATCTGTCTTGCTGCACCTGTCAAGCGCCCGGAACAACGAACATTCAGCCCAGTCTCCGAGACGGCGGGGAGACTCGGCGCGAGCCCGTCGGTTCCCTAGACTCCAGGGAGCCCATCTGGGGCGACAATCCAGAATGAATGGGGGCTTGATTTTTGCAGTTCCCCTCCCCGCTGTAGCTTGTCCTTAGGCCTAGGAGGCGGGAGAGGCCAGGATTGTTTGCCGTGAAGCCCTGGGAGTCGCTGGGCCGCGCGGGCGGGAGTGAGAGCGACGGTGCCTCCGCGGAGCGGTCTGCGTCCCTGCGACGCGGCCGGAGCACACCGCCGCGTAAGACGGAGGCATGGGCCCTCGGGGAGCCAGTTTGCATCCACACGGAGGAAAAAAATTGCCTCCTCTGGAAGCCGGGGGGCCCTTAGCTTGGCAGCCATCCTCGCGTTCGCCGCACGCTGGTCTCCCTGCCGTGGACCCGCGTCCTCTTGCACGATGCAGGACCGTGGCTATATGCGCGGGGCAAAAATCAGGGGGAAACACTCGCGTTTTCCAGGCCCCATCGTGTTTTTCAAAGAATCACAGGCCGCCACAACGAAGAACGACGAAGCAAGGCCTGCACGGTCCTGAAAGTTGCTTTGGGGGGAGCGGAGAGGAACGGGGTTTGTCACCCGCAAGCCAGATTCCAGCCCGCGGGGGACACCCGTCTGTCCCCGGTTGGCAACGGGGCCAACGAGGTCGGGCCCAAAGCCGCGCTGGGCTGGGAGCTGCAGAGGCGGGTGCTGGTGGTGGGATCTCGTGTGCGGTGGGAGCTCTTGGGCGGAAATAATTGGCGGGACGGCGGGGGGCGCCGGGCACCGGGTGAGAAACCTCTTTGGGGCAGCTCCCCGCTCAATGTTGCCGGCCTTGGAGCCCCCGCGTCCCTCAGCTAAGAGTGCAGGCATCAGAGGCCGAAAGCAGCCGGAGCGGGGAAGGCCCACAGCCACCGGCAGCGGGGAAAGGGCGCGAGAAGGGGAGCCGCGGCCCCCGCGTCAGGGAGCCGCCGCCCAGGAGACAGCCGCAAAGGAGCCCTCTGTAGGGCCCGGGCGTTTTAACCACAGTTTTAGCATTGACCCCCGGGCCCCCGAACTTTCGAGGAGCCCCGGGCTAACGCGCCGGGCCCCCGACCCAGGCGTCCTCCCCGGGGCGGGGCCTTCCGCCCCTCCCCGTTGGGCGGCCTTCGGCGGTCCCCGTTCCTCCCCCCACGAGCGCGGCCGAGGTGCCGGCGATGGGGGCTCCGATTGGCTGCGCGACGCGTCGCTCGGGCCGGCCCCGCCCCCGCGGGCCCCGGGGTACTAGCCCCGCGCGGGCCGGCGCGGCGCCGCCACTTGATTCTCGAGGATTTGTTCTAGGGCTGCGGCCGCGCAGTCAGTGGGGCGGCCGCGAGCGGGCCGCGGGGGCGGGTTTTTTTTTTTTTTTTTTTTTTTTTTTTTTTTTTTTTTTTTTTTTT
>NC_058406.1:18096191-18099194 GCF_002201575.2 Neomonachus schauinslandi | reverse complement strand
GCCGAGGAGGCGCCCGCGCCGGCCGCCCCCGGGGGAGCCGCGCCGCCGCCGCCCGCCCGGCGCCCTGACGGCCGCTGTTATGCGTATTCCTGTAGACCCGAGCACCAGCCGCCGCTTCACACCTCCCTCCACGGCCTTCCCCTGCGGCGGCGGCGGCGGCGGCGGCGGCGGCGGCAGCAGCGGCAAGATGGGCGAGAACAGCGGCGCGCTGAGCGCGCAGGCGGCCGTGGGGCCGGGCGGTCGCGCCCGGCCGGAGGTGCGCTCGATGGTGGACGTGCTGGCGGACCACGCGGGCGAGCTCGTGCGCACCGACAGCCCCAACTTCCTCTGCTCTGTGCTGCCCTCGCACTGGCGCTGCAACAAGACGTTGCCCGTCGCGTTCAAGGTGAGTGCGGGGCCCGGGGCGGGCGGACACTGGCCCTGGGGATCCGGGCGTCTCAGCTGCAGGAGCCAGGGCCCCGGCAAGGGAAGGGAGGGGACGTGCCCGCTACCCCGCGGCGAGAGCCCAGCGGCCGGGCCCGGGGCGCTTTCGGTCTCGCTGCGCGCTCCGCCCGGGGACTTTGGCGTTCCCTCTCGGATGCACCGGCACGGATGGCTTTTAGGGGGTTGCCCCCTCCACCTTCGGGGAGCCCTGCTGAAAGACGTTGATGAGGAAACGGGCGGATGGGGCTTCGCTCCTCTCCAGTCCGGATCCCTCCGACACAGCCTTGCAGGCAAAGGGGAAGAAGAGCCCCGGGACCAGGGCGAGGACACCGGAGGTGGGGTGCGGAGGGTGGATAGGGCCTACCCTCCACTGCCGGCACCCCTCCTTCTGCACCGCTTCAGAAACACTTCCTGCTCACACCCTCAACCACTGGCTTCTGAAATTTTACACCGGGCGACTCTAGGGCTGAGAAGGGGGGCACCGAACCCTAAACGTTTGCGGCGGGAATCCCGAAACGGGGGGCGCCCCCACTCCTGGCAGCCCCCAGTCATTCAGAGGATCTTTTTCTCTTTGCTAGGGAGTAGGCGACTGTTTCATTTTCATTTTTTTAAGGGGGCAGCGAGATGAAACGAAAACGCCTTGGTTTTCCCCTAAACCTCTCACAGCTGCCGTGAGAAAGGGCAGGGCAGGAAGGGCCAGCGGCTGGGGGTGGCGGGTGCCCGAGGTGGCTGGAAACAGCGGCTTCTGGCAGCTGAGGCCGTCCTTGCTCCCATTAAGAGGACTCCAAATTGGAAAAAAAAAAAAAAAAAAAAGGATGAGTGGCTCTTGGAGGTCTCCCGGGTGACATCTTAAAATGCCAGTGGGGAAAATCTCCCGGGGGGGAGGGGGAGGCCCGTGTGACTTTAATCCTCAGATCGGAGGTTTTACTGTCACTTGGAGCTTAAAAGGAATCTTTGAAATTAAAAGAAGACAGGATGTTGACAGGAAATCTGGCCTTTTTAATCAGACCCCAAACATTTTCTCCTTGAAATTTTTACCATCTGGATCCCTAGTCCCTGCACGCGGTGGCCACGTTTAAATGGCTGTGACTACATTTGCAGTGTGATTCCTTTTCAAAAGGCATCTGCCTCTACACACTGCTTGGGGTCGGGGAGACCTTATGGGGGGGCATCTCCACCCCCATCCTGCAATTCCCAGCAGGTGCATCCTTCTGCTATCGAAAGCCCCTCTCTCACTTTAAAGAGGTTTTCTGTACAACCCCTCTCAAGACACCGGTTTGTTTTGCATTTTGCATTTTCTCTGCATAACGAATTCCGGCTCTGCAGAGGCCAGCAAACTGGGCCCAGGCCACATTTCAGGGCCAAATTTCATACCCCAAACGGCTCTTGCATTAATTGAGCATGGGGAGCAGTCCCGTTATTATTGTTGTTGATACTATTTTTACTTAGAGGTTTGGTTGCTAGGAGCATGTTGATTCCTCTTTTGCTCAGGCCCGAGGAAAGAGGGGAACTACACCCCAGACCATAGTGATAGAGCTCATTCACAGCTCTCGCTCAGATTTCATTGCAAGGATGATTTCTCAGGACTTGGCTTAACCAGTTGATCTAGGATTTGGGTGTGGAAGGCGGAAATTTCGGCTTCTTATTTTTGTTATTTGGGGGGGAAGGTGTCCGTTGTGTTTAAGCCTCTTCTCCGCTTTGCCTTTGAGAAATCCTGCAGTGTGCCTGAAACCTAGGGGAGCTGCCCGGCCCCTCCCCGCCTCTCCCTGGCCTCCCCTACCTTTCTAAGCTGTCCCCCTGCCCCTGTGCCTTCAGGTGGTGGCGCTGGGGGATGTGCCTGATGGAACAGTGGTGACCGTGATGGCCGGCAATGATGAGAATTACTCTGCGGAGCTGCGTAATGCCTCGGCAGTCATGAAGAACCAGGTGGCCAGGTTCAACGACCTTCGCTTCGTGGGCCGCAGTGGGCGAGGTGAGCAGCAGGGAGTCTGCGCACCCTGACACCAGCAATGGCAGAGGTCTGGGAATGAAGCTGAGAGCAAGCCCTTGGGATCCCAAATGGGAGCCCCAGAAACAAGTCCCTAGGCCTGGCTTGGTCTCAAACAGCCATTTGGAGCCCCATGGGGGTGCCACAAAACCCTTGGAGGATGCGAGTCCTTCGCCAGAAAAAGACACAATTTGCTCCCAGTTTCCGGGGTTTACTAACTCTCGAAGCTGTCCGTGTCACCCCTCTTTCCCGGTGGAGTATTCTGGCCTCATAAAAGATGCTAGGAGGAGATCATGGATTAAGGAGCTCGAAGGGGGACCTCGTAGGTCTTTTGTGGCAAGTGGGCTTAGCGGCCGGTTTAGACGAATGGCTGGTCTGCAGGGGCCCAAGCACCCCAGCCACTCTCCCCTAGGGGCTGGGATCTCCCAGAGCTTCAAGCTTTGAGCAAGCTTTGAGGCTGCCTCTCCCCAGCTGTGGTCTCCCCAAGCCACAGTTTCCCCAGCCCTTGAGCCTTAAGGTGGTTTAGAAGAGACACGAATGCGGTGCAGGCTGCAGTCCCCCACCTCAGAATCAAGGCCGGTGTGCCCCCCCCC